>NC_053489.1:398776338-399141654 GCF_905171775.1 Rana temporaria | reverse complement strand
TGTCAGTGATCGTCTGTCACGCCAGCCCACGCCCCTACAGTAAGAATCACTCACTAGGGCACACTTAACCCCTACAGCATCACCTAGTGGTTAACCCCTCATTTTCACAGTAATCAGTGCATTTTTTTAGCACCGATTACTGTAAAAATGACAATGGTCCCAAAAATGTGTCAAAAGTGTCCGATGTGTCCGCCATAATGTCGTAGTCGTGATAAAAATCGCTGATCGCCACCATTACTAGTAAAAAAAAAATTATTAATAAAAATGTCATAAAACTACCCCCTATTTTGTAAACGCTATAACTTTTGCGCAAACCGATCAATAAACGCTTATTGCAATTTTTTTTACCAACAACACGTATCGGCCTAAACTGAGGGAAAAAAAAAATATTTTTTGGGGATATTTATTATAGCAAAAAGTCGCTATATTTTTGTTTATAGCGCAAAAAATAAAAACCGCACAGGTGATCAAATACCACCAAAAGAAAGCTCTATTTGTGGGAAAAAAACGGACGCCAATTTTGTTTGGGAGCCAAGTCGCACGACCACGAAATTGTCAGTTAAAGCTACGCACTGCCAAATCGCAAAAAAAGTGGCCTGGTCCTTTAGCTACAAAATGGTCCAGGGCTGAAGTGGTTAAAGGGGTTGTAAACCCTCGTGTTTTTTCACCTTAATGCATCCTATGCATTAAGGTGAAAAAACTTCTGACAGTGATCAGCCCCCCGTTTTACTCACCTGAGCTTGTTCGTTCCCTCGCCAGAGACGCTACCTCTTTGCCTATTGTCTTGGGTCTTGACTGGATAGATTGATAGCAGCGCATATTGGCTCCCGCTACTGTCAATCAAATCCAATAACATGGGTGCCAGGGGGCAGGGCCCAGTCCTGCATTCTGTGTGAATGTACACAGAAGCAGGATTAGGGAGCACGCCCACATGGGTGTCCTATGTGGGCACTCAATGTGGGGAGGAGCTACCAGTGCCGCCGGGGGACCCCAGAAGTCCAGGATCGGGGCCACTCTGTGCAAAGCGAACTGCACAGTAGAAGTATGACATGTTTATTATTTTTTTTAAAAATCAAGGGTTTACAACCTCTTTTAACAACAACACAGCAACTGTATTAAAAAAAAAAAAAATCACATATCCCCATGTGCAGCCAATCTAGTCATTACTGGTCTCAGTATTATGTTAGAATATCATGCGCTGGTATCCTGTAGAACAGATGTAACAAGACAAGTGAGCTGCATAGGGTAGACGGGACTCAAACCTAAAGTACAAAAATCAATGATATTTAGCAGAGAACACAGATTAGAGACAACATAAACCTAGCAGCCTATAGAACACTAGTTAACATTGGTGCAAAGTACAGGCCACCTAACAGTCCAACTAACTAGAACTCAGGCAAGCAGGCGCAGGCAGGTTTACACGGAGCAGTGAATAAAACAGATCAGGAAAGAGACCAGAAAGGGGTACAGGTTCACAAGGAGCAGGTACAGGCAGCAGGATAGGATAAGGAGGTTTACACAGAGCAGGTGCAAGCCAGCAGCAAGATCGGGATCATGGGATCTCAGTACCAGAAAGCATAGGCAGTAAGGCACAAAGGCAAGGTACACATCGTTATCGTTATCATGACCAATGAACAATACAGAACGATATTGGGATCTTGGCAACACAAAACTGGCGATGTTCCATTCTCCACAGTGGTTCCTCTTTTATAATCAGCTTCTTACACAGGACTCATGGTTGCTAGGATGTTGGTGGCAGTTGGCTTCCTAGCAACCAATGACTCATCATGAGCACCATTCACTGCCAGCCAGGTGGGTTCCCTAGCCGACAGTTAAAACTAAAAAATGGTAAAGGATGCTGGTGATATCATTTTGTTTACTTTTAGCTCTCAGCCTGGGAATCTCCCAGGTAATAAATCTGAATAGCATAATGATCCATTGCTATGACACTGTCCAGGGAAAAGCCTACAGTGTGCTAGCTAATAAAGGGCAGAACATGCACTGAGGATGGAGTGTCCATGTTGGTGGGTGCGGCTTCCAGTGCTGCAGATTAATCCACTAGGAATCCTGCTTTTTCTCTACCTGTTGAGAGGGGAGGGAAAGAGGAATTTCAGCAGCACAGAAGAGTAAGCTCTTCTCAATCAACACTGTGCAACACATGTCCCCCCTTAAAGGATCAACACTACCTGAAAGCCTTGCTAAAAGAAATGCGTACATTTTTTAATGTTTAGTGTCCTTTTTTGTTTCTCCTGTGATGGATGGGCTGACACTGCAGGATACCAACACTTGGAACAAGGCTGTACCATAGTTGCCAACATTGCAAAAAATAAATCCGGGACACTTTTTTGCATGTAGGTGGAGAATTGCTATAATTAGGGGGCGTGACATTAGTTTAAATCAGAGTCCCCTCCACACTTGTGTCATCAGCGCCCCTCCACACTTGTGCCCCCCCCGCACATTCCTTTCCCCACTATCGCCTGCTATAGATCTGTGTGAATAGCTTACCGGCCAAGTTAGAAGCCCTGCGACTCCCACAACTCGACCAGAGTCCGTACCTGCACTAAGTCTGATGACTCTGCAGGCCGGATAAAAGCACATAGCGGGCCGGATGATCAATCGTACCTCGGGGACCCATGAACTTTGCAGACCCATGAATTAGGTGGCGGCAGCGGCGGGTAGAGGAAGATCGCATCCCATCCACATGTTCAGTGGATATCGGGGAGGGGCCGCCAAAAGAGAGAAGCCGATTGGCTGCCCCTCTCCTCTACACTGAACACAAGAGGACTATAGGAAACAACACAGTGGCGGTGGCCATTTTGGTGTAGCCGTTGCCGTTGTTTGGCAAAAACATTTTTGAATTTCCCAGGACAAAGTCTCGGGACAAAAACAATCCGGGACAAGGGTCCTAAATCCGTGAATGTCCCGGAAAAACCGGGACTGTTGACAACTATGCTGTACTGAACAGGTAGAGCAGATAGGACAGTTTTCTGTCCATTGCCGAGTTGTTTTCAGTTAATTTTATGCATAAGCAGTACCCCAGAAGACCTTTAGACAGTACTAAGATTTCAAAAAGGATGAAGGCCACTCTAAGTAACAGTGTGATGGAAAGTACAGTATGTTTACTATGAACAGCTTCTAGTTAATGTTGTTGCGGCATCAGACAACTAAAAAAAGGCCAGAAATCCAATCTGTAACCCAGGAAGGAGTTAAAGAGATTGTGCTGTCAAATATAGAGGTATTGGTAAAAGTCCCAGAGGGCACAAAGTGTGAGTAAAAAGGTAAAGGTTCTCAATTGGTAGGGGTGTGGATGTACAGTTTTGCCATGTCAAATGTCAGAATTTGTCTGCAGAGTTTCTGATAACTGAACAACTTTTTTTTTTATAGTTTTAGATAGAGAGGCGAGGTATAGGAACAATATAGGTTATTATTATTATTATTGTCTATGTGACTGTTAGGCCGGGTACTCACGACCAAACATGTATGGTGAAAGCGGTCCGTCGGACCGTTTTCACCATACATGTCTGCCAGAGGGCTTCTGTACGATGGTTGTACACACCATCGTACAGAAGTCCGCGCGTAAACAATACGCGGGGCGTGTCCGCGGTGTCGCCGCGTCGATGACGCGGTGTCGCCGCGACAATGACGCGGCGACGTGGGCGGCCCGCCTTTAAAATGCTTCCACGCATGCGTCGAAGTCATTCGACGCATGCGAGGGACGGCGGGCGCCTGGACATGTACGGTAGGTCTGTACTGACGACCGTACATGTCCGAGCGGGCAGAATTCCAGCGGACTGTTTTAAAACAAGTCCAGGAATATTTGTCTGCTGGGAAAAGGCCCGGCGGGCAAATGTTTGCTGGAATTCGGCCCGCTCGCGCCCACACACGAGCAAACATGTCTGCTGAAACTGGCCTGCGGGCCAGTTTCAGCAGACATGTTTGCTCGTGAGTATGGGGCCTTAGGGATATTCATCCTCTCTGTTTGTCTTAATGTCCTTTTTTTTACCAAAGTGAAAGGAAATCTGAAATGTTGAGTGGTTACCAGAACAGGAATTGGAGAGGGAGATTTTCTAATGGGGAAACTGGTTCTGGTGATCATAAAACTCTGTGGGCTGGATTCAGAAAGATCAGCGGATCTTTCTGCTGGCGTAACGTATCTCAGATTGGTAAGATGTTGAACGTATTAATAATGTATCATGAGATGTCGTTTGGTTTATGTGGTTTATATGTGTCACAGCCAGGGCTTTTTTTCAGGGGGAACTTGGGGGAACTCAGTTCCACCACCTTTGGCTCAGACCCTTTGGTGCCCGGTCACTACAATCACTTGTAAACACAGAAGATCGGTTTCTGTGTTTACAAGTGACAGCTCTGCACTCCCCTGAACTCTGCAGTCTGTATGTAGTGCAATCCTGGTATTTAATGCCCCTTTAAGACCCTTCTACTGTTTTTGAAATCTGAACGGGGTCGTGGTTGAGTTCCTGCACCTATTTTCTGAGAAAAAAAGCTCTGGTCACAGCAATTTACCAAAATGCATTATTGCACCAATAGGCTTGAACGTAACACAACAAAAATATTCAGCTGAAACATGCAAATGTATTTCTCTTTGTCTTATTTCTCTAGTTAATGAACAAGCTTGCAGTATGGACGGCAATTCTCGATTTACTTTTTATTACGGAGAACAACCACAACAGGTCAGTGCCATATTTATTACTGGTATTTATAAAACATTGACTATTTTCACTTTGCTTTATTGTACATTTACATCAGTCTTTGCCCATGCACACATACTGTACTAGGACCTATTTGGACAGGAGCCAATTGGCGCATTGGAGGAAAACTACCAAAGAACAGGGAGAACTTGCAAATTTTATGTTGGGATTTAAACCTGGGACCCTACAGTTGCCAAGCAATCGGGCACTGTGCTGCCATATGGCATTATTTGGAAATGTTTTCTCACAAAAGATAGTAGAAGCCCAAGTCATTAGCATTAGCAAATGGGCATAAATATTATTGTGATACGTATATCTGAAATGTGCCTCTGACTCGTCAGCTACCCCAATCCTCATATGCAGCAAGGTCTCTTTACACTTGCCTTGTTCTCTGAAGAGCAATCCATGTTCCATGCATGCAATTGTATTACATGGGGAATTTTTAGCATCAAGGGGATGTTTTAGCAACAAGGGGAATTTTTATCATCAATTGACAAGTATGTGTATTAACATGTTCCACATTTGTTGTTCCTGCGATTTGCAGCGGATGAGCAGCACTTCCCATTTGTGTCTCTTCCCTTTGGCCTGTCCACAGCCTCCCAGGTATTCCCAAGTTTCTTGCTTTGATCCTTGCGATGCTGAGCTCTGGGGAGTCCACATTATTGGCTGTTTGGACAATCTCCTCTTGAAGAAGTACTCCACCCAGCTTCTTGCAGTTAATGTCTGGCGGACAATACAGACACTTCAGATGGATCCTCAACCTCCAGAAGTCTGAGTCACTTGGGCCAAAAGGCATCTTTTAGCCTTGTTCACAATCCACATACCCAGAGTAGATAATTGGCAGACGGATTTCCTTGGATGCGGGGGAATGGTCTTTTCACTCTGAGGTGACATATGTCATCATTGAAGATGCCAGACATACTGTATGTCTGCTGGGATCCTGCTTCAACAAAAAGGGGGGCAGGTTCAGGGATCCAAAGGCCTTTACAGTGGATGCACTGGATACTTCATGGAATAAGTTCTGACTAATATCCCTTGCCTACAGATTCTCTCTTGGTTACATTACAGAATTGAGGTAAAGGGCATTCCAAAGATCTTGGCGGCACCAAATTTTCCGAGAAGCAATTGTTACTCCGAATTTCTGACCCCTGGAAGACTATCTGGGGCCCTTACCGACCAACCCAAACTACTGTCTCAAGGGCATGTCTTGCTTGGCTAGTGAAAGCCAAGTTCTGAGGGAAAAGGGTCTCTCAGACTTTGTTATTCCTACATAGCTTAAAGCTAGTAAATCAACCTTTGAAGGTCTATTAGAATGCTTACTTCTCATGGCGCAATTCAGTAACATCCTTGAGGATACTCTGTGGGATGTATCTTCTTCTATCTGAACTTCAAATTCTCTATATATCCTGCCTCTGGGCTTTCGCAACAGCTTTCCTTTGTCTCGTTTTACCATTTCTAGGTGGATTAGGCAGGTTTTCACCAAGACAAATCAAAGAGTGCTGAACGCTCCCAACGCACGGCACTGTCACCAACCAGCAAGAGTATCACTATCAAAAACATCTACACAATATGGTAAGCAATATGTAACTATGTGGGTAGGACACAGAGGAAATTAGTAATACAAAGTAACAAAATGGTCAAATTAATAAATGAATACAGTAAATGGATACCAACTAGATTGAGTAGCCCATATACTAGACACACACACATCTCACTAGCACCAACACTAAGATGGAATGCTGCTGCTGAAATGGAGAAGGGCGCTCCATCTGCATGTAAACAAAAAAGGGAGGGGAAGAGACAGCGCAAAACCACAGTGTTCCATTCTATTCTGCTGTTATGCTTCCTTGTTTTTTGTTGCCCTGTTCATTGTAGTTTTAAGTCCTTTTCCTCACTGCACCACACTATGGTTTGGCGCTCTCTCTTTCCCTCCCTTTTTAGGCTATCATCAAGGCTTAGCCCTTAAAGGATAGAAATTCTCCTTTCCTATTAAAGGATCACTCATCTCATTCAGTCAATACCTCTTGGGCTTTTCAGCAAGCGATGACTGTTTCTCGAAATTGCAAGGCTTCACTTTAATTTGGGAACCTGATTCTCTTGAATTTAGGTCTGTTGGCCTTGTTTGCTAAGATGCCCACCCCTTAGCTGAATTGCTTAGGGACGTCCCATGATCTTAATCCTGTGTCCTGTTTTTTCTTTATTGTACACCAAGGGACACAGAGCCTTAAATCATTACATAGTGGGTTGTATGGTTACCAGAGCTGATTGGATACTGGCACAACCAATGAAGACAAGTTACCCTCCATATAACCCCTCCCCTAAGCAAAGTACCTCAGTTTTTTCTCCAGTGTCTTAGGTGTTGGTTGCGACTAAGGCTGTGCTAGGCGAAGCTCTACTAAGAATCCCTCCGGGGGTCAATAGGGGCTGCGCTATCGGATCCATCCAAAACGCTTATTTTATACGCTTACATTTATGGTACTCATACCTCGAAGAAGAGCGAGGTTTGCCTGTAACGTCTCTCTTTGGAGGACTGGGCTCTAGGGTCCAGTACTTTCGCTATACAAACTAAAGCGCAAACGTTTTCTGGCAGTCTTTTACAAGGCCCAGGGAAGAGGTCTCCTTTATGTAGGAACCCAGACCCCTGAAGGTTGGCACAACATACCTGCCATGATGGGTGAAGGTTGGTACTGTCTGGTTTTCAGCAGTCCTGCGGCGTGGATCAGGTAAGTGGGAAAAAATCCCAAGAAAGATTGTCTTAAGGAGTTTCTACTTTATGAGGCACTGGAGGGAGTAAAGAGCTATTTTGCACTCACCATGCTCCAGAGAAGTCAGTGTCAGCTGCTCCACAGACCGCACGCTTCCTCTGATGCAGGCTCTGCATTCCTGATACACGATGCCTTCCTGGGCAAGGTAGGGTGGTCAGAAGGTCCTCTTGTCTCCCCTTGCTAGCACCGCCATTCCCCTACACGCGCGCATTTTTACAGACACAGCCGAAAGAAGGCAGGCACGATCACAGGAGTGGGCGCGTGCACGTGCACACCGATCTTCTACGCAGGGCGGAAGGCTTGAAAATGACCTCAGACACCAGGTGAAGTCTCTAAGAGCAGACACAGCAGCCAGGGGCACCTAAGCTTCACTGTGTGGTTGGATACAGGCACTCCTGGACACCTACTCAGCATCAAAGCTGTGTGATTAGTTGCATACTATATGTATATTGCTTTACTAACACGGTAGTGTATGCATTTGTTTGAACCTCTGCTTTTGGCTTAGGACTAATGTCTTCCTATAGGAGAAATACAGGGTCGGCAAAAAAGGCCAGTAAAGCATCCCCACCTGACTCAGGGGGTTCTGGCAATTCCCGCCTAGTACCATCCTCTCCTGCAAAACCTAAAGCACCTAAACAGGATGAGCCATTGCCGTTATCAGGCATAGAAGCCTCTCCTGTTGTACCAGCTCCTGCATATGTCACTGAAGACACTTTAGCAGTAGCTCTGATCAACTTGGAAGGGAGGATCGCTACTTTAATGGCAGCATCTTTGCAGAAGGACAAAAAGCGAAGTAGGTCCTCTTCTGTTGCCCTAGATCCTCCTTCAAAAAAATCTGATAATGAGGATGGGGATGATACTGCAGCACCTTCAGGAGATGAGGAGCAGTCAGATGGTTCAGGAATATCAGATGAACCTTTTTCTGTTTCCCAGGTTCTTAAATTGCAGGTGCAATGTTATTGCTAAAGCCTTCCGTTCCACTTTCAAGTTACCCTCGCCTGGATTAACTGAATCACCTGTCTCCTCCCTGGGTTCATTAAAATCCCCACAGGCTGCTTGTTCTTTTTCTGTTCATCCTTTATTGGAAACACAGTAGATGCGGCCATTTCTTGTGTGAATAGAAACCTGACCTGTCCTGTAGACAACGCTCAGGTGTTTAAAGATCCTTCTGAAATGAAATTGGAGTCTTTGCTTAAGTCTTCCTTTCTTATGGCCGGTGTTGTGACTCAACCTGCCGTAGCAGCATTTGGCATGTGTCAGGTCCTAAGCGAACAAGTGAAGTAGGGGCTTAAAGAGCTTCCCCCAGATCAAGTCAAACTATGGGAGAACCTACCTAAGGCCTTATGTTTTACTGTGGATGCCATGAGAGATTCTATCCAATAGGCATCCCGCCTCACGCTCCAGCTGGTGCATATGCAAAAGATTCTGTGGCTAAAGCATTGGTCAGCAGAAACTCCATGTAAAAACTATTGCCTTGCTTCCCCTTCTATGGGGAACGGCTCTTTGGGGATGATCTGGATAAATATATCCAAAAGATTTCAAGTAGTAAAACTACTCTGTTACCAGATAAGAAAAATAATAAGCGTCCCTGTTTTAAACGCTCACTCTCCCCGGTTCCCGAAACTTCTGCCTACAGACAGTGGCAACGGCATTCTCAGCCAGCCACCAGAGCTAAGACCCAGAGCCAAGTCCAGGGTCCCAAGAAGCCGTGGGGTCAGAGATCTAACAGAACCCCAAAGCTCCCTTATGAAGGGCTGCCCCCGCTCGGCCGAGTGGAGGGGAGGGCGGCTTCTGCAGTTTTCAGCAACTTGTCAGATGGAGATCCAGGACAAATGGGTAGTTTCCACAGTATCTCTAGGGTATAAGCTGGAATTTCGAGAAAAAACACCTTATCGATTTTTAAGTTCAACCATCTGCAAAGATCTATTAAAAAGAAAACCTTTTCCAAGCTTTGGATCACTTACTGTCCCAGGGGGTAATCATGAAAGTTCCCCTGAAAGAACAAGGTTCGTGGTTTTTCAAATCTTTTCGTGGTTCCAAAACCAAACGGAGACATCAGACCCATTCTGGATCTAAAAGCTCTGAATTAGTTTCTGAACATTCGCCATTTCCGAATGAAAACCATACGATCGGTGGTCTCCACCTTACAAGGCGGAGAATTCTTAGCGTCAATAGATATAAGAGATGCATACTTACACGTGCCTATCCATCCTGCTCACTAAAACTTCCTAAGAGTTGCAGTAGAACACCACCATTACCAGTTTGTAGCTCTGCCTTTTGGCTTGGCTACTGCACCCCGGGTGTTTACAAAAGTTCTGGCCCCACACAGGGCATAGCGGTGACAGTGTATCTAGACGATTTGCTTCTGGTAGAACAGTCAGTAACACAATTGAACCACAGTGTACCCAGTACGGTAAAGTACCTAGAACAATTGGGATGGATCCTAAACCTACAAAAATCCTCTCTACAACCCCTGAGAAGGGTGGAGTATTTGGGCATGATCATAGACACAGCCCAAAGCAGAGTGTTCCTTCCAGAGCCAAAGATCAAAGCCTTGAAGGATCTGGTCCGCATAGTCAAAGCAAAGAGAGGACCATCTATTCGCCTTTGCATGAGGTTGTTGGGGAAGATGGTGGCCTCCTTCGAGGCCGTCCCCTATGCCTAATTTCATTTGAGACTGCTGCAGAACAGTATTTTGGCTACCTGGAACAGGAAAATCCAGGCTCTAGATCTGCCAATGTACCCGTCCTTAAGGGTACGTCAAAGCCTCAGTTGGTGGTTGGACACCAAGAACTTAAAAAGAGGGAAAACCTTTCTCCCAATCACCTGGAAGGTGATATCCACGGATGCCAGCCTGTCTGGTTGGGGTGCAGTTCTGGAAGAGGACTAAGCCCAAGGAATTTGGTCTGAGTCGGAAAGGAGCTTGCCCATCAACATATTGGAAATTCGGGCAGTATATCTGGCCCCCAGGACCTGGACACACAGGTTGCAGGGTTACCCATTTCGGATCCAACCCGACAATGCTATGGCAGTAGCCTATATCAATTATCAGGGGAGTACCCGGAGTTGGGATGCTCAGAGAGAAGTGAACCGAATATTAATATGGGCAGAAAATCATCTTCCCTGTTTTCCTGCAATCTGCATTCCAGGAGTAGAGAATTGGCAAGCGGATTACCTGAGCAGCCAGCAACTGTTGCCAGGGGTGTGGTCTCTCCACTCAGATATTTTTCAGGCTGTCTGAAATGGGGGACCCCAAATGTAGACTTGCTGGCCTCCAGGGTCAACAGAAAACTGGACACCTTTGAGTCAAGGACAAGAGATCCTCTAGTCTTCAGAATGGATGCGATAATGATTCCCTGGGATCAGGTTTCATTGATCTATGCATTCCCTCCGGTTCCGCTCTTACAGAGACGGCTCTGCAAAATCAAGAAAGAGGGAATACCAGTAATCCTGGTGGCCCTGAATTGGCCCAGAAGGTCCTGGTACACCGAAATTTTAAAGATGGCAGTGGGCAAACCTTGGATTCTTCCACTCCGACATGACCTGCTATCACAGGGTCCAGTGTTCCATCCTTCCTTACGAAAGCTAAATTTGACGGCTTGACTGTTGAAACCTACATATTGAAGAAACGAGGACTCTCTGGTCCAGTTCTCTCCACTCTCATTAATGCTAGGAAGCCGGCTTGCAGGCTTATTTATTATAGGATCTGGAAGGCATACAGTGGGGATAGAAAGTTTGGGCACCCCAGGTAAAAATTTGTATTAATGTGCATAACGAAGCCAAGGAAAGATGGAAAAATCTCCAAAAGGCATCAAATTACAGATTAGACATTCTTATATGTCAAAAAAAGTTAGATTTTATTTCCATCATTTACACTTTCAAAATTACAGAAAACAAAAAAAATGGCGTCTGCAAAAGTTTGGGCACCCTGCAGAATTTATAGCATGCACTGCCCCCTTTTCAAAGCTGAGACCTGCCAGTGTCATGGATTGTTCGCAATCATCGTCTGGGAAGACCAGGTGATGTCAATCTCAAAGGTTTTAAATGCCCAGACCCATCTGACCTTGCCCCAACAATCAGCACTATGGGTTCTTCTAAGCAGTTGTCTAGAAAACTGAAACTGAAAATAGTTGAGGCTCACAAAGCTGGAGAAGGCTATAAGAAGATAGTAAATCGTTTTCAGATGTCAATATCCACTGTTCGGAATGTAATTAAGAAATTGCAGTCATCAGGAACAGTGGAAGTTAAAGCAAGATCTGGAAGACCAAGAAAAATATCAGACAGAACAGCTCGCAGGATTGTGAGAAAAGCAATTCAAAACCCATGTTTGACTGCACGATCCCTCCAAAAAGATCTGGCAGACACTGGAGTTGTGGTACACTATTCCACTATAAAGAGATACTTGTACAAATATGGTCTTCATGGAAGAGTCATCAGAAGAAAACCTCTTCTACGTCCTCACCACAAAAATCAGCGTTTGAACTTTGCAAATGAACATATAGACAAGCCTGATGCATTTTGGAAACAAGTTCTGTGGACCGATGAGGTTAAAATAGAACTTTTTGGCCGGAATGAGAAAAGGTACGTTTGAAGAAAGGGCACAGAATTTTATGAAAAGAACCTCTGTCCAACTGTTAAGCATGGGGGTGGATCAATCATGCTTTGGGGTTGTATTGCAGCCAGTTGCACAGGGAACATTTCACGAGTAGAAGGAAAAATTGATTCAATATAATTTCAGCAAATTTTGGATGGTAACTTGATGCCATCTGTGAAAAAGCTGAAGTTAAATAGAGGATGGCTTCTACAAATGGATAATGATCCTAAACACACCTCAAAATCCACGGGGGATTACATCAAGAGGCGTAAACTGAAGGTTTTGCCATTGCCTTTACAATCTCCTGACCTCAACATAATAGATTAAATCTATGGATAGACCTTAAAAGAGCAGTGCGTGACAGACAGCCCAGGATTCTCAAAGACTTTTGTAAGGAAGAATGGGCGTTTACAAGCTGTTATATTTGCCAAAAGGGGCAGTACAAGATATTAACTCTGCAGGGTGCCCAAACTTTTGCAGACACCATTTTTTTGTTTTCTGTAATTTTGAAAGTGTAAATGATGGAAATAAAATCTAACTTTTTTTTGACATATTATAAGAATGTCTAATCTGTAATTTGATGCCTTTTGGAGATGTTTCCATCTTTCCTTGGCTTCATTATGCACATTAATACAAATTTTTACCTGGGGTGCCCAAACTTTCGATCCCCATTGTATGTGGCTTGGTGTGAATCCAGACGGTGGAATCCGCAAAAATATGTCATTAGTAGGATTCTGGCCTTTTGTCAATTAGGCGTGGATATGAAATTAGCCTTGAGTACCATTAAGGGTCAGATCTTGACTCTGTCGGTTATCTTTCAGAGACCGCTGGCAAATCCACCAGTCAAACCTCCCTTGTGGCCATGGGATTTAAATCTAGTGTTGTCGGTCTTGCAGAAGCAGCCCCTTGAACCCATTCGCCATATTCCGTTAATCCTTTTGAGCAGGAAGTTGGCTTTTTTGGTTGCTATCTCCTCTGTTAGGAGAGTGTCTGAATTAGCACCTCTTTCTTGTAAAGAGCCTTATTTGTTTGTCACAAAGACAAAATTGTGTTGCGTCCCCATCCTACTTTCCTTCCGAAAGTTGTGTCAGCGTTTCATTTGAATCAAGATAGTTTTACCTTCCTTTTTCCTGAGTCGCAGTCAGCGGGGGAAAAATTATTGCACTCTCTAGATGTAATGAGAGCAGTAAAAGTTTATCTGCAAGCAACTGCGCAGATACGTAAAACAGATGTTTTGTTTATTCTGCCAGAAGGTCCCAAAAAGGGCCAGGCGGCATCGAAATCTACCATTTCTCGGTGGATTCGGCAAGTGATAATTCAAGCTTGAGGTTTAAAAAACAAGATTCCTCCTTTTCCTGTTAAAGCGCACTCGACCAGGGCATTGAGTGCTTCATGGGCAGTGCATCATCAGGCTTCTATGGCTCAGATCTGTAAAGCTGCAACTTGGTCTTCAGTCCATACATTTACCAAATTCTATCAAATAGATGTAAGAGGACATGAGGATTCCGCCTCCGGGCGTAATGTATTACAGGCAGCAGTATAAGGCCTCATGTCCGGTGGTGGTCTGCTTGATCTGTGTCTCTCACCCTTCATATTGAGCATTGCTCTGGGACGTCCCCCTATGTAACGATTTAAGGCTCTGTGTCCCGTGGTGTACGATAAAGAAATATAATTTTTAATAACCGCTTACCTGTAAAATCCTTTTCTTGGAGTACACCACGGGACACAGAGGTCCCCCCCCTCTTATGGGAACCTTACTGCTTTGCTAAAAAAAAAATAGGTACTTCCCTTAGGGGAGGGGTTATATGGAGGGGAACTTGTCTTCATTGGTTGTGCCAGTGTCCAATCACCTCTGGTGACCATACAACCCACTATGTAATGATTTAAAGGAGTTGTAAATGAAAAATCTATGCATTAAGGTGAAAAAACATCCGATGTTGCCGGCCCCCCCCCTGGCTATGGCTGCTCACTGTATCACAGGAGCGCGCCTGCAATTACTCACCACCATGCGAGCTCTCGCATGACTGTGGTCAGTAATTGCGGGGAGGACCAGAGACAGCCGCCGAGGGACCCCAGAAGACGTGGATCGGGGCCACTCTGTGCAAAACAAACTGCACAGTGGCGGCAAGTATAACATGTTTGTTATTTTAAATTCAATTTTTTTTTTCCTTTACAACCGCTTTAAAGCCCTGTACACACGATCAGTCCATCCGATGAGAACGGTCCTTCGGACCATTCTCATCGGTTAACCGATGAAGCTGACTGATGGTCTGATGTGCCTACACACCATAGGTTAAATAACCGATCGGGTCAGAACGCAGTGACGTAAAACACAATGACGTGCTGAAAAAAACGAAGTTCAATGCTTCCAAGCATGCGTCGACTTGATTCTGAGCATGCATGGATTTTTAACCAATGCTTTTGCATACTAACCGTCGGTTTTGACCTATCGGTTAGGCGTCCATCGGTTCAATTTTAAAGCAAGTTCTACATTTTTTGACCGAAGGATAACTGACCGATGGGGCCCACACACGGTCGGTTTGGTCAGATGAAAAGGTCCTTCAGTCTGTTTTCATTGGTTTTGACCGACCATGTGTACGCGGCCTAAGGCTCTGCGTCCCATGGTGTACTCCAAGAAAGGTACATTTTTGAGCAGAAAAGGATTGGAACCGCGTCAAGTTTGTATTACTTTCTGCATCTCTGCTGAAGAGAAACACCCTGTTTGTCCTGGTGACCAAGCTGTTGTTACCAGCTCAAGTGCTTTTTAGAATTTAGTTTTTTCATTTTCTATTCTGTCCCAGGAACAGGGAAAGCTCTTTCACACTGGGACGGTGGGGGCGTCGGCGGTAAAGCAGCGCTATTTTTAGCAGGGCTTTACTGTAATTTTCGCGGTGCTAGTCGGCCGCTAGCGGGGCACTTTTAAAAAGTTTAAAACCGCTGGCAAAGCGCTGCTTCAGCAGCGCTTTGCTGGCGGTTTGGCAGGGCTGCCCATTGCAGCCCATGGCATATTCACCACTTCTACAGCGTCTCAAAGATTTGGCTAGCAGGACTTTTTAAACTGCCCTGCCAGCGCTTGGGCTTTCACACTAGAGTGAAAGGAGCGACTCTTTTTAGAGCGTTTTGCAGCCTCTATTTTTAGCGCTTTAGCGCCTGCAAAGCACCTCAGTGTGAAAGAGGTTGAAGTGAAGAGAAATTTCGGCAATGGGACACAGACAGCAAAAGAAATTGAACTTTTTCTACTGTAACTATAGGTAGCAGTTTTCACTACCCAATATGTAGAATGACAAAACTATATAGCACATAACTAAATCTGCAGTAAGCTGTATCAGTAAATCTGGGTACTCTTCGCAGTGTAAAAATTATAATTTGTGTTTTCTGATCTCGTCTACAGGAGAATAAAGCATTTCCATTTAGTGTGGAAGAAACTGGTAAGTTTCATGGGTTCTTATACAGATTACTAATTTGGGCTTTGCTCTTTACTAAAATTGTTGAAAATATTTTATTTATTTTTATTATATTTTTCTCATCAATTTTAGAGTCAGTAACTTAAAAAAACATTTTATTTGGGTGTGGTTTTTACTGAGCCCCAGTGCAGAGCTTTTCTGCAAAAACATTTTATTTCACGAATGAAAATGCACGAATGAAGGCAGTTTTTGCCTTAAAACAATCAATCAGAGCCTTGTTTTTTTTTTTTCAACGGAAACATTTTGTGTGGGAAACATGGAGGCTACCATTGCTAACTTTTCATACTTTCAATGCTAGTTCCTTGGCTGTCATGTTTCAATACCTTTTTCTTCAATACTAATGCCGCGTACACACGGTCGTTTTTCGGCATGAAAAAAATTGTCATTTTTCAGCATGTCCAAAAAACAAAGTTTTTCCAACTTCATCATTAAAAACGATGTTGCCCACACACCATAGTTTTTGAAAAATGATGAACAAAGAGTGGTGACGTACAACACGCACGACGGCACTCTGAAGGGCAAGTTCTATTTGCCTTTGGGCTGCTTTTAGCTAATTCCGTGTTAGTAAAAGACGATTCTCGCTTTTTTGTCATAACTCGCTTCTGGGCATGCGCAGGTTTAAAAACATAGTTTTAGCCCACACACAATCATTTTTTACAACCCGAAAACGATTTTTTTTTTTTTTTTTCACTTTAGACTCTACCTCATAGAGTGTGCGTTGTAGGCTCATATTCTTTTGCCAGCCCTTAGCATCTCTATTTTGGTATCGCATCATTAGTGACATTTCTTCCTTTTTATTCTCTCTCTTTTTTTTTTTTTTTTCCCCATGTACGTAAGAGAAAAAAAAAATCCAGTTGTTCCCTCTTCCCTCCCCCCCTCGCCCCTCCCCTCTATCTCACCTTAAATAGACCCTTATACCCCTGTTTCTCTCTAGTTTTCCTCTTTGACTAACCGTTATGTATCTTCCTGTAGGTTTTCGGTGTAGCTCCATTACTTCTTGAAAGCCCTTCAGTTGTCCCATTTCTTAATTTGGCTCATGTTGTTACCCTCTATGCCCTCTCTCAGCTCTTCCATTCTATAGGTCTATTCAACCCCATCAATCCATTCCCAGATCGTGGGACACTCGACCTCTTGCCATTTCCTGGGTATTAGTCTCTTAACTGCGTTAAGTAAATGCGGTACTAGAGTTTTTTTTTATAGTTTTTAATACCTTCTTCCCCCCCATGGAAGAGCACAATCCATGGGTCCATCTCGATTTTTTTCTTTGTAATCTCTTCAACAAAACCCAATATTTTCTCCCAATACTTCTTAACTTTATGGTTCCCGGGGATCTGCAACCCCTCCAGCAGTCTCCTGATTGCCCATCGTTAAATTTGCATAATTTGTCCGGTGTTATGTACCATCCAGTTATACATTTGAAACTCATTTCCGCTGTACGACTGTCCACCGCAGAGGTGTGTGTCAGTTTCAACATTTTCTCAATTGTGGCCCTATCCCTATGTGTCCCTAATTCCCTTTCCCATTTTTTTATAAATGGAGGTATGCTCTGCTCATCCATCTCCAGTAGAATCCTATATAGCTTTGAGATGGAACCTTTAGTTCCCTCCGCGGAGCATAGTTTTTCCAAATCCGTCAACTGTTCTCCTGACCTTAATGGGTGCGGTAGTTTTTGAATAAAGTGGTTTAACTGTTGATACCTCCATTTATTAATTTCCATGAGATTCTTTTTTGGTTTTAACTCCTGTAGTGTGAAAAACGCCATTTTAAAACATTTTCAGAAGCCGAAAAATGATGTGAAGCCCACACACGATGATTTTAAATTACGTTTTTAAAAATGTCATTTTTTTCATGTCGAAAAACGACAGTGTGTACGCGGCATTAGAGTCACTAAAAATGTAATAGGTAGCTCTCATTTTTTTCCTACTCTCTTGGAAAGTATACTTTAAAAATGTACTGGGAGCTGATTGGTTGCTGCATATAATTTATTTAGAGCAACTTTTACACAATCGTATAATATTGGTTTAATTTGTCACAACCTATATGCCCATATTTTACCTATTCCAGAGAAATGCAAATGATTTAGGTAGTGGTGTGAGAATATTGCTCTGCTGCCCAGACAGGGAATATGCTGGGCAAGTGAAAAAATTGCTCTGCCTACCTGCCTTATAATTAATGTTCACATGTAGAATGTTAAGAGGGGACCTTGCATTCTATTCAAAGATTGATTATGTAGTGTGACCCTGTCACATCTTATACTCCTGCAAAAATGTGTTAATATACGGTACTTACTTTTCCCCTGTGCTGCAAGGGGTGATGTCATCTTCCTTCCAACCAGATCCTGGATAACACCAAGTAGTCCAAATCTTTTTCAATTATGCCACTGTACAGTGGATTAGTCACTTCTAGTGAGGTTTGGGCTACTCAATATTCCCTGGAAACAATGTATTCCCTGGAAACAACAAAGTTACTCTTCTTTTACTTACAGGTTATATAACATTCTATAACATGTTTTTGTAAAATGTACTATGAAACTGAAATAGGCTTGTTTTAGAATGGCACAAGTGGAATTTCCTTAGAATAGATGCGATTGGATCAAAATGTTTTTTCAGAACAAGACCCATTTTTTGGCTGGGGTAATGCCCAAAAGGCTGCGCTGGTACAGCTGTAGGGGTTGGTAGGTGGGTGTGATAGTCCTTTCCTCCATGTTTCCTGTTGGGTACCAAATTCTGTGTCACATGAGAAGACTACCCCCAGGGTGGGTTCTTTGAGCTATGCCAGGCGATGTCCGGGGGCACTAATATGAGTGCATAGGTAACACCTTGTCCCAAGGCATGCTCATCAATGCCCAGGACCAGGCGGGGGTCATGTGAAGAATCAAACATTAGACACAAACCACTTGTGTGTAGTTTTGTATGCAGAGTCCCTCCAAAACGTGTTGTCCTTGTCCTACCCTACACTGTTCCACTTACGGTGCTCGGCGGAGATGGTGAGCTAGGAAGGGAGTCGGAACTCCGAACCCCTTCGCTACCGGAGTACTCGTCACCTAACCAGGTACCATCCCAACGACTTGGTTACTCACAGCAACTTCTTCCCCTTTTAACTCTGAGGCCCTGTACACACGATAGAACATGTCCGACGAAAACGGTCCGCGGACCGTTTTCATCGGACATGTCGGCTGCGAGATTTTGGTCTGATGGCTGTACACACCATCAAACCGAAATCCCCGCCGACAGACAGCACGGTGACGTGGCGGTGACGTTGACGCCGCCACGTCACCAAACCAGGAAGTAAAATACTTCCACGCATGCGTCAAATCCATTCGACACATGCAGGAGATTTCTGTCCGCTGGTTAGGTGTACTAACCAGCGGACATGTCGGATGGACGGGTTTCCAGCAGACAAGTTTTAAAGCATGCTTTAAAACTTTTGTCTGCTGGAAACCTGTCTGCTAGGCTGTACACATGGTCGGATCTGTCCGCTAAAACTGGTCTGCGGACCAGTTTCAGCAGACATGTTCGATCGTGTGTACAGGGCCTCAGGCTAAACTTGCGTTGCTGTGATATTGACAGACCCCAATATGCTATCTCAGACTCTGGTCCTTTGAAGAGATACCAGGACCCCACATGCACCCCTTGAGTAACTTCAGACCTGGCCTTGAGTAGCTGAAACAACTTTACATATTTTTTGGCAGAACATGTATAACATGTAGCAATGTCTTTTCCCTAACTGTGTCTGCTCCAGGTTACCTGTACGGGTGAAGCATCTTAGGGAATAGTCCAAACTTGGTGGTGCTCTAACATAGAAGTCCAAGTCCACGTTGCGTCTGGTGAATTAGTGTTCCAGAGTGGACCATAGGTCCCAGCGAATCTTTAGCGTAGGCTCCCCATGCGTTTCACAAGTGTGCTTGCCAGAGATAATAATACCACTATCAATACTTAGCATGCATCTACATGAAAAAATGTATTCTAGACGATAAATCCACTTAAATCAGCATAGCGTTAGAGGCTAGCTTACATTATAAGTTCCTTGCTCCCAGAAATTATGCAGAGACCATAAGGAAAGCCTGGTTGTGCTTTTTTTTCTAGAAAGGGACAATGGGGTTCAGTCTTCGACCCCATTCACATCTAGGCGTTTTTACGCCTGTAGCGCTACGCCTCTGCCGCCAGAGGGCTGGAAATACATGTCCCTCTATGGAGATGGTTCACATCTCCACGCCGAACGCCGGACGCCTGTCGCCTGCGGCGTGAAAAAAGGTCCCGGACCTTTTTTTCAGGCGTCTTCGAGCGTTCGGCTAGGAGATGGCAATCATCTCCATAGAGGGGGTCATCTTGGGACACATCTAGGCGGACAATACCCGCGTTTTGTCGCCGCAAATCGCGGTACAAAACGCCGCTATTTTTACCGCGATTTGCGGCGACAAAACGCCGCGATTTCGTCCGTCTAGATGTGAATGCAGCCTTCAAGGGCTTGCAATAATCTTGTATGACAGCACAGAAATAATCTAAATATTATTGGCTTCCTAAACTATGTTGTTCCTTGTTTACAATAAGTTGTGTGCGTGAGTATTTTGTAAATGTGTAACAGATAGTATTTTATATTTTCAGATGGAAGACCCGTTACACCAGAATGCCAAAGTAACCAGCCAAACACAGAGAATACAGTGCCACCTATTAAACTTATTGTGAAGTATGCAAATCTGGAACAGGAAACGGTAAAATACAATGCCTTGAATAGGGATGAGTGTTTTCAAATTATTAGAGAGTGTATATGGTTCTAAAATTAATATTTAAAAACACTTACATACGTGTAATTTTTTTAAAAGAATATTGTTGTATTATACAAAATATCTTGATGGGGCTCTTTCCCTTTTGCAGTGGACTTTGGTGCCCTCAGAAGAGTGATTCAGGTTTGAATTGCTTTTCAGAGGGCATTGACAGGTGTCAAGGAGGCATTATATCGCCTCCTAAATGCCTGATTAAACCCTGTAATGCAGTAACAATCTTGTCGATTAAGCTCAATAGGTGAGTTTGACAAGTGGTTAAAAATGCCACGGCCATGAAGCAAAGACTCCTGTCTGGCTGTATTGTGACATTTTAGATGGGCAGCCAGGGGGCGGTAAAACCACTGGGGGTGGTAAAACACCCAGTCGCCCATCTGATAGGCTTGGGAAAATCTCACAACATGTAGTAGTCTTTCATGATGGTCCCTTAACCACTTTGAGCCAATTCTTATGCCGCGTACACACGATAATTTTTCAGGTTGTAAAAAACAAAGTTTTTTAAAAATGTCATTTAAAACGATCGTGTGTGGGCTTCAGAGCATTTTTCGGGTTCTGAAAAACGTAAAAAAAAAAAAAATCGAACATGCTATTTTTTCAAACGATGCCGTTTTTCGGGTTGTAAAAAATTATCGTGTGTGGGCTTTAACGACGTGAAAACCCCGCGCATGCTCAGAAGCAAGTTATGAGACGGGAGCGCTCGTTCTGGTAAAACTACCGTTCGTAACGGAGTAAGCACATTCATCACGCTGTAACAGACAGAAAAGCGTGAATCGTCTTTTACTAACAAATCAGCTAAAGCAGCGCCAAGGGTGGCATCATTCGAATGGAACTTCCTCTTTATAGCGCCGTCGTACGTGTTGTACTTCACCGTGCTTTGCTAGAGCATTTTTTTCCCACTATCGTGTGTAGGCAACGTCGTTTTAATGATGAAGTTAAAAAAAACGTTGTTTTTTCTAGAGGCTGAAAAACGTAGTTTTTTACAACCCGAAAAATGATCGTGTGTACGCGGCAATATACACTTTCTCACATATACATAAAAATCGAAAAAAAATTGCTAGAAAATTACTTAGAACCCCCAAGCATTATATATATATTTTAAGTAGAGACCCTAGAGAATAAAATGGTCAGTGTTGAAAGTTTTTATGTCACATGGTATTTGCACAATGTTTTTTCAAACACAATTTTTGGGAAAAAATACACTTTTATGAATTTTAGTGCACATAAACACTATGGCCCGGATTCACATACAGCGGCGCATAGTTATACCGGCGTAGCGTATCGAATATACGCTACGCCGACGTAGCTCAGAGCACAGTATTCACAAAGCACTTGCTCCCAACGTTGCGCCGGCGTAACGTAAATTCGTAGGCGTAAGCCAGCCTAATTCAAAGTAGGTGGAAGTGGGCGTAATCCATTTAAATGAAGCGTGACCCCATGCAAATGATAGGCCGAACGAACGGCGCATGCGCCGTCCCATAGACGCATCCCAGTGCGCATGCTCAGAATCACGTCGAAAATACTCCCTAAGATACGTCGAATCACTGTCTACGACGTGAACGTAACCTACGCCCATCCATATTCACGTACTACTACGTAATCAACGTAAAATACGACGGCTGTTCCCTGGTCCATACCTTTGAATGAGTTGCGCCTCATAGATGGGGAATAACTATACGCCGGACGTAAGCCTTAAGTAAACCGCGTATATTAATGCGCCGGGCGCAAGTACGTTTGTGAATCGGCGTATCGCACTCATTTGCATATTCAAATCGTAAATCAATGGGAGCGCCTCTTGCGGCCAGCGTAAATATGCACCCACGATATGACAGCGTAGGAAACTTACGTCGGTCGTAGAAAGCCTATTTTCAGGCGTATCTAGTTCTGTGGGCACGGCGCACGGATACGACGGCGCACATTTACACTTACGCGCCGTATCTCGAGATACGCCGGCGTAAGTGCTACGTGAATCCTGGCCTAAATAGGTAATACCCATTTTTTTGGTATACAAGATGATTTTACGCCGTGTAAATAGATACCAAACCTATCATGCTTTCAAATTGCGTACGCCTGTGAAACAGTGCCAAACCATGGTACCTTAAAATCTCCCTAAGCAACTCTTTAAAAGCCTTTACAGGTTATCAGTTTAAAATTACACAGGGGGTCTGGACTTATAATTATTGCTCTCGCTCTGACGTTCATGGCGATGTCTTACATGTGCGATCGCTGTTTACATTTCATGCGGGACTGATGCATGCGTTCGCATTTGCATGCAAGCACGGGGGGGGGGGGGGGCTTTAATCATTTTTTTTTTACATTTTATCATTTATTTTATTTAGGATTTTTTATTTTTACACTGTTTCTTACATTTTTTGATTACTTTTATTGCTATCACAAGGGATAAACAACATCCCTTAAGACAAAAAGGAAAAGGTCTGGTCAAATTGATTCATGTTTTTGTTTGCATGACAATTTTAATACATTTTGAGACTGCATGTACATGTCAATTGTTGGCTAACCGCATTCACCCAACTTAAAGTCCCGGGCGATCTCCTGTTTTTTGTAACACCCCTTAAGATAGCATGGGATGCGACAGGTCCCTTTTTATGGAGAGATATGGGTTCTATTAGACCCCTGATCTATCCTCTTCCCTCCAAAATATCATATCAAATCAAGATTGGTTTGATATGATGTTTGTACAAGCCGGTAATGATGGAAGTGATGAAATCCTTGTCGCTTTCGGTTTCTGACATCACACAGTGGGAGGAACAACATCTGTTCTCGGAAATGGATTGCCGCTGGTCGCATCCTTGGCGGGATCCCCAAGCGATTGGGAGAACCTGGTAAAGGCGGTGGCAGGAGGCCCAATCCCCCGTCTGTAAAAGTAAATTGGCAGCTCTTTAGCTGCTTGGATTACTTTTACCAGCTTCAGAATCGCCGGCTGAAAAAAATGATATCTCAGTCATCACTGCAGCAATGAGCGAGATAACACCCTTCCAATCCAGCGTTGTACAGTTATGTCGCTGGTTAGCAGGTGCTTAAAGCAGAGTTCCACCCAAAATTGGAACTTCCGCTCATCGGATAACCCCCCCCCCAGTGCCACAATTGGTACCTTTCGGGGGAGGGGGATAGGATACCTCTTTGACAGGTATCCTTTCCAACTTCTGGGAGTCCGGGCTGCGGGCCGTGACGTCACCACAGTAGGAGAGAGGAGCGGGACTCGTGCATGCGCAGTAAGATTCCCGGCGTAAAGCAAAAAAGGCTACACTGCCGGGTACCCTTACACGCAATGGCGGTGGCAGCACTCGACAGCTTATGGAAACATCAGCTGTGGGTGCCGACATCGAGGGACTCCAGGATAGGTAACTGTTCTATTATTAAAAGCCAGCAGCTGCAGAAGGTGTAGCTGCTGGTTTTTAATAAAAAAAATTGGGGCGGAACACCGCTTTAAGCTATATTTTGCTAGCAATGTACCTTAAATTGGGGTATAATCACCATTGATTACTGACAGTGAATGTGAGGTTATTTATAAAAAAAGCCAAACTCCAGCTAAAATGTTTTATTTAGGTTTTAATCTCTGGGTGTTGTACTTATTTTTATTTTTTTGTCAAAGGTAGTAATCTATTAACTTTTTATAAAATTAAATATGGGGTGTCAACAAACCTCCTATAATCTGATAAGTGTCTCGTGCTTAGTAATATTTTTATCACTAATAATAATGCCTAATAATATTTTTTCTGCTCTTTTCAGGCTGATGTAATCTCTGCTCCACTACTTGCGAAGAAAGTAGACCTAAATAGCTTAAACGTAACTAAGGCCCTTCGGTATACAGCAGGGGATAGATTCTCGAACATTTTTGATTCAGCCTTAAATGGTCGCACATCTCTGAAAGCAGGGAGTCTTTTTGAAATACCAGTTGTTCAAGAAAGCCATTCGTTGAAATGTAAAATTGTTATCCTCATTGCTCTTGAACAGTGGAATAGAGCTACAGGTTCTTCAGTCACGGTGAGGTTTGTTTGTAATGGCATGCATGTCATCATTACTGGAAGCATAGATTATTAAATATTTGTATCAAATTTACCATCTCAACCTGTACGGTAATAACTAGAGCCAGTAGCATAAAATAAAATACCTAAGGTTTCTTTCATGCGGGCGCTGTCTGATAAACGAATGAACAGATCCAGTTGGATCGAAGTAGACTGAGGCCACGTACACACGGTCGGACAAAACCGATGAGAATGGACCGAGGTTCAGTTTCATCGGTCCAAACCGACCGTGTGTATAGCCCATCGGTCTGTTTTCCTTCGGTCCAAAATTTTAAAACATGCTTTAAAATCGAACCGATGGACCGCTGCCCGATCAGACCAAACCGATGGTTAGTACAGAAAAGCATCGGTTCAAAACCCGCGCATGCTCAGAATCAAGTCGACGCATGCTTGGAAGCATTGAACTTCGTTTTATTCAGCACGTTGTGTGTTTGACGTCACCGCGTTCTGACCCGATCGGTTTTTGGAACGATGGTGTGTACGCACATCAGACCATCAGGCCACTTCAGCAGTGAACCGATGGAAATGGCCCGTCGGACCATTCTCATCGGTTTGGAACGACCGTGTGTACGCGGCCTCGAAAGGATGGGATTTTTGTTATATACCTAACATTCATGTTTTTCTATGTTTAAATTCCAAAGCTTTCTGGACCCATATTAGATCTATTGGCAAACAGATTTGTGTCCATTTTCATCAGACTACCTCTGATCCATCGCATTTAGGTTAAAAAAAAAAAATGAAATGGGGCACATACTTTTTTCATTTTTTTCTGGACCTGGATGGAATTGGATGGTTATCTGATGTAAACAAATGCGTGTCCGTTTACATCCACCTGCCTACAGACTTACTTGGAACTTCTGATGTGGTCTACCTGAAAAACTGACAGGTATACTAGATTAGACCACCTGTAAAAAAAAAGGGGTTAAAAATTTGTTCTTTTATCCTTTGTTGTATGTTGGCAATGCTGATCTCATTCACCCTCTTTGCAGCCTCTGCCACCAAGGTCGCTAGTAGTCCTTTGGTAGAGTGTGTTGCAAGGTAACAATGCAGAAGGACAGTTGGGACACAGGGACAAAGTGTTATGCTATAACAGTAGGTGTGAAACTATGGTTAAAGATAGTATACACGCCCCTTTACCTTCTCAAACCACCACTGCGCACAGGAAAAATGAATGCAAATATATACTGTATACAAAATATATATATGCCTAAAGCTGCTAATTGAAAGGTATGATATATACTTTACTAAGCTTTAATGCCCAGCATGAGAATGCAAGGTACATTCTTGTGGCGAGTGCAAATCCTTAAGGCCTCGTACACACGATAGGATAGCCAGAGGACAACGGTCTGAAGGACCGTTTTCATCGGTCAAAACCGATCGTGTGTGGGCCCCATAGGTTATTTAAAGTGGTTGTAAACCTACTTTTTTCACTTTTGCCTACAGGTAAGCCTATAATAAGGCTTACCTGTAGGTATAAAGAATATCTCCTAAACCTGTATGGTTTAGGAGATATTCCCCTCGCAATGCGCCGCTGATTGCAGCGGTGCATGCGCAGGGGGGATCCTCGGCTGAAGGGCCGGCCCCGCCGACCCATGCCGGAAAGGAAATCTCCCGCGCGCATGCGCGGGAGTGACGTCATCGCCGCTCCAGCCAATCACAGCGCTGGAGCGGCGATACCCGGAAGACACGCCGAGGCTCGGCTCGGCGTGGACCAGGTAAGTTACCTACCTCGTTCCGAGGTAAGTATTTCATAATGAGCTAATATGCGGTGCATATTAGCTCATGGCTTTTTTCTTGCAGGTGTAAAAAATAAATAAAAAATTAGATGCAGGTTTACAACCGCTTTAACTATAGGTTAAAAAAAAGTCAACTTGCTTTAAAATTAACCAATGGATTCCTAACCTATAGGTCAAAACCGATCGTTAGTAGGCACGACCATCGGTTAAAAATCCATGCATGCTCAGAATCAAGTCGACGCATGCTTGGAAGCATTGAACTTCGGTTTTTCAGCACGTTGTTGTATTTTACGTCACCGCGTTCTGACACGATCGGTTATTTAACCACTTGCTTACTGGGCACATAAACCCCCTTCGTTCCCAGGCGAAATTTCAGCTTCCGGCACTGCGTCGCTTTAACTGACATTTGCGCGGTCGTGCGACGTGACTCCCAAACAAAATTGACGTCCTTTTTTCCCCACAAATAGAGCTTTATTTTGGTGGTATTTGATCACCTCTGCGGTTTTTATTTTTTGCGCTATAAACAAAAAAAGAGCGACAATTTAAAAAATATATATATTTTTTTTACTTGTTGCTATAATAAATCTCCCATTTTTAAAAAAAAAAAAACAATTTTTTTTCTCAGTTAAGGCCGATACGTATTTTTCGACGTATTTTTGTAAAAAAAAAAAAAAAAAATCGCAATAAGCGACTGGTTTGCGCAAAAGTTATAGCGCCTACAAAATGGGGAACAGAATTATGATTTGTTTTCATTATTTTTTTTTTACTAGTAATGGCGGCGATCTGCGATTTTTATTGGGACTGCGATATTGCGACGGACGTATCGGACACTTTCGACACAAATTTGGGACCATTCACATTTATACAGCGATCAGTGCTATAAAAATGCACTAATTACTGTATAAATGTGACTGGCAGGGAAGGGGTTAACACTAGGGGGTGAGAAAGGGGTTAACTGTGTAGCCTGGGTGTGTTCTAACTGTGTGGGGGGAGGGGGGTGACTGGGGGAGGTGACCGATGCTGTGTCTCTATGTACAAGGTTTACACACAGAGCTCCACGTCCCTGCTGTTACCGGCTGTGTTCCCGACGATCGCGTGTACCCGGCGGACATCGCGGCCGCCAGGTACACGCATCGGGTCCCCACTGATGCGGCGGCACAGTGGTTACCCGCCGCGCGCCCCCCAGTGGCGCGCGCGGGTAATGCATTCCAAATGACGTCCAAAGACGTCCACTTGGCACCTGAGAACCGCGCTGTTGATGTCTTTTGTCAATAGCGCGGGGCTCAAGTGGTTAACCTATGGTGTGTAGGCGTGACGGACCATCAGTCAGCTTCATCGGTTAACCTAAGACAACGGTCCTTCAGACCGTTGTCCTCTGGCTATCCTATCGTGTGTATGAGGCCTTAGGGTGCGGAGTCACAGAAACACAAGTGGTGTGGTGGAAGAATTATATCAAGTTGTGTTGAGAAGATTGCATGTTTGTTTACGTTTGAAACACTTGGAAAAACACTACAATTTATGGAATTGATTCTTTTGATTCTTTTCACACTTTAGGTGTGGATTTTGGATGACCACTTATTGACACTTGTTTAGAGATAATATATAATTTGCAGTATATATTTTCCATATTTTCATTTTATTCTCATGTTTAATAATTGACACTTTTTCACATAGTGATTTATTTTATATTATTTACATGTGTTATATATGTTCATATGATTTATGAACACAGCGCTAGAAATTTTTCATAAAATATTTTGCATATATAACATTAGGTGCCTGCACAAGGGTCTTTATGGCAGGGTGAGCAGGTATTACTTTAAAGTCTATCTTTAGTCAAAACCTAAACCACCTGCCACCATCTTCTCAGAGTAGAATGGAGGGTAATTTTAATATAAAAAAAATGCAGATTTAAAACTATTTAAAAATATAAAAAATGACTTTGTAAATTACATTAATATTCAAATCTTATAGAGTTTAGTAATTGGAATTGCATCACTGGTGTAGGATACAAGTCTAATCCCATTCTCACTGCTTTAGACCTAATGTTGGTCTGAAAATTGTGCCGGAATGTACAAAAAGCGTATGAACAACTTTTCAAAAATGTGCCACTCCAAACTGCATATTAGGCCCCGTACACACGTCCGAGGAACTCGACGTGCCAAACACATCGAGTTCCTCGTCGAGTTCTGTGTTGAAACCGCCGAGGATCTCGGCGGGCCAACTTTCCTCATTGAACAACGAGGAAATAGAGAACATGTTCTCTATTTGGCCCGACGAGTTCCTCGTCGGCTTCCTCTGTGAAAAGTGTACACACGACCGAGTTTCTCGGCAGAATCCAGCTCCGACCGAGTTTCTGGCTGAATTCTGCCGAGAAACTCGGTCGTGTGTACGGGGCCTCACTGTGGTATCATGCGATCCAGTGCCCACTAATGCACTGTGTTTGTGATCTGCATTTGGGGTGCAATTAACAACATACTGCCATCCGCAGTAGATCGCAAAGGCAGTGCTTTGAACGCTGTGTGGGAAATGTGCATAAAACTTGCCTTTTCCGCACTGCATTCTGGTAGGGAAAAATAAAAATAAATCTGTATTAAATTTAGACATTTCTCTTTATCTCTAGGTGCAGAGTTGAGCCATGGGCATACAGTATGTGTGCTAACATATGCAAACCATAAACTAGTAGAGAGGGAGCAGGCCTTGTTTGGATATATGTGATGACTAGCGTTAATCTATTTAAATACTAATTAAAAACGAATACAATTTTGAACCAGGAAGGAGTTAAACATAAAAAATTTAACAACAAAAAAAAAAAAACATTTTAGACTTTCTTCATTATTAAGGTTTAGATAAAGATCATACCTAGTCTAAAAGCTATTATTTCTGGAGATAATTTTATGGGATTCATAAACTTTTTTTCTTGCAATGGTTTGTGTATAAATAAAACATGTATATGTATTTTTCAGGACCTGAAAAAGGGGATTTGTAATTTACTTGGAAAATGCCATTCTAAAAATGTTAACTCCGTGGCCATGTCTGCAATAGGTACTGGCATTGCTTTGGCTTTTCCCCCTGAAGTTGCAGCTAAGATAATTGGAGAAGAACTTAAAAACTTTGTAGCACAAAATCCAAATACTAGCATCAAACAAATTCAGATTGTAACCAAGCAGCTACCAGAAAATCAGACCATTTTCATTGTAAGTATTTAAAGTGTATTTTACCCTAAATATTCTTTTTTTTTTTTTTTTATGTGTGTGTTCACATACAGTATGTGTATTTTATACAAGTTCAAACTACAAGTGCAAAGTGCACTTGAAATTGCACTGAAAGTACACTTGGAAGTGCAGTCGCTGTAGATCTGAGGGGGACATGCAAGGAAAATAATAAACAGCATTTTAGCTTGCAGATTGCATAATAAAATCAGCAGAGCTTCCCCTCATTTCAGATCTACCCCTCAGATTTACAGCAAGT
Organism: Rana temporaria; assembly: GCF_905171775.1. Taxonomy (NCBI): domain Eukaryota; kingdom Metazoa; phylum Chordata; class Amphibia; order Anura; family Ranidae; genus Rana; species Rana temporaria. The sequence continues at coordinate 399,112,095 of NC_053489.1, read as the reverse complement.
GCACTTCCAAGTGAACTTTCAGTGCACTTTGCACTTGTAGTTTGCACCTGTAGTGCAAAGTGGATTTGCCGTTCGTAAATAACACCCAATGGGGCAGATCCACAAAGCGAGTACGCTGGCGTATCTATTGATACGCCGGCGTACTTTCAAATTTCCCGCGTCGTATCTTTGTTTTGAATCCTCAAAACAAGATACGACGGCATCTGGGTTAGATCCGACAGGCGTACGGCTTTGTACGCCTTCGGATCTAAGATGCAATTTTTCGGCGTCCGCTGGGTGGCGTTCACGTCGTTTTCCGCGTCGAGTATGCAAAATCGCTATTTCCGACGATCCACGAACGTACAAGCGGCCATCGCATTCTTTTACGTCGTCTCTAGTCGGCTTTTTCCGGCGTATAGTTAAAGCTGCTGTTTAATGGCATATAGTTAAACCTGCTATGTTAAGTATGGCCGTCGTTCCCGCGTTTACTTAAATTTTTTTTTTCGTTTGCGTAAGTCGTCCGTGAATCGCGGGATGGACGTAATTTACGTCCAAGTCAAAACAATGACGTCCTTGCGACGTCATTTCGCACAATGCACGGCGGGAAATTTAGGGACAGCGCATGCGCAGTTCGTTCGGCCGGGCAACGCGCTTCATTTAAATGAAACACGCCCCCCCTACTCGCCGATTTGAATTAGGCGCCGTTACGCCGCGAGAGATACACTACGCCGCCGTAACTTACGGCGCAAATTCTTTGTGGATTCAAAGCTGCCAAAAGTAAGTTACAGCGGCGTAGCGTATCTCACATACGCTGCGCCCATGTAATTGTATGTGGATCTGCCCCAATGTGTCCATCATTTTTTATGTTTTTCCACCTAAAGTACCGTATTTTCCGGCGTATAAGACGACCCCCTAATTTTACAGGAAAAAATTTGGTTTTGGGATATACTTGCTGTATAAGACTACCCCCTTTTTACTAGTCTTTCTGGAAGCTGAGGGGTAGCCAGAACCGCTGACAGAAACAGGCCTTTTCAAATCTCACTGTGCCATTACATTACATTCCTCACTGTGCCATTACATTACATGCCCCCACTGTGCCATCACTTGCCCCTCACTGTGCCATCACTTGCCCCTCACTGTGCCATCACTTGCCCCTCACTGTGCCTGAACTTGCCCCTCACTGTGCCTGAACTTGCCCCTCTCTGTGCCTGAACTTGCCCCCCAGTGCAATCACTGCAAACACTCACTTTTTTGCAGGCGGTAACGGTCTCCATGCTGCGAGCGCGAGCGTCAATGATTTGAAAGCCGCGCCTTCTCCTCAGACTGTCCTGTGTTAGGTGGAACACAAATTTTCCCAGCAGCGCCTCTGTTCTGTGTTCCGCCTATCACGGACGTCTTCTCATCTCGTCCGAGGATGAGAAGGCATCTGTGATAGGAGGAACACAGAACAGAGGCGCTGCTGGGAAGAATTGTGTTCCTCCTATCACAGAACACTCTGAAGAGAAGGAGCGTCTTTTAAATCATTGACGCTCGCAGCAGCACGGAGACCGTCCCCGGCGTATAAGACGACCCCCGACTTTGGAAGCATGTTTTTGCATCCAGAAAGTCGTCTTATACGCCGGAAAATACGGTACCTAGCTCCTCCTGCCAATCAAATTTCTTTGTTTTAAAATGACCACACAAAGCACAGAAGCTGATCTGTGTTATGCCGCGTACACACAGTCGGAATTTCCGCCAACAAGTTTTCGATGTGAGCTTGTTGTCGGAAAATCCGACCATGTGTATGCTCCATCGGACATTTGCTGTCGGAATTTCCGACAACAAAAATTTGAGAGCTGGTTCTCAAATTTTCCAATAACAAAAGTGTGTACACAATTCAACGCACAAAAATTGTATGCATGCTCGAAATCATTGAACTTCATTTTTCTCAGCTCGTCGTAGTGTTGTGCGTCACTGCGTTCTTGACGTTCGCTATTTCCGACAACATTTGTGTGACCGTGTGGATATCCGACGGAAAAAAATCCACGGTTTTGATGTCGGAATGTCCGATCCTGTGTACGCGGCATTAGTGTGGTCAGTTGGCCATTCCAAGGAAGGGGACACTGTGCAGACACACAGCATGAGTGTGTTGAGTCGTTTGTTCAGCCATAACACCCCCCAGCTAATCCCATCCCGTCTCCGGAACACCCCCCCTGCTTAAGCACAGCCTGTTTCTTGCCTCAGGCAGAACAGACTATTGTGTACTCCAGATATGCAAAAAAAATGTTATAACAAACTATGGGAAAAATAAATGTGTCAGTCACAAGAAAATCAAATGTTGTAATATTCTACTGCATTTTTTATATAGGCCTTCAGAGAAACCCTCTGTGCAATTGATTTTGGAAACCGAATCATTGTCTGCAATGAACAAGGAGGTAGGTTCCAGTGTGTGTGTATGTGTGTGTGTGTGCGTGTGTATAAGATTCTATCAAAAAAGAGATAATCAAGTAGGAGGAGAGACCTGCTAAACAGCTTAACCCCTGGCTTATCTGTTGGCGCGTAGGACTTTTGTCCGAAGGGCGTTGGCCAGGAATTTGTCTTGCATACAAATGGCACACAATTGTTGGCCAACAAACACAAAACTACGTGTTTTTTCAGCTTTTTAGCGCCACCCTTTGGGCAACTTCTGCTAATGTTGTGTTATAGTTAGCATTGCTTCTGAGCATGCGTGTTTGTTTTGGAGTTTTGTCCAATGGACTTGTGTACACATGATCGTAAAATCCATCAACACACATTTGTTGGCGGAAAATTTTAAAGCATGCTATCCAACAATTGTCTGATGGAGCATACAAACGGTCGGATTTTCCGACAACAGCCTGTCATCACACAATTCCCGTTGGAAAATCAGATTGTGTGTAAGAGGCTTAAGTATAAAAAATCTTAAGCATTTACACAAGCGCAATGAATGAATTCTGCATTTTTTGTACTATGATCATATCATAGTTATATAGTTAGTTACATAGTTAGTCAGGTTGAAAAAAGACACAAGTCCATCCAATCATATCCTATGATTGCCAGCTGCAACTAGTGCCCATAATGCGGTATTTTCCTGAAATAACTCATAAATAAAATTACTGCATTTTGGGCACTAGATGGAGCTTATGGTCATTCGCTGCACCTGTGCGAATGCTTAAGGCATCCGCAGAACCAATTTGTATATATAGGCCGAGATTCACAAAAACTTACGACGGCGTATCTCCAGATATGCCGTCGTAAGTCCGAATGGCCGCCGTCGTATCTATGCGCCTGATTCATAGAATCAGTTACGCATAGATTTGGCCAAGATACGAGCGGCGTAAGTCTCCTATGCCGTCGTATCTTGGGGTGCAATAATTACGCTGGCCGATAGGTGGCGATTCCTTGATTTCCGCGTCGAATATGTAAATGAGCAAGATACGCCGATTCACGAACGTAAGTACGCCCGCCGCAATTATTTACGTTGTTTACGTAAGACATACGCCGGCGCAAAGATAAAGCTGGTTTCTAGGTGGCGCAGCCCATGCAAAGTATGGACGTCGGAACAAGCGCATTTTTTTACGTTGTTTGCGTAAGTCGTACGCGAATAGGGCTGTGTGTAAATTACGTTCACGTCACAGGCATTAAGCCAAAGTATCTTTGGGCGTAAATACGACGTGATACTGAGCATGCGCGCGCATGTGCCTTTCGTTCGGCCATGCATCTACATGGGATCAAGCCTCATTTAAATACAATACGCCCCCTACCAGCCTACTTTGAATTACGCGCGCTTACGCTACGCCGCCGTAACTTAAGACGCGAGTGCTTTGTGAATACAGCACTTGCCTCTGTAAGTTGCGGCGGCGGAGCGTAAATACGGTACGCTACGCCCGCGCAATGTAGATCGGCCGTACATGAATCTAGGCCATAGACCTGAATAGATTATTTGCTGTTGAGAAATAAAAATTATAATCAGGACTAAAAAAAGTTAAAGATTTTTTTTTTAGACTAGTAAATATGAAATATTACCTATAGACATATATATGCTACTCAATTCATGCTTATTAAGATTTTCAGTAGGATACAGAAAAAAAGGAGGCGGTAGAAAAAATTCCAGCATATACTGTTAGTGAGACATTTGTACATTAGGAATGTTTGACAATACAGTAAAACCTTGGATTGCGAGCATAATTCGTTCCAGATCCTTCAGTTTTATAGTCCATATAAAAAGATCATAGCAATGTGATAGGTTGTGTAACCATAAAGGGAGAGGAAAGAGAGTATGAACATATATTTACAGCCAGCTGGTGGACCTCTAAGCCTTTACACTACATATAAACATAATGGGCCAGATTCACGTAGAATCGCGGCGGCGTAACGTATTTTTTCATCGCAAGTGCCTGATTCACCAAGCACTTGCGATGAAAACTACGCCGGCGGCCTCCGGCGCAAGGCGGGCCAATTTAAATGGGCGTGTGCCATTTAAATTAGGCGCGCTCCCGCGCCGGACCTACTGCTCATGCTCCGTTTCTTAACTCCCGCCGTGCTTTGCGCGCCGTGACGTCATTTTTTTGAACGGCGACACGCGTAGCGTACTTCCGTATTCCCGGATGGCTTACGCAAACTACGTTAAATTTTGAATTTCGACGCGGGAACGACGCCCATACTTTAGACAGCAATACGCTTGCTGACTAAAGTTAGGGCACCAAAAAAAAACAACTAACTTTGCGACGGTAAACTAGACTAGCGGCGACGTAGCGAACGCGAAAAACCGTTGTGGATCCGCTGTAACTCCTAATTTGCATACCCGACGCTGGTTTACGACGCAAACTCCCCCCAGCGGCGGCCGCGGTATTGCATCCTAAGATCCGACAGTGTAAAACATTTACACCTGTCGGATCTTAGGGATATCTATGCGTAACTGATTCTATGAATCAGTCGCATAGATAGAAACAGAGATACGACGGCGTATCAGGAGAAACGCCGTCGTATCTCATTTGTGAATCTGGCCCAATATATTTACTATTTCCAGCCAGCAGGAGGACCTCTAAGCTTACCAGGCTAACCTTTCCTGCTTTGTTGGAAAAATTAATCCTGCTTACAGACCTGAGTAGCTGAAACGCAAGCTCAAATGACAAACACATATGCAAAAGATATGATTTAAGCTTTAATGTGCTGTCACACAGCTTTTACTGTCTAGCAGTTATTACATGTTATGTTATTATGTTATTTGGTATGATCCTTACCCCCCTGCTGTTCTGACTAGTTTGGTTGCTCCCACCCACCATTTCCTGCTGTAAACCCCATCTTTGCTTAGTTGCTTGAAAAGTCTGCAGAGTGTGAGAGCTGTGTAACTTCATTGGAAATTTACCTATGGAAAAGCCTCTATGTTTATATCCTTGTTACCTTGAAGCATAAAGAAGCATTGGAAAACACCTCTGGAGTCTTTATTCATTGAGTAAGCTGTCTGTTAAAGTCATCATTCAACCTGCTGCATACATCCTTACAGACTGGGTCTACAAGAAGCTTGTCACAGGTACAACCGATGCTTGAAACAGAACAGTAAATTTCCATAAGAATCCATCACACAGCTATCTCTGCAGCTTCAGAAACGTGAGTAACCACGTGTGTGTGTGTGAAGAACAAACATCCTAACACAGGAAACCATCTGCAGGCTGTGTACTGAGTTAGGCCTGTGTGTGACTCCTGCAGCCACCATTACTCTGTGTATGAAGCCAGCCTTCTACTGAATGCTCCATAACTGTTCACTGCCAGGGACTTTTGCCTTTATTGGGGAGCAATAAGTACCTTTTGAACTGCTCAAAGACTGTATCATAGCTTCATCAAGTCCCTAGGATTTATCATTGTCAAGCTGTTTTTGGTTGTGAATCCAATACCTGAATCTACTGAAATAACTGTGTATTCCTGCCTGTATAAAGTCACAGTGAGCTGAGCCATCCAGTCTGAACCAGTTGCAGCACTAGATGTCACAAATATCCAGCTCCTCAGTTCAATCTGCCTAATATCAGAAGTCACTACAGAGCTCAGCTCTGGCAGATTTGTAACAAGACACCAAAACTACAGCACTTGTCATTATGTCTGACAGAGATCCCACAGAGTCACCTGCATTTAATCAAGATAAAGCAGACTCCTTACTTTATTCTGCTCGTCCCGCTAGAGGCCCTCATCCATCCTTGAAGGCAAAAGAGGTTTATGAAGCAAGTAAGGAAGAAACATCTAGTAACCTGACTGCATTATGGCATAAGACTGTAAGTTATATAAAAACCGCTAATGAAACTAGCAACAATCCTGAGCAATTGAACACTGCTCTCTCAAGGGTTAAGAAGGCATTTGAGAATTATAAAAGACTTTCTGAAAAGTTCTATTCCCTATTGTCACATTACAGCATAGAGGAAGCCGCAGTGGAATTAAAGGACTTTACTTCTACTGACCAGCAGAGGCATAGCACATATCTTGAAGCAAAGGCACAGATAGAAGGTAGATTAGCACAGCTACATGAAACTACATCCTGTAAATCTGCTTCTTCCAGACACTCAGGAAAATCTTCTAGATCTGCCCGCTCCTATCATAAATCCTCTTCTAAGTCACTGCGGTCCTGCTCTGTAAGGTCAACACTGAGCGACCAAATAGTCAAAGCTCGCCAGAAGGTCGCAGCAGCCCAGGTTCAAGCCGCCTGCTCTGAAAGAGAAGCAGCCATCAAAGCAGAAGCTAAACGCATTCAAGCAGAAACAGAGGCTCAGCTAGAGGCTCAGCTAGAAATCCTTCAGAAGAGTAAAGAAAAGGAAGTAGCATTGACGGAATTATCCGTCTTGGAACAAGCCCTATTGGAAGAAGAAGGAGCAGCTTGTCCCAGCTTGGCTGCTTGTCAAGACCCCATTGAAAGGACCCTACAGTTCGTCTTAAGCCAGAACCACAACATCACAGTCCCACCTACAGTTGGAGATTTTTCTCATAATCATCCAGCATGTGGACCAGAAGGCAACGTGTCACAAAATCAAGCTGGTCAACTAGACACACCAGCTAACAGAGACACTCCGCAACTACCGCATGTCACAAAATCAAGTGAGTCAACCTACGCGGCTCACGTGCCACCCTATGCGAATAGAGATTACAAGGGTACAGCAAAAGACTACAGGATGAACTCTATGACCCCTGTGATACAGTTCTCTTCAACTTCAAATGCTCAGAGACATTCAGACATCAGACCCTTACCTAGATTGAACCCATCTGCAACACTTTTCGCTCAACCAACCAGCCAACTTCAGATACCAACCATGGCTCAAGTCGGCGCACCATCAGTATCCCCGGTGGCTATAAAAACTGAAAGCATCAACGCTACGGAGCTCAGCAAGAGTATGGCTCTACAAGAATTGATCACAACTGGACTGTATAGATTTGATGACCGCCCAGAGAACTACAGGAGTTGGAGATCTACATTTAAGGCGGTAATCAAGAGCTTGCCCGTTGAACCTCAAGCAGAACTCGATTTACTAATAAGGTATTCGGGGCGACAATCTTCAGAACAAGTAAAGAGACTTAAATCTGTTTACATCTATAACTTTAACGCAGGCTTTGATGCTGCCTGGGAACGTCTAGATCAAGACTATGGGAGTCCCGAAGTCATTGAATCTGCCTTATTCCAGAGACTAAACGACTTTCCTAAGATCTCTGTTAAGGACAATCATAACCTTAGAGAGTTAGGTGACCTCCTTCATGAACTTGAAATTGCTAAGTTAGATCCTAGTTTACCAGGTCTTAGCTATTTAGACACTGCTCAGGGCGTGAATCCTATTGTAGCAAGGTTGCCTAGTTATCTTCAGGGAAAGTGGACTAGTGTAGGATCAAAATATAAGTATGAACATCATGTTTCCTTCCCTCCCTTTTCTTATTTTGCAGAGTTTGTGCGGAAGGTTGCAAAATCCAAGAATGACCCAAGCTTCTTCTATCCAGATACAACCACCACTCCTTTAACCACTTCAAGGGGTATTGCCACCAACAGTAAATTCAAGGATTTAAAGTATCCTATTGCCGTGAGGAAGACAGAGGTAGCATCCAACGTCTTGGCTACAGGCATAAAGGCAAGCAATCTTAATCAACAGTGTCCTATCCATAATGCGCCACATTCGCTCTCCAAATGCCGTGCATTTAAGGACAAGCCTATTGAAGAACGCAAGTCATTTCTCAAAGAGCATAATATCTGTTTCAAGTGTTGTGCATCCTCCGATCATTTAGCAAGAGACTAAGATCACCATTAGATGTTCTCTGTGCAACAGTGCCAAACATGTGGACGCTCTTCATTCAGACCTGTTCAAAAGGAAACCTTCACCCGGCAGCAACCCCAAGCCTACAACAGATGATGGCGGGGAGAGAACTGAGCAACATACCAACCCCGTAACCTCAAGGTGTACAGAGGTATGTGGAGAAGGGCTTCATAGCAAGTCTTGTAGCAAGGTATGTCTTGTAAGGGTTTTTCCTGAAGGATGCCCACAAAATTCCATAAAAATGTATGCCATACTCGACGATCAGAGCAATCGCTCATTGGCCAGTCCAGAATTCTTTGACCTATTCAACATTCATGGAGAGGCCTGGTCCTATACCTTGCAGACATGTGCAGGAAAGATCAATACTTCTGGAAGAAGAGCCCATGGCTTCATAGTGGCATCAGAATTTGAGGACATAGAGTTTCCTCTTCCAACTCTAATCGAATGTGATCAGCTACCGAACAACAGAAAAGAAATCCCCACACCAGAGGCTGCACGTCATTACCCCCATTTAAGCCACATTGCTGACTACATTCCACTACTTAACAAGGATGTTAAGATCTTGATTCTACTAGGGAGAGACGTTCCTAGAGTCCATAAAATAAGAGAGTTATGTAACGGTCCAGACGATGCTCCTCAGGCCCAGAGACTTGATCTTGGATGGGTGATAATAGGAGAAGTCTGTTTAGATCAATCTCACAAGCTCTTGGATGTAGCTTCCTACAAAACCAATGTTGCCTATCGGTCAATGGAATGTCCATCGACTTATTATGTGAAGAAAAGACTTGAATTTAAAAACGAAGTTCCATATCAAGCACTCCAAGGTATAAACTGCAAGCTCACTTCTCAGAAGGACCTTGGTGATTCAGTGTACCAGACTACTTGCGATGACAACAAGATTGCTCCTTCAGTCGAAGACAAGGAGTTCATCAAGATTATGGATGAAGAGTTCTTCAAGGACAATTCCAACAGTTGGGTAGCTCCATTACCCTTCCGAGTACCAAGGCTTACCCTCCCTAACAATCGAGGACAAGCTTTAACCAGATTTGCTGCACTTAAAAAGACTCTCTGTAACAAACCTGAGATGCAAGAGCATTTTCTAGCATTTATGCAGAAGATTTTAGATAACCTTCACGCTGAACCAGCACCAGACCTCAAGGAAGGTGAAGAATGCTGGTACCTTCCATCCTTTGGAGTCTACCATCCTCGTAAACCGGGGCAAATCAGAATAGTCTTTGACTCAAGCGCTCAGTTCCAGGGAACCTCTTTAAATAACGTTCTTCTAACTGGTCCAAATCTAACGAACAACCTAGTAGGAGTGTTGATGCGGTTCAGGAAGGAACCAATTGCCGTGACAGTTGACGTCCAACAGATGTTCCACTGTTTCATAGTCAAAGAGGACCACAGAAATTATCTCAGGTTCTTGTGGCACCGCAACAATAACATTAATGATCAGGTGATAGATTATCGCATGAGAGTCCACGTCTTTGGAAATAGTCCATCTCCTGCCGTGGCAACTTATGGACTGAGAAGAACAGCGCAGGAAGGCGAAAAGCAATTCGGATCTGACACCAGGCAATTCATTGAGAGAGATTTTTATGTGGACGATGGCCTAAAATCCTTTTCAACACCTGAAGAAGCCGTCAATCTGATAAAAAGAGCTCAACAGCTCCTGTCGACTGCTAACTTAAGGCTCCATAAGATTGCATCTAATAGCAGTGAAGTAATGAGGTCTTTCAATCCAGAAGATCATGCTAAGGATTTGAAGGATTTGGACTTGGGAGTAGATGCCCTACCCACTCAAAGGAGTCTCGGTCTTCTCTGGAATATAACTTCAGACACATTCACCTTTCAGGTATCTGACTCCAAGAAGCCATTCACCAGACGAGGAGTCCTGTCAATTGTTAATAGCCTTTACGATCCCCTAGGCTTTGTGACTCCAGTTACCGTCCAAGGGAGATCCATACTTCGCCAGCTTACTGAGCGAGTGACAGATTGGGACGCCCCTCTGCCAGTAGACCTGCTGCCTAAATGGGAGAAACTCCATGAAAGTACTGAAAGAACTTAATATCCCACGCTGCTATTCACCCACTTCAACTTCAAGAAGTCTGAGGAAAGAGATTCACGTCTTTTGCGATGCATCTACCGAGGCTATAGCGGCTGTGGCTTATCTCAAGATCATAGATCCCTCCGGGAGATCCTATGTCGGTTTTCTACTAGGAAGAGCCAAGTTAGCTCCAAAACCTGCTCACACTATTCCAAGATTAGGATTGTGTGGCGCAACCCTAGCTGTCGAAGTCGCAGAATTCCTGCAAAATGAAATGGACTCTGAAATTGATCAGGTTAAGTACTACACCGACAGCAAGGTCGTACTTGGCTACATATGCAACAGCGTAAGGAGGTTCTATGTGTACGTGGCTAACAGGGTAGAACAAATAAGAAAAGTCAGTAGACCTGAACAATGGAACTATGTCCCAACTGGTTTGAATCCCGCAGACATTGCAACGAGGTCAGTGCCAGCAGGTGTCCTCACGCAAACCATTTGGTTTTCAGGACCCAAGTTTTTATCGGACCAGTCTTCTACAAACTCAAAAGAAGATATCGATTTCCACCTGGTGGATCCAGATACTGATCCAGAAATCCGCCCTGAAGTGATAACATTGAGTTCCAACATTTGCTCAAGAAGAAGAAACTTGGAAGCAAGACGCTTTAAACGTTTCTCTTCTTGGAAAAGATTGGTCAAGATTATAGCAAGATTGAGACATATTGCTCAGAATTTCCGCAAGCCCAATCAGACATCGTCTTGTCATGGATGGCACACTTGCAAGGAGTCACCCAATGTGTTAGAGTACGAGAACGCAGAATTGTTCGTCATACGTCTTGTGCAAGAAGAAGTCTTTGCAGAAGAGATTAAATGCTTGAGAGGAAATAGACCAGTCTCAAAGAGTAGCCCACTATTCAAACTAAATCCAATAATCGACAACGAAGGCATGCTTCGAGTCGGAAGACGACTAAATAAGTCAAACCTGCTAAAAGACCAGCAAGCTCACCGGATTCAGTGGCAGGTTGGACTTATTACAAAGGCCATCACCAGTGATGATGGAAGAGTCCGAAGTGTGGAAGTCAGGATCGTTAAGGATGGGGCTTCATAACCTTCCTGAGACCAGTCACAGAGACAGTCCTAATAATGCCTGCTTCCAAAAATTCTGATTCAGTGTTATGTGAAGGAGCCACTTAAGACATTTAATAAAGCTAGCTTATAGACTTGAGAAGGCTAGATAGCATGTTACTGTATGCAATGTTAATAATATGTAAAAGAAAACAGAGTATAGTGGTATCTCACTATACCAGGTGGGGAGTGTGCTGTCACACAGCTTTTACTGTCTAGCAGTTATTACATGTTATGTTATTATGTTATTTGGTATGATCCTTACCCCCCTGCTGTTCTGACTAGTTTGGTTGCTCCCACCCACCATTTCCTGCTCTAAACCCCATCTTTGCTTAGTTGCTTGAAAAGTCTGCAGAGTGTGAGAGCTGTGTAACTTCATTGGAAATTTACCTATGGAAAAGCCTCTATGTTTATATCCTTGTTACCTTGAAGCATAAAGAAGCATTGGAAAACACCTCTGGAGTCTTTATTCATTGAGTAAGCTGTCTGTTAGGCCGGGTACACACGGACAAACATGTATGGTGAAAGCGGTCCGTCGGACCGTTTTCACCATACATGTCTGCCAGAGGGCTTCTGTACGATGGTTGTACACACCATCGTACAGAAGTCCGCGCGTAAACAATACGCGGGGCGTGTCCGCGGTGTCGCCGCGTCGATGACGCAGTGTCGCCGCGACAATGACGCGGCGACGTGGGGGCCGCCTTTAAAATGCTTCCACGCATGCGTCGAAGTCATTCGACGCATGCGAGGGACGGCGGGCGCCTGGACATGTACGGTAGGTCTGTACTGACGACCGTACATGTCCGAGCGGGCAGAATTCCAGCGGGCTGTTTTAAAACAAGTCCAGGAATATTTGTCTGCTGGGAAAAGGCCCGGCGGGCAAATGTTTGCTGGAATTCGGCCCGCTCGCGCCCACACACGACCAAACATGTCTGCTGAAACTGGCCTGCGGGCCAGTTTCAGCAGACATGTTTGGTCGTGAGTATGGGGCCTAAAAGTCATCATTCAACCTGCTGCATACATCCTTACAGACTGGGTCTACAAGAAGCTTGTCACAGGTACAACCGATGCTTGAAACAGAACATTTAATATAGAAAAAAAAAATGCATCTGTGTAAAAACATCTACATATAAAAAAAAAAAAAAAATGAAAAGCTTTACTGACCTGTTGTGGCCAGATTTTAGTATAACCTGTAAAACTTGGGTCATATACCTGCATGTCCTCTCTAGTGAAAAGTTACATGTGCTTTTGAATTAGATTTTCAAGTCAAATCCCTCTTATGTCTATGAGTAGAAAGACTAAGGACACATATACAAGTCCTGTCAGTGCCATCAGAGAAATGTGGCGAGTCCCAATGCTGGAATGACAGTAGCAAATAATATCATTCTTACATACAGTAAATATCTGCCAACCAAAGGGAGATTAAATCTTTTGTTGGCGTCTCATTATCTTAATTTTTTTCTGTATTTACGTATGCATGTTTTTGTAGTTCCTTTTCCCAGGACACAACTCGGAGATCAAGTGCAAAAGCAAATAGGAAATCTGTCAGTATCTGCGGTTTATGAAGACATTGTGAAAGAAACTACAAATGCCATTGTTAACTCCACCAACTTTAAACGGTGGAGTAAAGGCTGTGAGTACCCTTCATCTCTCTACTATAGGATTCCATGTTGTGAAATCATAATTACTGTATTTATTGGCGTATAAGGCCCCGTACAGACGACCGAACATGTCTGCTGAAACAGGTCCGCGGACCAGTTTCAGCAGACATGTTCGGTCGTCTGTACAGCCGAGCGGACAGGATTCCAGCATACATTTGCCCGCCGGGCCTTTTTCCAGCGGGCAAATATTTCCAAACTTGTTTAGAAACAGCCCGCTGGAATCCTGTCCGCTCGGACATGTTCGGTCGTCTGTACAGACCTACCGTACATGTCCGAGCGGCCGCCATCCCTCGCATGCGTCGAATGACTTTGACGCATGCGTGGAAGCATTGACCTTCCTGCGTCGCGCACGTTGCCGCGTCATCGTCGCGGCGACGGCGCGGACACGTCACTGCGCTGTCTGTCTGCGCGGATTGCCTCTCATTTCTGTCTGATGGTGTGTACAACCATCAGACAGAAATCTCCGACCGGACATGTCCGATGAAAACGGTCCGGCGGACCGTTTTCAGCGGACTGTCCGGTCGTGTGTACAAGGCCTCACACGCACTTTTTTCCCCTTAAAATCAGGGGGAAATCGCGTGTGCATGTTATACGCTGATCCCTGCTGTCTGAGGGAAGAGGAGCGAGCGCCGCTGAATTACATAGAGCCGTGATCTCCTTCCTGTGTATCCGGCGATCCGTCATGCACAGCCACGCCTCCTGGCCCCGCATTGGACCACTGTACTGTCTATCATATGAGCAGGGGCAGGAGGCGTGGCTGTGAGTGACGGAGCGCCGAGTACACAGGAAGGAGATTGCGGCTCTATGTAATTCAGTGGCGCTCGCTCCCCCTCTTCCCTCGGAGACAGCAGGGATGATCTGACACTGAGAGGTGAGACTGCAGATGGGCACTGAACAGGTAAGGGCATTTTGGTAAATTTATAAGCTGCAGATGGGCACTAATCAGGCTGCGTGAGGAGCAATGCTGCAGATGGGCACAGATCTGGCTGTTGAGGCTGCAGATGGGCACAGATCAGGCTGCACTGAGGCTGCATATGGGCACAGATCAGGCTGCATTGATGCTCAGATACCATTATTTTGCTTCAAAGTGATTTATTAAAAAAAAAAAAAAATAATTTTCCTGAAACTTCCCTCTCAAATTGGGGTGCGTGTTATACGCCGATAAATACGGTAATAATAGTTTAACAGTTAGTAGTGTTTTTGTATATATAGGGCCAGATTCACATAGGTTAGCGGATCTTTAGATCCGCGCAACCTATCTGATTTAAGATCCGCCGCCGCAAGTTTTTGAGGCAAGTGGGTAATTCACAAAGCACTTAGCTCTAAACTTGCGGCGGCGTATCGTAAATCCCCCGGCAGAATTCAAATTCCACGGCTAGGGGGAGTGTACTATACAAATCAGGCGCGCTCCCGCGCCAGTGGAACAGCGCATGCGATGTCCGCAAATTTACCCAGCGTGCATTGCGCTAAATGACGTCGCAAGGACGTCATTGGTTTCGACGTGAACGTAAATGGCATCCAGCCCCATTCACGGACGAGTTACGCAAACGACGTAAAATCTTCAAATCGCGACGCGGGAACAACGGCCATACTTAACATTGGCTGCGCCTCATAGACCCAGGGGTAACTATCCGCCGGAAAAAGCCAAACGCAAACGACGTAAAAAAAAAGCGCCGGGCGGTCGTTCGTTTCTGAATCGGCGTATCTCCTCATTTGCATTGCGTAAATAAACCAAAACGCCACCTAGTGGCCGGCCTGGGATTGCAGCCTAAGATCCGACGGTGTAACGCAGTTACAGCTGTCGGATCTTAGGCATATCTATGCGTAACTGATTCTATGAATCAGTCGCATAGATACGACCAACGGAAATCAGAGATACTACGGTGTATCAGGAGATACACCGTCGTATCTCTTTGTGAATCTGGCCCGTTATCTTTAAGTACAACATCTATGACATTTATGTATGACAGTCTAAACAAGCACCAAATCCAAATGTGATGCATAAGCCTTATAAAAAAACAAATCCCTTCCTTTACTTTTCCCTGACTGAGCCAAATCTGCCCTTCAGTTGTGTCTCGCAGTCTTTCCCCTCCCAGACACTACAGCTCATAGTAGGAAGGTTTCAGCAACAGAGGTAATTTTGTCAATTCAGAAAACAGTAAGCAGACCAATGGTGAGGCAGAGTTCAGGGGTCAGTAGGAAATGATGCAGAGGAAAGATTTTTTTTTTTTAACAAAAAGTACTTAAAGGGGGTGATTAAACAGAATCTGTGCCTAGTCGTAGTATACACGGCACACATATACCACAGTTCTTGTACACACAAATTACTCCTACTTACTATACTATGTCATATACCCATAAACCCCAAAATGAAGGATCAGTTCTAAACATTTTAATGTTTAATATGCTTTTCTGCATACCAAAAGTGCAGAGTCCCCCCTCTACAGCAGAGTCCTCGGGGACTCCTCAGGGTCCCCGGAGTCGCCCCCCCTTACATCAGTCTCCAGAGTCCTCCCTAACATCAGGATCCCCTAGGGTTCCCCCCCCTTTATGTCAGGGTCCCCAGAGTCATTCTCCCTTATATTGGGGTCCCAAAAGCCACCCCTTACCTTAAATCAGGGTCTCAGGAGTCATCAAAGTTCCCATAGTCCCTGCTTCCCCTTTTCATCAGGGACTTTAGAGTCCCCCCTCCAAACATGAGGGTCCCAAGGGTTCCTCCTCCTTACTTCAGGGTCCCCAGAGCCCCCCTTCCTTACACTGGGGGTCATTCCCTCTTACATCAGGGTCCCCAGAGTCGTCCCCTAACATCAGGGTCTCTACAGTCACCACCCTTATATCAGGGTCCCCAGAGTCACCCTCTCCTATCAGGGTCCCCAGATCAAAGGGCTGTAGAATGGTACATAATGTGTAATAAGGAGTATCTGCGGGCAACAGTGAAGCAAGCTTGGGGTGGCATTTCTGCAAATTAAGTTGGAGATTTGGTCAGGATCAATGGTGTCCTTAGTGCTGGGGAAAATGCAAAAACAATCTTGTGTGCAAATATTAATAAATAGACTATTGATGTCTATGAACAAAAATTCTGTAGTTTCCAATAATATGTCTTTAACTTTCATTATTTCTCAAATAAACTCTGTTTAACCACTTAAAGACTGGCAAGATTTGCCCTCTCAATGACCAGGCCATTTTTTGCGATACGGCACTGCATCACTTTAACTGACAATTGCGCAGTCATGTGACGTTATACACAAAACAAAATGTATGTCCTTTTTTCCCACAAATAGAGCTTTCTTTTGGTGGTATTTGATCACCGCTGCAGTTTTTATTTCTGCATAATAAACAAAAAAGGAGTGACAATTTTGACCCCCCCCCCAAATAAAAAGTCTTTGGCCTCGTACAGACGAGCGGACCTGTCCGATGAAAACCGTCCGCGGACCGTTTTCATCGGACATGTCTGCTAGCAGATTTTGGTCTGATGGTTGTATACACCATCAAACCAAAATCCCCGCGGACAGAATACGCGGTGATGTGGCGGCGACGATGTGGCGGCGACCCGGAAGTTCAATGCTTCCACGCATGCGTCGAATCACTTCGAGTCGTACTGACCATCGGACATGTCCGGCGGAAAGGCTTCCAGCGGACATGTTTCTTAGCATGCTAAGAAACATTTGTCCGCTGGAAACCTGTCCGGTCGGCCGGAAAATTGTCCGGTCGGCCCTACACACGACCGAACATGTCTGCTGAAACTGGTCCGACGGACCAGTTTCAGCGGACATGTTTGGTCGTGTGTACGAGGCCTTAATCAGTTTTCGCCATTATGTATTCTTCTACATATTTTTGGTAAAAAATGTAGGCATTTTTATTATTATTATTTTTTACTAGTAATAATGCCGATCAGCAATTTTTTGCGGGACTTTGACATTGTGGTTGACTAACCCAAATTTTTTTTTGGACCATTAACATTCATAGTGATCAGAGCTAAAAATAGCTACTGATTACTGTATAAATGTCACTGGCAGGCAAGGGGTTAACACTAGGGGAAGATCAAGGGGTTAAGTGTTCCCCAGGGAGGTGTTTCTAACTGTGGGGGAAGTGTACTAACTGGATTAGGAGGGAGATCCTGTTCCTGATCACTAGGAACAGCAATTCTCTCTCCACTCCCCTGTCAGAACGGGGATCAGCTTTGTTTACATGTACAGATGGCCGTTCTGGCTCTTTAAGGAGCCCCCTAGAGTTCTTAAAGCGCCCGTCGTACACCTATGGCGATTCGTGCAGCCGTATAATGATGGCAGGTGGTCGGCAAGCAGTCAACCTCATCATCATCATCAAAAGTCATGTTTTAATGTTAATGTTCCTGTTTACTGTATCAATAATTCCCCTTGTGTACATGACTTGTCTTCTACAGCTGT
The DNA here is from genome assembly GCF_905171775.1 of Rana temporaria. Lineage (NCBI taxonomy): Eukaryota > Metazoa > Chordata > Amphibia > Anura > Ranidae > Rana > Rana temporaria. The sequence goes on along the minus strand of NC_053489.1, from coordinate 399,094,604 downwards.
TGCGCATTCTATATTTTCTGTAACTGGACAAGAAGTTATTCGGGAAGCTCAGCGTGGTGAGTGTAACGTTTTTTTTTTTTATGCTTTGTATGTGTCCCAGCGTATCTAGTAAATGTATAATATAGAAAAATTATTAAAAGATAATTCCACACAAATCCACAAGTGAGGATTGGTACAGGGAGTGTAGTGTGTCAATTGTACTCTTTTTATACTGTACATCCACCACCCCAGTTGACTTGTTTCGCAAAAGTATTTTCTACTTATTGTTTTGTGTTGAATATCCATTAATGTGAAAAGGATGGCTGCTCCTGTTTTGAAATGTATTTTACATTAAATTTCAGATCTTTGTCAGCCATAGTAAAATATGCCTTAGCAACCAAATGTGACGCCAGCATTGTTTTAAGTAATTTTCATAATGAAATGTAACTGTTCCTTGACAGCAAGTAAAGCCCAACTCCAAAGATTGTTTTTTTTTTAAGAAGAAGACTCATTATGGGGAGATTACCTCTCTTTCTGTCTTTGTAATGCCTGTACAAAAAATGGAAGGTGTGAGTACAGCCAGCCATAAAAACATTAGAAGTTTTAATTCTTTCTCAATTACGGTTTATGGTCTGTGTTAATGTTGAAGTGATACTTCATAATTTCCCGCCTTGACAGGAAGTGGAACTCTTAACAGGAACACATATGGCAGTAATAACTAATCAATGTTCTAACTCTTTTCTTGTGAATTCAAATTGAAATAATCCTATGCATTAAGGTGAAAAAAACATCTGACAATTACCGGGAACCCCCAGCCCCCTGTTTTACTTACCTGAGCCCTGGAAAGTCCTGAAAGTCAAGAATGCGCTGGATCTTTGCCCGGGGTTCTCAACTCTTCATTGGATAGATTGATAGCAGTGCAGCAATTGGCTCCCGCTGCTGTCAATCAAATCCAATGATGCGGGCGCCAGGGGGCGGGGCCAAGTCCTGCACTCGGTGGCTATGGAAGCCGAATGCAGAACTCAGGAGCGTGCCCACAAGGTAACCCCCTTGGGAGAGCACTTCCCAGAGTGGGTTACCTGAAGCAGGGAGAAGCCGAGAAAGCTGCTGAGGGACCCCAGAAAACGGCGTTCGGAGGCTACTTTGTGCAAAACAAGCTGCACAGTGGAGGCAAGTATGACATGTTTGTTAGTTAAAGTGATTGTAAAGGTTCAATATTTTTTTTTTAAGTTCTACCACTTCAAGTGGCTGGTGAAAAAGTTCACACATCACTCTCAGATAAAAAAAGAATGCTTTTAACTGTGTCTTACCTGCAGACAGTGCTGTTTTTTGGCCCAAGACAAGAAGACCCAGGCCTAGGGCGGCACTTTTTTGCCCCCGCATGAAAAAAAAAAACCCTCCTCTCGAATCAGCTCATTCACTGCTGGGGTTGAAGGCTGCAGTGTTCGGAGAGCGTCTCTCTCATGGAGCGTATGACAGTTCACTACCCCCCCTCCCTTCTGCACAGATAGGAGAGCAGAGAGAGAGAGAGCTGGTCAGTTTCTCCACATCAGGGCCAGTCAGATTGTGGCTTCAGTAGGGGACCTAGCTACATTGTGTAAATCCTGGAGTGGGTAAGAGTAAGATACCAATCCTCCTCACTGTCTCTATCAGCAAATATAATGCCGCTTTTCTGTTCTTCCTACTTTCCCTGTTATCTGAAATAGGGACTCTCTGGTAATTAACCTTCTGTGTCCCTGGATGCTAGCAGAGGACTGTACGTATCTACTCTGCTTCAATGTACACTGCTGCCCCCTAAATGATTAACCCCCTAAATGATTAACCCCCTAAATGATTTAATATCTAAAAGCTGGTGCTTAGTTTCTGCTTGTATATGTGGTTAACCTTTCATGGCTACCTGTGGCTAATGCTGCCTTCTAACCAGTGGTGGAACTATCAGGGTTGGAGAAGTCGCACTTGTGACTGGGCCCTGGAGTTCCGCCACTGTTGGGGATCTCACCCCCTGCTACTACTCATTTGGGTTAACTTCTCACACTGAGGTCCGCTTTATAATTTAAGGCATTTGTGAATTGTATTTTTATTCTGCTTTTTATGTGCTTCTATAGCCATTATCATTCTTTGTGACCTAGCTACATATTTTTCAACTCAAGGCCTGGTAGCCTGACTTTCTCCTTTAAAGTTTTCTAATAAAAAGAAAATGAAATTTAGATCAATCAGGACATGGACTTTTTAGGCACCAATCATACAAAATAAGCTTTCGTGTCTTCCATTTCTGCAGAGTGACTTTGCCGATGGGTCACTGCAGCAATACTTTCCATGTTTTAGGGAATTCTTCTTTTGAGCTCATTAATGATTTTACGTCATGATTGTGACGTAATTTTGGCAGGACAACCAAACGTCTCAGGCTTAGCAGCATAGCTCTGATCGTGGTCCCTGAGGTTTTTATCCTGGCTAAATAATTTTCTTTAGACCAGACTTCACCATGGACATTTTTTCTCGTGTGGTCTTTAAAAGATGATTTTGTGCATGCATTTGGGCCAAAGTAAATCTTTGTTTTGGTACCTTGATTTCTGCTCTCGTAACTTCAATACATGAACATTTATCAGATAGCACTGGTCCTAACAGGCTAGTTTATATCCAAACTGTGTACTGTAATAAGCCCCTTGGTTACATAACAACCATTATATCACCCGGGGCCTTCAGGGTTGGAAATCAGAAATAGTAGGTGACCTCTTGTTTCACCTGCATGTCGTTTTGTAGAAGTAGGTGTTTGGTCTAAAAAGGGGACACAAGGCAGAATTATGGGGACAGAAAAACCATACAAAATATTATATGGACATAGTCGGCAAAATTAAATGATAGTCTTCAAGCAAGCAAATACAGCAGCTTTAATACATTTTGAAACGTGTGTTGAGAGGACACAGATACTAGAAAAGTCAGTGTTTTCATATATGATGATGATGATGATGATGATGATGATGATGATGATGACGTATTTTGTTTTAATATGGTTAGATGAACTTGTGTTCATGTTTTGAATACTTTTGTCACAAATGTAAAAACTGTAATCTTATTGATAATTTAAGTGAGGTGTACTAATCCTGAGTGCAGAAATTAAAGTTCCAGTTTATGCAATGATGCTTGCAAAATATTAAATGCACAATTAAGGCCTCATGCACACTGGATGTTATAAAAACGCCAGTAGCTTTGCAGTGAGTTTTTCCATGTTTTTCAGCGTTTTTTGCAATAGGGTTCTTTTAGCGTTTTTAATCGTTTTTTTTTTCCAATGTGATCAAAACACTAAACGCTGGTGAGCGTCATGAAAAAACTAATACAAAAAAACAATCCATATATAGCTGGATGCACATTTTTAGTTTCGATAGGAATTTTAATTTTGTATGAATTACCGTATTTATCGGCGTATACTGCGCACTTTTTTGCCCTTAAAATCAGGCCAAAATCGTGGGTGCGCGATATACGCTGATACCCGCGCTGTGTTTCAACCACTCCGCCGACATATACCGAGCGCAGTACACTCGGGTATAGCCGGGCAGGCTCGGCTCCGCTCGCGGTCACGTCCTGTACGTCCTTTACGCGAGAGGAGCCGAGCCTGCCCGAGTATACCCGAGTGTACTGCGCTCGGTATATGTCGGCGGAGTGGTTCAAACACAGCGCGGGAAGCGGGGATCGGCTGAAAAACACAGCGGGGAGGACACCACGATGGCCGCAGAAGGACGCCGGACCGGACAAGGCCGCCGATGGTCGCCGGGCAAGACACCGACGAGGGGCATCCAAACTGTAAGTATTTCTTTTTTTTCCAGGAATTTTCCTTCTAGGTTGGGGGTGCGCACTATACGCACAGGCGCGTTATATGAAGATAAATACGGTATATGATTTTTCACTAAGGCTTTTTCTATGCACATTAGGCATTTATTGTGGTAATGGAGTATTGGTGAGATTTAATGCTACACTTACTTAAAGTTGCAGATTTCTACTTTAAGTCTAACATTTTTAAGGAAAAATATTAAATGTTTTGTTGGAATAAACACAGAAAGAAAAATAGCTGGGCAGGCCATATGCTTCTTTGGTTACCATTACTCTGTGAATAGTTACTGAAAACGTTGTTTCTTCTCAGGTCACAAATCTGGAAAAAAAGTTGTCATGACCAATTCTGCTAATCTAAAATGCCACTGGATTTTACATTGCAACTGTGAGGGTAATATTGAAACACTCAAACATCTCTTGGATGACCTATTTAAATTATGTGATGAAACGGGACTAAAATCTTTATCACTTCCTGCAATAGGAACAGGTATGGCTTTTATCAGGCTGGCTCACGTCTAACAGTGGAAAATATGAGTCTGAGTTACTAAAGTAGTTGAGCGGTTACACACAATTGTGTGAATACAAATTCCTGTTTGTTCATTTCATCTGCACCGATGACTGGATAATTTGAGGAATTTTTTTTGTAAGAAAGATTGTTTAGAAGTTAGATTTTGTCCGCTTGTGTCCATAATAGGCCATAAGTAAGTCGCAGGATATTAGTTTGCTTGTAGAACACTTTTACAGGGACTGCTTTTCTTGTCATGCCTGTATGAATAATGTAGGGCTTCTGATAACATGGCATTTGCTTGTGAAAGTCTACTGAATAGTGTTTGCACAAATATATTTGGGGGAACACTGAAGAAAAATACTATGTGAAATTGTTGTATTAATTCATTTAGAATGTTCTTTCTATCTGCAGATATTTTCATTGTTTTCTGGTGCTATCTGCAGTTTCTAATCCCTATAGACATAGAAGTAATTTAGCACAGAATGTCACTGAATTCACTTACAATACCAGCTGTATAGACTTTTTGTGTCTATTGTATAAAGTTTTACCCGGGAAAATTGTGGCGTTACTACCTACTTTTTAATGTAAATTTATTACAGGCTTACTGTGATTTTGTATGTTTCATTTTTTTTTTACTCAGGAGAATGCATGTTACCCCCGAAGCGTGTTGCTGAAACTATGATTGAAGCCATATGTTCTTTAGCCAGAAAACAGAACCACTGCCTATTAAATGTTCGCCTGGTTGCATTCACCCCATTTATTTACCATATTTTCTGCACTGAACTTCAGAGGCTTTTCTGAGGAATGAATATAAATGAAGTACCATATGTACGGTATGTAAACAAAATGAACAGTAATCAGTAATCCGTGGCAGTCATTGTCTGCGATTGTGTTATTCATACCTATTTTTACCACTACTGGTAAAAAATTAAATTGAAAGCGGTGCATCCTAAAGATGCTTCAATTCCGACATCAATAGTTAATTAACACTGCAATGTACCAGCTGCAGTGTGAGGTTTCTTGGTTCAGTCTTTGAATAAACGAGTGGTCGAGGGCCTAAGTGAAAGATTTATTAAAAATGCACGCTCTTATAACTGTGAAATATATTTACATTACAATTGTATTTAACCAGTTTTCAATTGGGCATGCTACACACACACACCAGAAAAAAACCTAAATTAAGTACCCAGGGTGTTTGCTGTATGCACTGTCATTCTGCCCTGCTGCCAACTCCCCTTTTTTTAGCATTTACCAGCAATGCAAATATTATTTTGATAGCTGGGATTTGTGTGAATACAGCAGCTATAACAGCAGTTGCTGTAGACAATCCGACCTCCTGACACAGTATTTTATTAACAGTTTTGAATTTACATTGTTTTATCTGCAGATAAAAAGAATGAGCTTTAGACCCGGTTCACACAGGGGTGGCACGACTTTGGGGGCGACTCGGCAAGGCGATCTCAAAACGACTTCAGAGGCGACTTGCAAAATTACTTCTGTATTGAAGTCAATGCAAGTTGCCCAGAGTCGCCCCCAAAGTCGTGCAAGAACTTTTTTCTAAGTCGGAGCAACTTGAGTCGCTCCTATTAGAATGGTTTAATTGAACAGAGCGGAGCACGACTTGTCAGGCGGGCACTTAGACAGAACACCAGCCATACATGGATTGTAATTCGTCTGGTTCCGCAGGGACCTGCTGAATTTCAATCCATTGATGGGCAGTGAGGTTCCACAGAATCTACCGATCAACTTCTGTACAACCGCCTTGTTGGATTTTCCTCACCCAATCAGCTCTGCAGGCTACATATGTATTATTTTGCTGTCTTATGTAATGACAAAGTTATTGCCGAAAAACAGGCCCATAGCAAAAATGAAAAACATGTGCTGTTTTTTTTGCTGGAAAGTACTCATAATTTATATTACATATTACTTTTCTACAAAAAATAAATAAAAAATAAATAAAATGGTTCCATCTGTAGTTACATGGGGCCAGATTCATAAAGATCCGCGGCGGCGTAACGTATCGTCTTTACGTTACACCGCCGCAAGTTTTCCTTCGTAAGTGCTTGATTCACAAAGCACTTGAGTGTAAACTTGCGGCGGAGTAACGTAAAGACGTCCGGCGCAAGCCCGCCTAATTCAAATGGGGCGGGGACCATTTAAATTAGGTGCGTTCCCGCGCCGAACGTACTGCGCATGCTCCGTTTTGAAATTTCCCACCGTGCTTTGCGCGAAATGATGTCGCCCGATGTAATGTTTTGAATGGCGACGTGCGTAACGTACTTTCGTATTCCCGGACGACTTACGCAAAAAAAATAAAAAATTGAAATTCGATGCGGGAACGACGGCCATACTTTAACATGGCTCGTCTAAAGTTAAGCCATGAAAAAGCAGGCCTAACTTTGCGACGGGAAAAACCGACTAGCGACGACGTAACGAACGCACGTACCTTCGTGGATCGCCGTAAAAGCTAATTTGCATACCCGATGCTGGAAAACAACGCAAACTCCACCCAGCGGCGGCCGAAGTATTGCATCCTAAGATCCGACAGTGTAAGTTAATTACACCTGTCGGATCTTAGGACTATCTATGCGTAACTGATTCTATGAATCAGCCGCATAGATACACTCAGAGATACGACGGCGTATCAGGAGATACGCCGTCGTATCTCTTTTGTGAATCTGGCCCATGGTCTCTAGGAAAGAAGAACCAAGATAATGCTGCTCCAGGTGAGTGACTGCTTTGTGTTGTGAGCATAGCTCAAGGGTGCTGCACAGCTTGTCTGTCAGGCTCAGCGTCTCTAAGACCACCAGACACGTAGCTACATCAAGGAACAGAGACCAGGTGTGGCTGATCAGAACCTGCTGGCTTCTGGGAGAAACCTGCAGGTGGACACTGGAACTGCAGCCATCTGCAAAGTGAACCCCAGTGCCACCAGCAGGTGAACTCAACCCTGACATTGTCTTGCAAAGCCAAGTAAAGATGCAAAGATTTGGAATTTGTATCTTAAGGAAAAGACATATCGCAATTAGCCACCAATAAGGCCCCGGGTTCAGACGGCCTACCACTTGAATTCTGTGCTACCTATACCAATATTGTGCTCCCGCAACTGCAATCCTTTTACACAAATTTTTGACACCTCCATTCTACCCTCCACTATGCGTGAAGCCATAATCATTGTTCTCCCGAAACCCAATAAGGCCCCTTTGCTTACAAAATCTTATTGTCCCATATCTTTATTGCAAGTAGACATCAAAATTCTAGTGAAGGTCTTGGCTTCCCAGCTAAACCAAGTTATATTATCTCTAGTTAATTTGGACCAAACAGGCCTTATGCCCGGTAAAAATACCGCAATCAACATTATGCGGTTAATCATGAACATCCAAGCTTCACAGACTATTTGCACTAGATTGGTGGTGGTGCTAGATGCCGCCAAGGCATTTGTTTAGTTGAGTGGGGCTACCTCTGGGAGTGCCTGATGAGGTGCGGGTTTGGTCCCCAATTTTTTGAGTGGGTGCAGCTACTATATCAACTACCCATAGCTAGAGTTTTGGTGAATGGCTGGGTATCGGACTCCTTTCCTCTCAGTTGAGACACATGGCAGGGCTGCCCCCTCCCCCCATTATTGTATGCCCTGGCTATTTATCTTAGGTCTCACCCAGGTGTGCACGACCACCGGTCAGCCACTTGTTGGAAATTGTGAGCATGTATGCGGATGATAGTATTCTTTACTTAGAGGATTCAGGATTCAGGACCTTCCCTTATTTTTTCAACCAACTGGGTGCCCACTTTGGCCTACAGATCAACTGGGACAAATCCCAGCTTCTCCCTCTAAAACACTTTCCACCAACTGCAGAATAGGCCAACCTGCCTCTACCCGTGTGGCCTTACTTTGATATCTTGAGGTACAGGTCTCTCGATTTCTCAGAGATTATGTCCCGTTAAATATTAAACCTTTGTTTACCCTAACTAAGCAAAAACTAAAATCTAGGCAAAGCTTCCACTAGGAGCCATGGGAGAATCAACTTAATTAAAATAATTTTATTACCTAAACTATTGTATGTCCTTTGGCACTGCCCTGTCTATTTACCCCTGACACTTTTTAAGACCCTGGACTCTATTCTAAACACTTTAGTCTGGGGCAATAGTAAGCATAAATAACCATGGTTGATTTTGAAAAGCCCAGCACAGCAAACCTACCTGCCTTTAATCTATATTCTCTTTCTGCCTAGCTATCCCATTTATATCATTTTAAAAAACTGACCTTGAGAGGTACCGAACATTAGTCTGTGAGCATCCATTTCATCCAACCCATACAATCAATTTTTCCGGGGGCTAGAGGTGTTAATCATCAGTATGTTCATGATAGTATTTTATTTCACCACCAAAGCATTTTGGAGATAGCTCTGTCCAGACTTGGCAACCCGCCCTCTCACAGTCACACTCCATTATGGTATGCCATCTACCAGAAGTACTTTCAGTCCTGGACATGGTTCCTTGAGCCTCCTATGGTATAATCTACGTATATCAGATGTTTACAGTTTCAGGACTTAAATTTTTTTCTGAACTGCAAGCAGAATTCACCTTTCCTAACACAATGTTTTGCTCTATATAGCTTTGGAATGCTCTGCAAGCTCAGTTCCCAGATGCAACTCCCTCTTACACTCGTTTGACAGAGGTACTGCTGGGCACTGACCCAGCAAAACTGATTTTAACATTTTACAATATTTTACTGACCCCTTCTGCAACTAAGCTAGCCTACCGAGCCAAAATGAAGTGGGACTCAGACTTGGGTGCAGGTGAAGAGGCAGATTGAGAGTAAATGTCAGATAATTACACGCTAGTTTCCCCCCCAAGGTTTCTAATCATTTAACTCAGATGTACATACTACACATGGCTTACCTGACTCCAGTTCATGTTTGCTACTATAAACCCCCTCATAATCCCATTGTTTGCAACATGTGGGCACTTTTTTCACCTTACAGTATTTGGTCTTGTCCGATTGTACAAACCTAATGTCCAGTTCCTGCATGACCACATGCTTCCCCTTGTCATTTGACCCCCAAACCCATGGTATAATTCCTGACTCTGGTTTTGACAAATTATTGAATATATTTTTGCATGAAACACTTTTTATAGTTCGCAAAGTGCTAGCACGAAACTGAATGCAGGCCACCTCTCCAACATTTGAAACATGGGTACGTGAGGTAAATTCTACGCTCATGCTCCCTTAACAAAAACGAATTTACATACATAGAGACTGTCCAGCTAGATACAATAGTGTGGGATAGATGGTTGGCACAACCTGCTACATGTATATGAGACAACTATTATGTATTTTGCCAATTGAATATGATTGACCTTTGTCTTTGTGTGCAAGTCCTCCTCCTCCATTGTCCAAATGTTGACATGTGTCTGCTGTAATGGTGTGATATCATTTTCTGTTCTTTACTGGCTCTTAGGGCCACACAAAATGTTTGGTTTTACTTATTAAGTAATGTTGTATTTACTCCTTCTTTACAACTTAATGAAACAGTTTTTTTAAGTGTAAAAAAGAAATCCAACCCATACAATCTATAAAATGTTAAAAACCAAAAGTTTAAACCTGACACACAGCCTGATTGTTGGGATATACACATGAAAATAAATTAAACAGGCATGTAAGGTAAGTACATTTTTATATATAAATTCAGAAATGGCTGCTGTCTCTTGTCCGTTTGTTTAGCATTAAAACATCCAGGAGTGTCAGATGCCTGTGTCATCCACTGCAAGCCACGGCTCCATTCTCCAGCCCTTATATTATGTGTCCTGTAATGATGTGGAGCTTTAAGCATGGAACCACAATGTGTGGTGGGGATACAGGCATCCAAATCTCCTGGGTGCTCTTTGGAATGCCAAAGACACTGATAGGTTTTCGGAAGAAAGGTAAAAAGTCACAAGCTGCTGGACAGGTAAGTATATTACATCTTCACTTACATGGAACTTCATCCTGGATATTTGTTTTAGGATGATAAGGTTGCATTTTTGTAATTTATTACATTATGACGGTTTCTCCTTTTCCTTTCAGATCAAATGATACCTAAAGCATGGATTTATTTTGCTAGAAAACTCCAAAGGTTGATGAAGAATATGTTTGGACTGTGGGTTTCAGAAATGCCTGTGAGGAACACAAATCATGTGTGTCATTCTGCAATATTAAGCTGTATGCAACATCAGTGGTTAAATACGCTCTCAACAACGCAAAAAGTGATAAAATTATCCACAGCACCATCTGCTTTGAGGATATAACATCTTTAGATCCACTGGAACTTTGTTGTTGTGTTGGGGCTGTGATAGCGTATATGAAAAGATATGTCAAAATTATTAACGTATGTCTAAACCCCAAAACAAAAATGTAATAATTGAAGCTTACCAGCCCTTAGATGTGGTGGTTGTTTTTAGTTTGAATTTTTTCAGGCTACAAACATTTTTAGCAGGTACAATAAAAATAACAATCACTTTAAGTCATTAGAGCAGCCTATGTTGACACACTGCTCCACCATAGATACTGGAGGAGATAACATTGCCGTCCTAGGACAGGAAGTGTTATTCACAGTAATAAATCCACTAATACTTGGGGCATGGCATTATTACAACACCATATTTTTATATATGCAAATAATATCAAACCTAATACAGATAAACGAAAATCCATCAAAACAAATCCAATTGTAGTACAATGTAACAAAGCAACATTTTAAATCAACTAAAATACTTTTCTGTTGAACCAGCATTTGGAATATCGTTTATCGACAATCATTGGATCTGCAGGGACTGTATTAATATTTCTATATTTGTAAACCCTATCCACGAGCCTTGTCAGCAACTGAGTGTAGACCTACTTTCAGTGCTTACAGTATAATGCTGGGAAAAATACAGGTGGTGTTCTGTGCAGAAAAAAACATAATGGCCTCCAAATGCTTGACCCTATATATCATCCACCTTCTAGATTTCCAGGGCATATACATATACAGCTGGAATGGTACCAATAGGATGTTCTTGCCCAGGAGAGGGCAGGGGCCTCTAATGCTAGAACAGTCACCCAGCTGAGACTGGTGGCCATTCAAATAATGTATGACTATGCATGTGCCTGTGCAAACACCAACAGTGCTAGTCCTTAACAAGAATAGTACAAAGACACTACAGCCAGGACAGTCTTGTCCTACCCCATACTTGAAAGCAAGCATCACATCTAGCACCGATCAGAGGTTAGCAGCCTAAACAGAAGAGCCAGCTTGTAACCTGAAAGCAATAACAGGAATCCCACAGGACTGGATTGCAGCACAAGCCATGAAGACAGGTTAATCCAAACACATGGATCTAGATGGCTCAACTGTAAAACACCAAGGCCAGCACACCCTGATGCACATGGTCTTGGAATTCTCAGTATTATCAAGTGAGAATAAAAGGGAAAAATCCTAAAAAAGAGAAAACTATTGTAGCCATCAAATCTACGAACTGGTATACTATTTTGTTTGGGTTTAGTTATGTTTTAAATGACCACTGGATGTAAAGACAGAATCAAAGTAATAAAATCCACTTTTGGAGCACTCTGATGAACACTTTAGAAGAGGAGAGGGAGCGTAAATGACCCATGGACCATCTATACTACTGTGAATCAAACACTTTTGGCTTTCTTACTTTTACATATTTTTTTTTTGTTTTCAATGTTTTTATTGAAATGTTATATGTATAAAGATACAATATATCACATCAGATATTATAATAAAATAAGATACAAACATATAATCTTTAAATTGTCTTGGTCGTATCATGAAGTCATCGTATTAGGTTATAACTTTGACTAAAGATATAGGGCCAGATTCAGGTAGCTTGGCGTATCGTTGAGCGGGCGTAGCGCATCTCATATGCGCTACGCCGACGTAACTTTGAGAGGCAAGCTGAGTATTCACAAAGCACTTGCTCCCATATTTACGCCAGCGTAACGTAAATAGGCCGGCGTAAGCCCGCCTAATTCAAAGTAGGCAGGTAGTGGGCGTGTTGTATTAAAATGAATCGTGACCCCATGTAAATGAATGGCCGTACGAACGGCGCATGTGCGCGCATGCTCAGAATCACGTCGCATATCCTCCCTAAGATACGACGGCTCAATGCGTACGACGTGAACGTAACCTACGCCCAGCCCCATTCACATTCGACTTACGCAAACGACGTAAAATACAACGCTGTTCCCGCGCCCATACCTTAACATGACTTACCCCTGCTTTAGGTGGGATAACTTTACGCCGGACGTACGCCTTCCGTAAACGGCGTAGCTTACTGCGACGGGCGCAAGTACGTTTGTGAATCGGCGTATCTAGGTCATTTACATATTCGACGCGGAAATCAACGGAAGCGCCCCTAGCGGCCAGCGTAAATATGCACCCAAGATACAACGGCGTAGGAGACTTACGTTGGTCGTATTAAGCCAAAATTCAGGCGTATCCTGTTTCCTGAATATGGCGCATAGATACGACGGCGGATCCTATAACTTACGAGGCGTATCAATAGATACGTCGGCGTAAGCTGTCTGTGAATCCGGCCCACAGTTTTAACTATGTATGGTCTAGTGCAGGGGTCTCCAAACTGCGGCCCGGGGGCCGGATGCGGCCCTTTGCTTGCTTTTATCCGGCCCTTGGGGCACTATTTCATCCACTGATACCAACAATGTGGCGTAATTTCTCTTACTGACACTAACAAGGGGGCACAGTTTCTCTCAATTATACCAACCATGGGGCATAATTTCTCCTACTGACACCAACACTGGGGCCCAATGACACCAACGATAGGACACAAATCCTTATAATGACACAAAAAATGGGGCACAATTCCTTACAATGACACCAATGATAGAGGACAATTCCTCTCAATGACGCCAACAATGGGACAAAGTTTCCCTCAATGACACCAACAATGGGGCCAATGACACCAACGATGGGACACAAATCCTCAAAATTACACTAAAAATGGGGCACAATTCCTTTCAATTACACCAATAAAAGGGGACAATTCCTCTCAATGACGCCAACAATGGGACAAAGTTTCCCTCAATGACACCAACAATGGGGCCAATGACACCAACAATGGGACACAAATCCTTAAAAATTACACTAAAAATGGGGCACAATTCCTTTCAATTACACCAATGATAGGGGACAATTCCTCTCAATGACGCCAACAATGGGACAAAGTTTCCCTCAATGACACCAACAATGGGGCCAATGACACCAACGATGGGACACAAATCCTTCAAAATTTCACAAAAAATGGGGCACAATTCCTTTCAATTACACCAATGATAGGGGACAATTCCTCTTAATGACACCAACAATGGGGTACAGTTTCTCTCAATGGGGAAAAATGACATCAGTGATGACACCAACAATAGGACCCAATGACGGGGCACAATTACGCCTACTGAAACAAACAATGGGGTGTTAATTTTTCCCACTGACGTCGGGACCTTTTCAACTTCCACTGACCACTGTCCGGCCCTCGTTAAGTCTGAAGGACTGTAAACTGGCCCTTTACTTAGAAAGTTTGGAGACCCCTGGTCTAGTGGACCAATTTGGTAATAATGTGTTAAATTCTGAAGTGAAAATAAGTTTAACAGATAAATAAATTGACAGAATGAATTAAAAGAAAAAAGGGGAGAGAAAGGGAGGGGGGGAGGTACTCTCCTATTTAAAAGAGGAATAATCAGAATCAGAACAAAATATTTTAAGTAGATAAATAATTAATCCAGGGTTCCCAGACCGAATTAAACCAGTCTACCTTATCTTCCTTTAGAGCAGATAAACGTTCATTAACCATTATCCAAGATAGCTTGGTTTTTAATAGGTAAATGGAATGACAGGGGATCTCCAGGATTTAGCAATAGTGACTCTTGAAGTGACAAATATGAAAGCAATCAATCTTTTCAGTTGTTTTGATGTTCCCATCTTTTTTCTTTTTCTTAACTTTGCATTTGTTTTTGCTTATTATTTATCAATTGGTTTATTATTTGGTATTATTAGGTAGCTCACACAGATAGATAAACAGATATGCATATAAATAATTTATCTAACCACGTGATAGTCACTTCTACTCTTCCACACATAAATGTATAATGGCTTGTTCACGTCACGAATCGCATAGGTAAATACTGGTTATGCATTGCGTGCACATACATTGTGTTAGGGCAGCCCATTTATTTGTACAAATCCTTAAAATCCACAGAAAAACGTGCATGTAGCATTTCTGGCAGCACACTGCACCACAATGCATTTTAATTCAAGGCTGTTTTTTCAAATCTCTAAACTGTTCAAAGTAGCACAAAGAATTAATGTTGGTACACTGCCACAGAAGTCTGTATAAATAGTCAATACATAGTGCTGGTTTGCATGCTTCAGAAGTGACCATCTGTTTTATAAGTTTAAATTTAATAAACTATTTTACATTATTTGGAGATTTTGTTTGCTTTCTTTTTGGGTATTTAAAAAAAATACAGAATATACAGAAAAAAGTGCTAAACGAAATTCAGATAAAAGGAGTCCAAAATCATATAAAAACATCCAACACATTTTGGGGGCAACACCACTCCCCCTTTATCAGAGTTCCACACAGGTTAAAACTTGGATGGACTCATAGAATACAGTGACTTCATAGATCTACTGTATATTAGAACTAGCATTGAACTCTCCTCTTGGAGGAAAAACTTGACAGTGGTTACAAACCTGATCTAGTTTGTAATGATCCAAAATTCCAAATTGCAGCAATAGGAAACCGAAATGCAGGATGTTAGTGTGATGCTTCCCGGTGAATCCTATATTACATTAAAAGTGACGCTGTAGGGAGGATCAACACAGTTACAAAGTCACTAATCTGAAAAGAAAGCACCATTATACAAATGTAGCCATCTTTACTTTTCTAAAACTTTAGCAGAGCAGAATTCTCATCACCGATCTTATTCATACTTTTGGATGCGTGAAATGGACATGTGAATTTGAATCTTTCGTTATTTGAATGTATACAAATTTCTGAATACAACAAATCCAAAATAAGCAGTAACAAAATAAGCAAATGATTCCAATTCATTCTATAATAGCTTGTTGTTAAGGAGCAGGACAGCCTCCTGGCCGCCGTGTCCTTAATAACCATGACTCCTCTGCTGAGTGCAAGTGCCTCCCTCCTGAACCATACCAGGCCTTAACATGGGGGGGGGGGTCCTTTGGGGCAAGGGGCTCCACCCCAAAGCACCTTGTCCCCATGTTGATGGGGATAAGGGCCTCTTCCCCCCAACACTGAGTAGTGGTTGTGGGGGGGGGGTCTGAGGGGGGCTTGTCAGAATCTAGAAGCCCCTTTTAAAGGGGTTGTAAAGGAAAAAAAATGTTTTATAACAAGCATCCTTTACCTGCAGACATTCCTCTTTTCACTTCCTCATTGTTCGTTTTTGCTCAGAAGTTGCTCTATTTCTTCTCTGTTCTGTTCACTTCCTGCTTGTCTGATTGTTACTCACCACCGTGAAGGGAGGCTTTACTGCGGTGGTCAGTGACGTGCTCACCTCCTCCTGGAAACTACATCTGTGCGGCAGGACGCTCTCTACGTGTTAGAGACTTCAAGAAGGTGTGAATTAGTGGGCGTTCCGCAATGTATACTGGGAAATGTAGTTCTTACACGAACGAGCGTCGCAAACCAGGAAGTGAATGAGAGAACAGAAACTAGAACGCCGGAGGTGATGTAGATGAAGGAATTTAATAGGTATTTACTTGTTTTTTAACAGAATTAATACACTATTCTGTCTACCTTGCAGACATAAATTTTAGGCAAATTTTTTTTCCTTTACAACTCCTTTAACAACAGAGCCCCCAGATCCTGCCCAATGTGATGTCAGGCTCCCGGCGCCTGACATCTCCAGTTCCCACTGACGTTGAAAGAGGGTTGGTCACCGATGACAACTGTCAGTTGGCAGGTACCTAGCAACGATAAACAAAAGGGCGGGGTCACATAAAATCAGTGACCCTGCCCCCTTGTTTATTTAATGTCGGTGGGAACCAGAGATGTCAGACTCCAGGAGGCAAGCAACAGGTGCAGAACATTTTTTTTCCCCAGGATCAGCGGCGTTCCTTGTGATTGACTGAATTTACTTTGGGGAGCATTGTTTTTGTTTTTTAATAAAGAACTTGTCAAAAATGTTCTCTTATTTTTATTTATTTTTGACACTTTTTTGGGTGAATGGAGTATTATGTACCCCATACTTATTCACATGGGGGGCTGGGATCTGGGGGGGCATACCCCCACAACCACTTTCCAGGCTTGTGGGGAAGAGATCCTTGTCCCCATCAACATCAGGATAAGGTGCTTTGAGGGGAAACCCCCACCCCAAAGCACCCCCCATGTTGAGGGCATATGGCCTGGTAATGTTCAGGAGGGGTGGCGCTTTTAGACCTGCTGAGATGCATGCTTTGATGGGGTCAAAACATTGCTTCGATGAGGCCCTTCGAGGCTGGTATGGATTTTAAGGGGAACACCATGCCAAAATGTTGTTAAAAAACGGTGTGGGGTCCACCCTAAAATCCATACCAGACCCTCCTCAGAGCATCTACACAAAAAGAAAAAAAGGGAAGAGCACACAGCCACCCTAGTATAATACTTCTTTATTTGGGACACACAAGAAAGCTCACAATTTTTTTTAAGTAAAAACAAGTGTGTAGTGTCATATGTTCCCCTCTCCTGGATCATCGCTACAAGATGTGTCGAGAGACATACAGCCACCCTGAAACTGGATGACAGATCACAGACCACCCAACCCAGGCTCTAGCGTGTGGTGGACTTTGCATGCTCCCAGACCAGCTGGCGCCTCACATTAAGAACAAAGCTCCTGGGGGATGGTGGAGGAGACAAGGTCAATTTGTCTCAACGTAGGTTGCTATGAAGATGCGTTTTGGAGGCATGGCCTCCTATATCAAGTCACGCCCACACTGGTAAATCATGGCTATTTTTCTGGAGTTGTGTCACCTCTCATGCCCCTTATCTTAAAGAGACCATACCAGGAAAGGTTAACTAACACAAGAAACAGGTAATGGGACTAGAAGCAACCATTATTTTGCTAAAAAGAACATTATTCTAATAAAAGTTCATTCAAAATTATGTATATAAAAGTTTTTTTGCATGCATACTAAAAATTATCAGAGATAAAAAAAAATTATATATATATATATATATATATACTGTATATACACACACACACATAAATATAAAGCTTTACCATACACACCTTCTATAGCTCATTATTACCTGTGTATATATCTCAATCATCAATTCTGCACCCCCAAACCTGAGGCATTAGGCCTCCTATGACATTAGGGCCTCCAAAAAAATTACCCAACTTATCATAAAGTTCAAAATGGGAGTATATAAGAATAATTCTATATGATGGCTCACCTCACATCAATAGAGGACCACAATGTGTACATATTTTATGACACTGGCTGATGGGTCATAACATCATTAGTAGGGATGCACCGATTATCGGTGGCCGATACATATCGGCCGAAAATAGCATTTCTGGGTCCCTGCCGAAATAAAGTTAAAATGCAGATAATAAAGCTGGGTGATACCATTTTTTACTAGGGGGGGGAGGCAATGTCCATAATATATGCAGACCCACATGCTGGCCGCCAGACCTGCACATAGCGCGAGCAGCGGCAGTGGCACTGTACAAACTGTGTGCCGACTGCTGATCGCGCTCCACCTTGTCCTCCTAGCTCCTATTCCTGTTGTTTGGACTCCCCCTATGGGGGAGTCTCTTGGTTTAGTCCGGCCGCGTGACGTCACGGCGGGAGGAGAGGGAGGACTCGGAGCGCGCAGGGAGCTGTGTCGGAGCATCAGGCTGAGGCTGAGACTGAGTCACATCACACTGCCTGCCTAGGAGGAACCTAGCAGTGTACTGTCCTCCACTAAAAAAGTAAGCAGTACTAAGTTCAGTTCTGTACAAAACCTATTAGGAGTAACTGTTTTAAATGGCTAGTTCGTCTCTTGTTTTGGGGGGGGGGGCGCAGGCGGAGGCACGTGGTTAACTAACTGAGGTGACCAGGTAAAAACAAAAATTATCTGCCATTTTTTCACAGTGAGGCTGCAATGTATATTTGTTTTGGTAGTCAGATCAGGCAAGCATTGTTCAATAACACACAAACGTTTTAAAAAAAAAATATTTCGGTTTCGTTTCGGTTCTGAAATTTCCATTTCGGTGCATCCCTAGTACTCAACATAATTCACCCTACACCCACTCAATAATCTACCGTACCTATTTAGATATGCAATGATTGGCAAGGTAAAGATATCTATGGGAATTCTACTGTAATACAAGTTACCTAACTACAATGAAAAATAACCAGTTATGCACCTAAAATAGTACTGACCTCTAATTCCTCATTTAACCCTTCAAGTTATATGGTGTTAAGCGTAAATATACAAAACATCACCCGGATGCATTACTGGGAGAACCTCTCCCCCTCATGGAGTGACATGGATATGGCTTCAATGTCAAAGAGCTCTAGGCCCTTCGAGCTACCTTCATGAACCTGACAGAAATGCTGAGGGACACTGCGTTTGTCCTTTTTCTGCACTATGAAGTCACGGTGCTCATCAAACTTGATACGCATGGCTCGCACCATTTTCCCTACATAGAGAAAGCCACATGGGCACCTTAGTGCATACACCACAAATTGGGTACTACAGCAAATTAATTCTTGAATGTCAAAGGTCCGCCCATCCCTCCTAGTGAAAGTCTTTCCCATGGCACAAAAACTTACAGGTCTTGCACCTGCTCAGTTTACATTTATATGATCCTATCATATTAAGGAACATAGGAATGTCTTTAACCTGTCATTCACTATGGATCTGACTAGGTGCAATCATGCTCTTAATGTTGTTTTACCCTCTGAAAACCACCCTTGGTCTTTCCGGGAGTACCCGAATAAGAGCAGAGTCCTGCCCCAGAATAAACCATTATTTCTGAATGACCTTCTTAATGGCCCAATGTTTGTCTACCCCAAACCATCCCTGTAACAATCTACCACTTTCTGAATATGCTCTTTCTGGTACACTTTCTTCAGGGATTTTTGCATCAACACCTCAGTACAGTTCCTACATAACCAGAAAAAAACTGACTGCAAGGTATATTGTCTTTCCACCTAGGGAGATAGCAACTATTGCGATGTAAATAGGAATTACCGCCATCTTCTTGAAATGGGTTCTGGAGACTATTCCTGATCCCAAGACAGCTCAAGATCCAAAAAGACAAGGGAATGTGTATCCACTACATGAGTGAACTTAAAGGGGTTGTAAAGGAAAAAATGTTTTTCCCCTAAGTAGCTTCCTTTACCTTAGTGCAGTCCTCCTTCACCTACCTCATCCTTCGATTTTGCTTTTAAATGTCCTTATTTCTTCTGAGAAATGCTCACTTCCTGTTCTTCTGTCTGTAACTCAACAACGTAATGCAAG
This sequence comes from Rana temporaria, assembly GCF_905171775.1. NCBI lineage: Eukaryota > Metazoa > Chordata > Amphibia > Anura > Ranidae > Rana > Rana temporaria. The sequence continues at coordinate 399,074,773 of NC_053489.1, read as the reverse complement.
GCTTTCTCCCTGGTGTGGAGACAGCCTCATGAAGGGGGAGGGGGCGAGCAGGAGTGTCAGGACGCCCACTAACACACAGCTCCTTTCTCTATCTGCAAAGTAGAGAGTGTCCTGACTTGCCTGCTCGCCCCCTCCCCCCTCAAGAAGCTTTCTCCACACCAGGGAGAAAGCCTTGCATTATGGTGTTGAGTTACAGACAGAAGAACAGAAAGTGAGCATTTCTCAGAAGAAATAAGGACATTTAAAAGCAAAATGGAAGGATGAGGTAAGTGAAGGAGGACTGCACTAAGGTAAAGGAAGCTATTTAGGGAAATTTTTTTTTGCTTTACAGCCCCTTTAATTCCATAAGTGTTGGAGTTACACAAAATACACAAAACTAGCAACGACTTCCAGTGGACCATCCAAAATGATGGGCGCATCATCAATATAGCGCCCATAGTACACTAGGTGCTTAGGAAATGGGTTCTGGGCCCAGGTGTTATACGTCTCATAAAACCCCATGAACAGGTTTTGCAAAGTGTGCACCCATAGCTGTGCCAGAGGTCTATCGAAAGACCAGTTGAATTGGAAATAATTACATTCAAGGGCAAACTGGGTGCATCGACAGATGAATTCAGATTGGAATGGATGCATGTACTCAGCCTCTGACAAAAGATATTCCACAGCCCATACCCACCCACATGGGGGGTGGAAGTATACAAGGAGCAAACTCCAAAGTAAGAGACTGGTACCCAGGCTCCCACCTATATTTTTTGTAGATTATCTAGGACGTGGGAGGAATCCCTAATGTAGGCTGGCAGAGACGTTGGAGAAAGGTTTCCATATACTGGGACAATCTACTGGTGACCCCATCCATGCTGGTCAAAATAGGTCTCATTATGGACCTTAGGTGTATGGTAGAAATATGGCATTTCGAAAAATCATTTGAAAAAAAAGTTTTTCTGATTTATTCATAACTCCTTTACCAAAAGCCTGGTTAACTAACTCTTGTAACTCCAATTTATACCCAGGCAGGGGGTCCTCACTCAGTGTTTCATATGACTGTATGTCTCTCAAAAAATCTTGTAGCGATGATCCAGGAAAGTGGAACATAAAACACTACACGATTGTTTTTACTTTTCAAAAATGTGAGTGAAACTAAAGTACTGTGAGCTTTCTTGTGTGTCCCAAATAAAGCAGTATTATACTAGGGCGGCTGTGTGCGCTTCCCTTATTTCTTTTTGTGTAGATGCTCCAATGAGGGCCTGGTATGGATTTTGAGGTGGACCTCACTCCGTTTTTTACATTTTGTCCCCTATGCTGTTTTTGAAAAAAAAAAAAAAATAATGCCGGCAGGGGTTTGTTTATATTCTATTGTCAGCAGGAAATTCCACTGACAGCAGATGGGTTATGGTTGTTAAGGACACAGCGGTCAGGGGGCTTCTTAACAACCAGCTATTTGTCACACAGAATTTGGATTGGTGCAATGTTTTTTTAATTCGATTTGAATCCATCCTAAAAGTTGGAATTCGTTTGAAAAGGAATAAACTAAAAGAATTCCAGAAACAAATCAACAAAACAAAATTAGTTACATAGCTACATAGTAGGTGAGGTTGAAAAAAGACACAAGTCCATCAAGTCCAACCTATGTGTGTGATTAGATGTCAGTAGTAAATTGTATATCCCTGTATCCCTGGTCGTTCAGGTGCTAGTTTTTTTTTAAACTATCGATGCACCCTGCTGAGATCACCGCCTGTGGAATTCAACATCCTTGCCATTTAAAGCCCCGTACACACGGTCGGATTTTCGGCCAACCAACTTCAAAATCCGGCACTTTTCTAATTTCTCCGACCGTGTGTACGTTCCATCGGACCAACTTTTTAGGCTTCAATCGGACAAAAAGTTGGGTCTGTGAACGGACCAACTTTCTGTTCTGAAAAGTCCGATTGTGCAAAGTGCGACCGTGTGTACAGAAAACCATCGGATTTTTCAAAAAAAGCTAAATGCGCATGCCCCGAAATAAAGAGCACCCGGAAGCCAGCTGTCTAGTAAAACTAGCGTTCGTATTTGAAAATGCTCATTCGTCACGCGGCAAGTTTCGAAATCTCAAATAGCAGCGCATATTCTATTTTTCTTTAGAATGTCCTAATATGTACATCTGCTCAACTGGTGATACGGACGGATTAAAAACAAATGTATTTACTTTGGATTAGTGTATTTTCTGGATATGAATCCAGCCTTTTTTTTCTTATTTATTTGAAATGCAAAACCAATAAATATCCCCAATTCTTTATGCTGGGCAAAGTAATAACTACCCTATTTATGTCCCTTCAATTTTAGCAAAGGGCCTGCCTACTCACAAACTTACATTTGACTTTCCACACATAATCCACAAGTTTTTAGCATCATCATTTTATTTAGCAAAAAATGGGAAAAATAATAACAGATCCAAATACAAAACAACAGGAAGGCAGCAATTGAAGAACTGGTTGAGTTGGCAAAGCCTCTGTACCCCAGGGCATACATAAATTAGGTTATAATCTCCAAACTTGGGGACCTAAGCATTAACTAAAATATAAGGAGCCCAAGAAGATTGTGGTCTCCAAAAGATGGGGAGCAGCAGCAGCAGACATATTTGTGCCCAGGCTGTGGTACTTCAACAGGCTGATATTTCAGCATACCAAACTGGCCAACACTCTCCACACTTCACACCTCATCAGCTGAAGCGTTATAATTTTTAACACTCACACCACAATACCAAAAACAATAATATCTAAAAAATAAAGATTTTATGCCATAATTCGAGCATTTTTTCTTAAGCCAAACCAAACAAAACATACTCAACTACAAATAATAGCAAAAATATGTTCAAAATCATAGATATTTAAAGATAAATTAGTATCCCCTAAAATCGGGGCTCTGAGTTGGCCACTGACCCCCATGCTGCTGTGGTGGGTTGGCTTGCTGGGGTGGGTTGGCTTGCTGGGGTGGGTGGGCTTGCTGGGGTGGGTAGGTTGGCTGGGGTGGGTAGTTTGGCTGGTGTGGCTCGGCTTGCTGGGGTGGGTGGGCTTGCTGGGGTGGGTAGGTTGGCTGGGGTGGGTAGTTTGGCTGGTGTGGCTCGGCTTGCTGGGGTGGGTGGGCTTGCTGGGGTGGGTAGGTTGGCTGGGGTGGGTAGTTTGGCTGGTGTGGCTCGGCTTGCTGGGGTGGGTGGGATTGCTGGGGTGGGTAGGTTGGCTGGTGTGGCTCGGCTTGCTGGGGTGGGTAGGTTGGCTGGTGTGGGTAGGTTGGCTGGGGTGGGTAGGTTGGCTGGTGTGGGTAGGCAGGCTGGTGTGGGTAGGTTGGCTGGTGTGGGTAGGCTGGGTGTGCTTGGAAGCTTGTCTGTTGTTGGTAGGCCTGTTGTACATTGGCTGGAGGTGTGTGATCTATATCACAGACATGTGAAATAGGGGTTAGCTCCCGTTTCCTGGCCTTGCTAAGGAGCTGGACCATGATCCCCTCACATAGCTCCCTTTGATCGGCATCAATCTCCCGTAGTTTGTTTGCTATAAAACAGCCAAACCCTTCTGCACTATCGGGTGCTGTGGTGATGACCGATGTGGCCCTACTTAGAAAATCAGCCGTGGCATCATCCAGATGTTGCCTCTTCTTGGCCCTTTTCCTAGGAGGGTTCAGTGTAGGGATTCTACATTGTGTGGACTGTCTGCTGGGCCCAGCCTCTTCTTGGCTGGCAACGTCCTGTGTCTGAAAAAGGAGCATCATTTTATTTTCTTGCCATCATAACAACACATTAACATCATAGTCAGGGGCGTACCTAGAGCATTTTGCACCCGGGGCAGATCCAATATCTGGCCCCCCCCCCCCCCCACACGTTAAAATGTACAAACACCCCACTGTGCCCCCTGCATACCTCTGCATCCTTCAATATCATTTTGTTACTACTGTGTACCCCTCTCCACAACTGCACGTCTGGACCCCTTTACATTACCCAGCACCCTACACCTCTGGTCATGTCACCCCCCTAGCAACGCCACTGATCATAGTATATCTGAATGCACATATTTTCAGGAATACTATACCTGTGTCAAGCTGAGCTCCTCCTCCTCCTCCTCCTCCTCCTCCTCCTCCTCCTCATCCTGAGTTGGTTCAGCCTCAGTATCTGTGGCCTCTGCTGATGCGGATGCAAGTGTGGACAGATGTTTTCTTGGCTCTGTTTGGTCCTTTAAAAACATCAGGCTGCTGAAGTACCATAGCTTGGGCACATAAACATCATCTGCTGCCGCTCCTGATCTTTTTGAACACTCAATCTTCTTGAGCTCCCTCTTAAAAGTGCTCCTCAGGCCCCCAATTTTTGCTTTTATTTGGGTCTCGTTGGCCCTGGGGTACACAGTCTTTGCTTCTGCCACCAGTTCATCAATTGCTGCCTGCCTTTTATTTTTATTGGAGTAGTCTTTATTGGTGACCTGCCACAGACATGTGTGTGATCTATAGAGATCAATAAAAGCAGTGATGAATGCTTTGGAATTAAGCTTTCCACCCTTTGCTTTCGGCATTATTTGGATGAGATATCTGCAATAAAGGATACAATACGACCAATAAGTGCTTGCTGTAACTTCCTAACCTGCTTATACAATCTCTGTTTGCTCTAAGCTAAATCATGCAGTAACCACTAGTGTCCCAATGTATTCACCTACCTTCGTTCCGCGTAGACCTTCGGCTGCACGTAGAGTCGTTCCGTTAGGTTCGTGCATGCGTCCGTGACATCGAGCGCTCGTTCTTGATTTATATAGCCTACGCATGCGTGAAGCTTCGCTCTACGTGCGTCATGACGCTGGGGCGGGACCACAATCCTTTTTCTTCATGCGACATTCTGGGATGTGTGAGGGAGAATGTGATGGCGGAACCCACGAAAACGAATAGGCCCCGCAGTGGAGGCGTTTATAGAAAACACAAGGCCACCCCCATGAGCAAGGGGGAGATGGTGGAGATGGTTCGCATCTTTGAGAAGTACGATTACGATTGTAAACTTGAAAATTATGATAGGCCCAACAGCCATAAAGACTGGGTTCTGGAGAAGGTCCTCGCGGTATTGGAAGGAGATTATGGTATCCAACGAACGAAAGACCAAATCCGCAAACGATGGTCAGATTTGAAGCACAGAGAGCAAGAAAATTTAGAAGCCATTCACCGCACCATTATCAAAAGAAGTAAGTAAATGTAATTTGAGAATTATTTGTCTGTACATTATAGATGGATGAAATTTAATGATTTAGTTTTCTGGTGGGGCCTACAGAAGAAGTTAATGGAAGTTTAAAAGCAGTTCATTAAAATTGTAAAGTTTTTATTATGTCTTGGCTACTTTTGGCAAATCCTTAATATACTGTATTCTAATTTTTTCAACAGGACAAAGGCACAGAGAAAGACACCACAGGGGACAAAGGGAGGCTTCCCTTGGCCGGGCTCCAACAGGGGAGAGAACAGGGGAGACAACAGGCCCCAAATCTGCCCCAAAACGTAAGTTAATAAAAATGCTTATGTGCTTTTGCCAGTGACAGGGGTGTTTAGAGATAGGACAAACGCCATGGTGTCAGGACTCAACTTAAGGGGTACATTACACTTTATGTTAGATGCGTGGCTCATCACTGACCATTAATGACGCATTTACAGGGTAGAGATGGGTAGAGGAGAGTCCCTGGGGATCAGAGTCACACAGAGTCACGCCTGCTAGATTTCACATCATATAAACCATATTGCCATAGCAAACAAGAGTGATGGGTGCCATCTGCCTGAGTTGTTTAATGTGGCCTAGATATAGACATGTCTTCATAGATTTTATATGACATCATACTCCTGTTCCCTAGCATAGCGTTTATTGTAATAATGCATAGTGTAGTACACTAGTGTGGCGCAAACTGGTTCACCAGGGCAAGGTTGGTGGACTTTAAAAGCAGCACATGTGATTATGTTAATATAATGTAATTTTGGCAACGATTCATAGATGATTTATTCTTTCATTTTAGAGGATTGTGAGTGTGCTCAACACCAACCTTTGCAGGATTTGGAGGATAGTGCCGGACCCAGCAAAGAGCCACCAGTCGACAGCACATCCCCAGACACCAGATATGCTGAGGGTGAAGGAGTGCAAGAAATGCAAGATGAGCCTTCGGAGGTTGTTGTTTGCCCCAGTAAGTTTTTGGAACATGTGCCTTGCAAAATCAACACCTGTTTTTTTTTTCTAGGTCCACACCACACACGCCTACACCACAATAGCAAATTATTGAGTGTATTCAAAATTTGAGCATGTAGAAGGGAGAGGTGGCAGTGGTGTTTAGGTAGATGCATTTGAAGACACATGGATATGCACCTGGCCCAAGATTTACAGAGTATTATCTGTAGTGTGTACATTCACTAGTAGTGTAGGTGTATTATGAAGATGAAAAAGGTTGTTAGGACTAATTGAGTGTCTAGGTTTAGGTAAGTATTTCAAGAAAATAGACCCCATTGTAACATTTTGGTTTATTTTGGGATTGCCTCAGTCACTTCACCATCAAACACATACTAAATTTTTGTCTTTTTCCAAGGCCACCAACTACCAGGATGCACTATTGGTCGGATCAGTGCTGATATGCTGCAGGCAATGACAGAGCTGGAAAATCTCAAGGAGGCTGCCACTGGTGTTCAGAGACGAATCCGGGATTATTACGACCTGTTAGCAAAATTTTAGTTTTTTTCTATCGTTGTTTTATAATTACAAATGTTCCCTCGTGTTCAAGGTTTTATCATGGAAATATTTGTAATTAGCCTTGTTTGCACATGCTCAGTTTGTGATAAATGAAAGAATTTGCACTAATTCTATTTGCACTACGCACATTTTGGAAAATCTGAGTTTTTTCTCCAAAAAAAAGTGTTAATGGTAGGTCATTACCACAAAATGACTATCTTTATGTGTGATTTCAGGGTCTCAGCTGAGTGTTTATCCACTCTTCTTCTCCTGGTGCCTACAAATGTCATTTTGTTATATTTTAAGGGCTTGACCTTAAAATCATACAAAAATGCACATATAGAAATGCCCAATGTATCGAGGCCAAAAGTGGAAAAACTTGTCATTCTGACCCTGGGATTGCACCAGGAGAATGAGAGTTGGTAAAGACTGTGCTAAGGGTCAGTTCACATCAGACGCAGTTCCATTCATTTTGGTGTGCATTTTTGTATGCGACAAAGATGCAGGCACAGGGTTTGACATGCACTCCATTATGGTTCCGGTTGGCTCTAGCTCACAACATGGTAGTCCGTTTCCGGTGATAAGGCTAACTACATGTTGTGAGCTACAGCCAACCACAACCCACGGGGCGCATGGAGACCACTGTGCATGCATTTTTGCCACACCCAAAAATGGAACACAGAATGAACAAAAGTGCATCTGGACAGACATTTACATTGCTAATTTTTTATTTGTTGCGTGAAGAAAGCTGAAAAAGGAAAAATTTTGATGTAAAAAAGTTTGCTATGTCTAGGGCTGAGTTTGAAAAGATGCATGTTTAGCATTTTACCCAAATAATACACAATTGTGTTATTCCTGAACTAACAATGTTTTTTGATTTTGTAAACTGCCAAAAAGTGACATTGGATTGTGCAGGATTGAACAAATATATTTTTTGAAACATTTTGTGGATTATTATTTATCTGATCACTACTACCAGTATATTTGCATATGGAAAAGGTGTGTATCAGAAACAAAAAGGCATAATAATAATACACATAGCTGTTTGTAACTTTAGAAAGGCTAATTAAACATTTGGTTGTTCTAAAATATTTAATGGTAATCACAGCAACATTTCATTAATCAGTAAAATAATAGTAATAAACAAACATAACAGCATCTTGTAAACAAATTTAATGTTTTCAAAAGGAACATCCTAAAGGTTCACAAAAAACTAAAGGACATCTTGCTGCCAAGGCACTGCCCCTCTACCCACAAAATACTCCATATATTGCTCCCGCACCAGACGGGCATTCTGGGAGGAGACAGCAGGTCGAGTTTGTTGCAGGGCTGGCATCACTGCATCTTCAGCTGGACGTCCACCTGAGGGGTCATCAGTATGCCCGGAACCTATGTAGTTAGCAGCATTCCTCCGTAGAAAATTATGGAGGATGCAGCAGCACAAAACAACATGATTTAGTTTGTATTCCGCCAAGTGAATGGCAGTCAGAAAAAGCCTAAAACGACATGACAAAATGCCAAAGGCGTTTTCAACCACCCTTCTGGCACGAGATAGTCTGTAGTTATATATCCGTTGCTCACGAGTGAGGTTCCTCATTGGAAAGGGCTTCAAAAGATGTTCCCCAAGAGCAAACGCCTCATCTGCCACAAATACAAAGTTGAGGCCCTCCACGTTGTCCTGCGCAGGTGGCAAATGTAAGGTGCCAGACGTAAGACGCTGATAAAATTCGGTATGAGCCATGACACCTCCATCAGAATGACGACCATTCATACCGACATCAACATATAAAAACTCATAATTTGCTGAAACAATAGCAAGCAGAACTATGCTGTTAAAGCCCTTATAATTATAAAAAAAAGAGCCTGAGGCCGGTGGAGGAACAATTCGGACATGTTTGCCATCAATGGCACCCCCACAGTTGGGAAAATTCCACTGATTGGCAAACTGGGCTGCAACATCCTGCCATTCCTCACGGTTTGAAGGAAACTGTGGAGTGAAGCAAAGAAAAATTAGTTAAGACTTGAGCAGAAAATATTATCAGCATTTTGAAAACATACATTATAGGGGCAAGAGAACACTAAAATATATCAAAACATTTGTGGAATAACAATTAAGAAGCAGAGCAAATAATATGCTTCATGACTCCCTCTGGTGGCAGATTAAATACATTTTGTGTAGATAATGTTAAATGCTTAAAGCTTGGCAAGTGGTAAGAACTCTCTCCTTTGCCATGGGACCAATATGGTGAACCAATGAAGGATCAGGTTGCAACCGACTTGGGGTTTTGTGACTGTCACACCAGAGGGTAGACAATAACATAATATATACAAATAAGACAAAGTACTAATAAAATATTTTGGAGAAATCATGAAGTGTATCAAATGTGAAAACAAAGAAAAAAACTTACCCGAATATAGTCCTTCTGCAGGACTTGAATAATGGCACAGCAAGTGTCCGGAATTATGTGTCCCAGAGCCTGGGGAGAGATCCCAGTAGTAAACTTTATGTCCTGTAGATTTCTCCCTGTCGCCAAATATCGCAAAGTGGCTATGAGCCGTTGCTCTGCAGGAATAGCAGGCCTCATACAGGTGTCCTTCTTGCTAATATATGGGGACAGCAAGTTTAGAAGACGCTGGAAGCAGGCATCGGACATCCGAAGATAGTTCCGAAAATCATTCGGATTATTTTCCTGCAGCTCCCTCAGCAATGCCATATGTGAAAATTGGTCCCGATGAAGCAACCAATTTTTGGTCCAAACAGTCCTCCTCTTCCTGGTCCTGGTCCGGGCTTGAGCAATAGCCAGAACTCCAAGACCATAAATAGCCCGTTCTCTCGCTGGATTCCGCAACATCTCGTTATCGAGCGAACGCACGCAAAGTAACGAGCAAAAAGGCACGAAAATGGAAATCGGGAAAGCACTCACACGAAACGTAAACTAACTATATAGTAGCTGATGGAACGCAACGCGGGACGTACGAAACTTGAACTTCCTCTTTGAATCGCGTGGCCGTACGTTAAAACGTCACTACGTTCGTGTTGGTTGAGGAAAAAGTCCGAGTGTGTGTATGCTATGGGTGTGATCGGACAAATCAATTAAGTCAAAAATCCAAGGGAAATTTTGTTGGATGTCCGACCGTGTGTACGAGCCTTTACAGTAAAGAATCCTCTATGTAGTATAAGGTTAAACCTCTTATCTTCAAATTTTAATGAGTGGCCATGTGTCTTGTTAAACTCTCTTCTGCAAAAAAGCTTTATCCCTATTGTGGGGTCATTAAAACCGTATTTGTAAATTGAAATCATATCCCCTCTCAAGCGTCTCTTCTCCATAGAGAATAAGTTCAGTGCTCGCAACCTTTACTCCTAACTAATATCCTTCAGACCCTTTATTAGCTTTGTTGCCCTTCTTTGTACTCTGCCTCGCTCCAACTGGACAGCGTACTCTAGGTGCAGCCGGACCAGAATCTTTCAGAACTGCCAAATTATCGCTTTATTTCTGGAGTTAATCCCCTTTTTAATGCATGACAATATTCTGTTTGCTTTGTTAGCAGCAGCTTCCCATTGCATGCCATTGATGAGCCTATCATCTACTAGGACCCCCAAGTCCTTTTCCATCCTAGATTCCCCCAGTGTATAGATTGCATTCATATTTTTACCACCCAAATGCATTATTTTAAATTTTTTACATTAAACATCATTTACCATGTAGTTGCCCACCCAATTAATTTGTTCAGATCTTTTTGTAAGGTTTCCAGATACTGCGGAGATGTTATTGCCCTGCTTAGCTTAGTATTAACCGCAAATTCAGAGATTAAACTGTTTACCCCATCCTCCAGGTCGTTTATTAACAAATTAAATAGGATTGGTCCCAGCAAAGAACCTAAAGAATCTATCCAAAACTAAACACATTTTTTCATTCTGCACATCTCCAGTGTGGAACAGTGTGTCCCCTGCTGACCGCTGTGGTTATTTTCAATGATCCCTACATTACCATTGACCCACTATTCGACCATGATTAAGCACTAGCTCAGTGCGAAACGCGTCGGCTATCTACCTGTTCCTTTGTTGCACCTTGTGAAGTGATGTACTTGCTGTGTTTTTTTAATAAAAGACAACCGTTTGGTCATTGGAGTGCGGCTATCCATCCTCTTTCTTCGTATCTTACACTATTCGACCGGCCTGAGCCGAATATGATCATTCTCCAGATTTACTTGCCGATGCCGATTCCATAGGACACTCTTGAAGCTGAGGGACTAAAATCACAAAAATGTACAAAGGAGAGGCCGTGGCTATAGTATACTTAGATTTGCACACACATTTCATACAGTTCCAAGGTTCAAGGTTGGGGCCCTTAATTTTTTATACATTTATTAATGATATAGGGTCCGGGATTAAAAGTACCATTTCAGTCTTTGCAGATGACACTAAGCTATGCAGTAGGATAAATTCCTTACAGGATGTCTCCAATTTACATACCAAGCTCAATGCATTGTTTAATTGGGCGACTATGTGGCAAATGAGGTTTAATGTTAATAAAAGTTATGCACTTGAGGGCTAAAAATATGCTTGCATCATACATACTAGGGGGAGTATAACTGGAGGAATCAATGGCAGAGAAGGATCTGGGTGTTCTCATAGATCAGCTTAATAATAGCATGCAATGCCATGCAGCAATTTCCAAAAAGCTTTAAAAGGAGGTATAGACTGTAGAGAGAGAGAGAAACATAATTTTGCCCCTGTACATATCGTTAGTAAGACCTCACCTAGCATTTTCAGTGCAGTTCTGTGCAGTTATTTCCTGAGAAGAGAAGATTAAGGGGGGATATGATCAACATGTATGAATACATAAGTGGTCCATATAGTAAACTTGGTGTAGAGCTTTTTACTTTAAGGTCATCACAGAGGACGGGCACTCTTTATGTCTAGAGGACGGGCACTCTTTATGTCTGTAGCAAACCTGGCTGATCCTGCCTGGTTCTGCCCTCCTTCCTGTAAACTGACCACGGTTTATCATGGCTGTTGAGCCCTGACACCGTGGTCAGTTTACGTGCTTCCGTCATCCGCAGCTCTCCTCTGTGCTCCTCTCGCCCCTCCCCTCTCTGCCTATCAGCTCCACGTGTCTGTATGAGCTGTCTCCGTCCCCCCTCCTGCCGCTATTAGTAGTACATTTAACTTTACCAAATTTCACTGCCTGCCCCTCTCCTTTATCCAGCAATAATGCATAGTGCAAGTGTTTACCGAAAGCTAATCCTCCAAATAAATTTTTCAGATATCTTTAGTGGGAGGGACTGAACAGACAGCACAGCAGTCATGTGAGCTCACGGCTGAAGTCAGAGGTATAGCTCGGCCCCTCCCACTGTAGCCTGAGTATCGGAGTAGCAAAGTGGCCGGGAGTCACGTGATCGGCCTGAAGATCTCTAAATAATATTATTTAGAGGCATCTATTGCAATAAAAACTCACACTGTGGTGCATTATCGCCTGATAATGGAGAGAGGCAGGCAGTAAATTGCTTTATACGGTTACAAACACTTTAAGAGCTGTGAAAATGTGAAATGGACTCCTCAAGAGCTGGTCCTGGTTAGCTCAGTATGTTGTTTTAAAATGCCTGGATTCTTTCCTAAATGCACAAAATATAACTGGATAATATTGTAGGTTAAGTCAATCCAGGCAATATTCCATTACCTCCTAGGGGATCAGGAAGGAATATTTTTCTCCTGCTGGAACATATTGGACCATGCGTTATTGTTTTTTTTTTTTTTGCCTACTTGTGGGTCAACTGTGGGTATAGGATTGTGTATATGGGAGGTTTTCCATTTGTGTGTGCTTTTATTTTTTTTCCACTGTGGGTTGAACTGGGTGGACTTTTTTCAATCGGACTAACTATTGAACCAGGTAACTAAGTAAAATCAGTTCACCGTGGAAGGGTCAACAAAATCCTTGTCCCTGATGTAGTGGTAGGTAGAATTGTGTAAACCCTTCTTACTGGCACCCATTCTCAGGCCTTTCACTTTAGAAGTTTATGTTTTTTTTTTAGGGGAAACCCCTCTCAGAATCACCCCCCAATAATAAAGTGCATGTGGGTTGATATCTGCATACCTCTGCAGAGCAGGGGGGCTGCACACAAGCATGCCACTTACTATGGATTACCCAGTCTTTACCCAGTCTTTATGCCTGCCATGCTGGGCTGTCTAGCTCTAAGAGAGGGGCACTATATATATCACCACCGTTTACGATATTCATTCCATCAACCACGACAGCTTATCCGACAAGCTACAATCCAGCAGACAGGACCCATTGCATTTTCCCCAGAATAAACGAGACTAATGCTGCATAGACACCATCACTTTATGCGGTTTTGAAAAACGTCAATTTAATTGACCGTGTGTGGGAGAAAACGTTGTTTTATGTCTTCTGAAAAACGACCAAAAAAAATTGAAGCATGCTTCAATTTTATGTGTCGTTTTTGCCCAACGTCGTTTTTTGTGTCCTAAACATTGACCGTGTGTAGGTAAAAACGTCGTTTTAAGCCCGCGCATGCTCAGAAGCAAGTTAGGAGACGGCAGCGCTAATTCTGGTAAAACTACTGTTCAGAATGGATTAAAGCGGGAGTTCACCCATTTATTTGTTTTTTGACCTTTTCCCCTTAGATTCCTGCTCATTTTGTCTGGGGGAATCGGCTAGTTGTTTTAAAATATGAGCAGTACTTACCCGTTTTCGAGATGCATCTTCTCCGTCGCTTCCGGGGTATGGGTCTTCGGGAGCGGGCGTTCCTTCTTGATTGACAGTCTTCCGAGAGGCTTCCGACGGTCGCATCCATCGCGTCACTAGTAGCCGAAAGAAGCCGAACGTCGGTGCGGCTCTATACTGCGCCTGCGCACCGACGTTCGGCTTCTTTCGGAAAATCGTGACGCGATGGATGCGAACGTCGGAAGCCTCTCGGAAGACTGTCAATCAAAATAAGAACGCCCAGTCCCGCAGCCCATACCCGGAAGCGACGGAGAAGATGCATCTCGTAAACCGTAAGTACTGCTCATATTTTAAAACATCTAGCCGATTCCCCTAGACAAAACGAGCATCCATCTAGGGGGAAATAGTCATATATACGGGTGAACCTCCGCTTTAAGCACTTTCGTTAGGTCGTTTTCAGCTTATGTAGAAGAAAAGAATGCGTTTCTTTACACCCTGCTTTTAAATGCTACACAAAAATGGTCGTTTGTTGCGGCTGATCTTGTTACATAGTTATGACAAGCTTTTAACTTGATTATTTCTTGTTAGATAATGTTTAGGTTTGTGTTGTGTTATTTAGGTGTATCTTCCATCTTCAAAATTTTAAATATATATATTAGCAACCATTTTGTTTGTGCGTTTTTATTTTGGGCCAAACTTTTGGTGAAATCTCTATTTTGGGTTGATTTTGGAGTGTGTGAAGTGGCTGCAACAACATATTTTTTTTTTTAAGTTACCCACAAGCATGTGTTTTTACCTTGTTAATGTTTCCTAAAAGTTTTGTAAAATGGGTCTGCCCACTCACTAATGATCTCTCAAATAGCAAAAAAATACACATGGTCAAATTTGTATGATAAATCAAAACTGCATTTATTCTGCCAAAAAATGACTAAATAAAATGGTGGCAAACAAAAAACACAACTTAATAAAAACAAAGATGCCAAGGAAGGCAGCACTTGAGAGCGTGCTTGAACTTAGTAAAACAAGGGTCCCCCAAGCCACCAATCCAGGCTGTGAGTCAACTAAAAATTCCATCAGGGGCACCGTGTTATTTTTTTGGCTTTCTCTTCCCAGCAGCCTTCCCTGCAGTCTTCCCTGTAGCCCGAGTCCTTGGGGGCTGGGTTCCTGGAGGCGATGTAGTGCCAGGAGCCAGAGCAGCCTCATGAAGAGGAGGAGCAGGAGCAGGAGGAGCAGCAAGGACAGGAGGAGCAATCCGCACAATGTCGGTGTCGTCATCGAGCTGCCCCAGGGATGCCATGCTTATGGCTTTGAAGATGAGGAGTTCGCAGCGCACACGCTGGCTCTGCTCCAGATTATGGAGCGTGGCTGCAATGAGCGCTGCGAACCCCTCTACTTCACTGGGTGGCTCTCGGATGGCCGCAGTAGCTTGGCGAAGCAGGGCCTGGGTCTCCTCCTCCATTTGTCGCAGACTCCTGACCCTTTTTGCGGGAGTGCGGAGTGGAGGGATCCGGGAGATGGTATCCCGCCGGCGTGCCTCCTGGGTCCCACTGGGGCCTGCCACCTCCTGGCTCCCAGTGGGTTCTGCCACCTCCTGCCTTGCAGTTGGCCCTGGCTCCCCCTGGCTCCCTGCGGGCCCTGGCTCCCTGTGGGGCCTGGCTCCCCCTGGCTCTCTGTGGGGCCTGGCTCCCCCTGGCTCCCTGTGGGGCCTGCCGCCTCCTGGCTTGGCTCTGCCTGTGTATCAAAAAAAGGTACATAGTTTATTTTTGTTTGTCATTAATCACACACATTTTTCAAATCATGAGAGATGCAAATTGAATGTCAATATATATTACACACAGGGTCGCCATCCCTAATTATGTGGCCCCTTACACACCTTCAGACATGGTCCCCCTCGAGTTGTGGGGGTTGTTGCAGGCTGAATTTGGGAATTAGGGGGCCTTTACCCCAAAAAGCAAACTAGTCTATTTGTTGTCAACTAGATTTTACCCAAAAAGGGTGTTTGACATCTGGGACCCCTTGCAGGTGTATTGCGTCCCCCCCCCCCTACTGGCCTACCCGAAAATGACACACACTCATTCCGACCCCTTCATTTTTCTATTTTGTCCCCATCCTGTTTTGCCACTACTGTCTATTGATATTATCTTAACAAATGTTATATTCCCTTTGAATTTAGAACACTAGTAACATCAATTTGCCATCATTATTATACTTGTCATATACTAAATTCATATAAAAATGACATACCTGGCTCCATGGGTCACAATTGGGGTCCTCCAGGAACTCTTGCTCTTCCTCCGAGCTTGCCTGCTCTTGTCTGCAGGGAAGACTGGAGGTTTGGCTGCTGGGAAGCTGGGAGCTACCTCTTGGGGAAGGGTAGACAGGGATGGCCTGGTTTTAATATGGTCGTCCAGGAACTGCAGCTGACTGTAGTACCACAGGGTAGGTTTGTAGATGGAGTCAGCTGCAGCCCCAGACCTCATTGAGGCCAGGACTTGGACCCGTTGGGCCCTGTAGGTGCCCCTGATGGAATTAATTTTGTTCTTCACAGTGTCTCTTGTGGCATGGGGGACCCTTGTTTTGACAAATTCCAGCATGCTCTCCTTTGCTTTTTCCCTGGCATCTTTGTTTTTAGTAATTGTCTTTTTTGTTTGCCACAGAACAGGATGTTCTTTCCATTTTTGAATGAATTCAGACATGAAGTCCGCATCCTTGAAGGGATCCATTATTTCTGCGAATGAAACATATAATCAAAAACATAATGTCAGTCAAGCCACTACTACTAAAGCTTTTTCACCATATCTAGCCCACAAACTCATTCCCTGTTCACTATAATAAAGTAACAAATTAAGTTACGTACCGTCGTTTGAAATGATCGTTACTTCCGCCTTCTTCAACTGACTCTGCACGCCGCTTTCAAACACGTCCGATCCCTTTTTACACTACGCACGCGTGACGCTCCGCACGACACCCGCCCCTGACGTTCGGAATCGTCCTTTCCACGCCCCTTCTCTGTCGTTTTGTGAGGGAGAATGATGATGGACGATATGCACGAGAATGTGGCTTCTAGCTCAAGCCAGGAGGCAGGCCAGGCCCAACCAGGCAGAAGAATCAGGTGCAGAGCCTCCAACATGTCCTTCCAGGAAATGGTGGAGATGGTCATCATTTTTAGGAGGGAGGATTATGATGCCAAGCATGGCCCGTACAGGCATCCGAATAAAGTCAAGGCCGCAATAATGCAGAAGGTGATCAGGAGGCTCCATCACAAGTTTGGGAAACGCAGGAGCAGAGAGCAACTGCGAAAAAGGTGGTCAGACCTCAAAAAAAGAGAGCCCCAGCAACTAGCAAAAATCAAAAGGGTGATTAGAAGAAGAAGTAAGTAATTGTCATGTGTATTAATTATTTGGGTGTGTTCTTTGTACCATGTGGTTTTTCTTTCAGGTTGACCAGAATAGTTATTTTGATTGTTGACCCAAGATTTCATTAGTTGGCTTTTAATAAGAAAATACTTTTTTTGTGAGAAATGGCATCATGCCTAGCTCGCATGGGCAAAGGGGAGTTGAATCACTGTATCAGACAAAAAGAGCGTTATTTGATTATTTCGGGTCGAACGACCGACGACTCCTAGGACCAATTATTCGACCCACAAACATGAAAGTTGTGACATCTTTTTGGTTTGAGGTGACATCAATTGTGGTATTGATGTAGATGTGTTTATAACTAGATTTATAAAAAAATTAATACCTTAATAATATCCATAAAAAGGAGCGTTTGCTCAGCAGTTCTTTACACATGTGTACTCAGTAGCACAATTATTTGTCACAATCCCAACCTATGTTGGGTGTCACACAGAGGTGAGCTGATCCAGTGGATACTTGGTTACCTTCCATGTAGAAAACGACACCAAATATACCAAGATTTTAAAGTGCTTTGGGAATGGCTAAAATGCTGATCTCTGGGTTTTAAAGGGGTTTCCCAAAAAACAATAGTGCCATCTTTTAATTTAAAAAACATACTTTGTTTGACTTTCAGGCCTCTATAATGTTTTAAACTCATGTTTTCCCTTTCTTCATTCTCGTAGGGCACAATGAAGCAGCAAGGCAGGAGGCCCAAGAAGAACAAGCCACACCCCCGAGGGATGTAGACGAAGGGGAACCTGCCACAACATCGGGTAAAGTATCATATACCACAGACTCAGGTAATGTAGATATAGGCCTACATAATGTTAATACATGTTTTGGTCCCACATTTCAGGAAGAAATTGTGCTGGTGAGGGCAGAGGCGGCTCTAGACATTGTGAGGCCTTAGGCAAACTTAGACATGAGGCCCCACTCACGCCCATAATGGGAAAAATATTATAAAAAACTATAGTCCAGAGACTGTGCAGACAATGATACAGGAGATGGTTTTATTATGGTAATGAAAAGCAAACTCTTACCTGGCTAACACGGTATGAAAAGTTGGAACCACAGACAGGGTGCTGACAGACAATCACGCCACAAAGATGCAGGAGATGGTCAGAGACTGTGCCGTCTCGGTCAGAGACTATGCGGACAATGATACAGGAGACGGCTGGAGACTGTGCGGACAATGATACAGGAGACGGTCAGAGATTGTGCGGACAATGATACAGGAGACGGTCAGAGACTGTGTGGACAATGATACAGGAGACGGTCAGAGACTGTGCGGACAATGATACAGGAGACGGTTAGAGACTGTGCGGACAATGATACAGGAAATGGTCAAAGACTGTGTGCGGACAATGATACAGGTGATGGTCAGAGACTGCGCGGCCATGATAACAACAGAATGAGGAGCATAATTGATAACTTATCGGTGTAATGCTTCTTCATCGTCAGCAGGTTTAGGGAGAGGGTAAATAACACTTCTGTATTACTTAACTGTAATAGAGGTGGTACTGGTACACCATTAGGGGTGTACTGTCTGGCAGAGGAATATGAATCACAAAAATAGCTGCAGAGAATTATAAATCGTTTGGTAGAGGAAACATTTCACATATGTGTGTGAATAGATGTTTGCTTGGGGTTAATTTTGAAAGTAGAACTGCAGCAAGATAAATAATTAAAATAAAATAAGCCCTCTAGTTTGAACAACAGCCAGCCTCATTCAATGGCATTCAACTGGAATGTACAAGCCCTCAGCCTGTCATTCAACAAGTAAGGAGAAGGGCACAATGATGATCCCATCCAGTGGCGGATGGTGCTCAAAATTTTTGGGGGGCACAACAAACTGAAAAAAAAAAAACATCTATTGCAGCCTCACTGTGCCATCAAATGCAGCCCCTGTGCCCATCAAACACAGCCAGTGTGCCATCAAATGCAGCCAGTGTGCCATCAAATGCAGCCAGTGTGCCATCAAATGCAGCCAGTGTGCCATCAAACACAGCCACTGTGCCCATCAAATGCAGCCCCTGTGCCCATCAAACACAGCCCCTGTGCCCATCAAATGCAGCCACTGTGCCCATCAAACGCAGCCACTGTGCCATCAAACGCAGCCACTGTGCCCATCAAACGCAGCCCCTGTGCCCATCAAACGCAGCCACTGTGCTCATCAAACGCAGCCCCTGTGCCCATCAAACGCAGCCCCTGTGCCCATCAAACGCAGCCCCTGTGCCCATCAAACGCAGCCACTGTACCATCAAACGCAGCCACTATTTTATCAAACGCAGCCACTGTGCCCATCAAACGCAGCCACTGTACCATCAAACGCAGCCACTGTGCCATCAAACGCAGCCGCTGTGCCCATAAAATGCAGCCACTGTGCCATCAAACGCAGCCACTGTACCATCAAACACAGCCACTGTGCCATCAAACGCAGCCCCTGTGCCCATCAAACGCAGCCACTGTACCATCAAACGCAGCCACTGTGCCATCAAACGCAGCCGCTGTGCCCATCAAATGCAGCCACTGTGCCATCAAATGCAGCCACTGTACCATCAAACACAGCCACTGTGCCATCAAACGCAGCCACTGTACCATGAATGGAGAAACAAACTCCTCCAATAATTCATAATATGCAGATTGCAGAGATAATATGGTCTAGGTCTTACTTAGATTTGGGGGTGCATTGTTGTAGTTTTTATATATATATATATATATATATATATATATATATATATATCGTGTGAGGGATTAGCTCGTGGGGATCACCTTTTCTGAAATCACAGTCTGTAAGCAGGCACTTTCTTTTAAGTCTGGCGGATGCCAGATTTTATTTATAAACGGTTTGCAGATTAAAATAAACAAAACAGTAAATTAAATCCTTGCCGTCCGGCGCTAAACTAAACAAACAGGATCTCCTCTCTATACAGTGTGGGGCTAGTCCCTGACACCCACAAAACATGCAGTAAAGCAAACCTTTTCAATCCAGCACTCAGCGCTCCCCTCACTCAGGTCCCTTCCTGAGTTTCAAGCCAGAGCCCTGTTGTGCTCTCTTCCTGGACATTTAAAGTCCAGCTGATTGTGGACTCCAGTGGACCCAAACATCCGGACCGGAATCCTAGCCAGGCCCAGAGGCTGTAAAACCCGGAATGGATTCCGGTTCAGTCTCTCATAATGGAACGTATGCGAGGTGAAATGTACCTATGATCATGTATCGCACCTCGCATACTGTCACATATCCTCCCCCTCTGCTCAAGCCCCTGCGGCTGAGCACTTGACCCAACCATACAGTGCACACGGGAGAGGGCATCTGCATTATTTTGGAGCTTCCCTGGCCTGTGCTCCACCGCAAATTTAAAAGGCTGTAGAGCCAGGAACCACCTTGTCACACGAGCATTTTTCTCCCTGTTGTCACACATCCACTTCAGGGGAGCATGGTCTGTGACCAGCTTAAATGACCTCCCCAGTAGGTAATACCTCAGGGAGTCTAAGGCCCACTTAATGGCGAGACACTCCTTTTCTACGATGGCATAATTTTTCTCGTGCTTGTTCAGCTTCCTGCTCAGGTATACCACTGGGTGCTCCTCACCATCCCTGATCTGTGACAGTACGGCCCCTAGTCCCACCTCAGAGGCATCCGTCTGTATAACAAACTCCTGGCTAAAATCCGGGGTTACTAGTACGGGTACCATACAAAGAGCCTGTTTTAACTTCTGAAATGCCCCCTCGGCTTCGGGGTTCCATTTGACCATGACCGACCCCTTACCCTTCGTTAGATCGGTCAAGGGGGCGGCAATGGTGGCAAAATTGGGTATAAAACGCCTGTAATACCCCGTAATGCCCAGGAAGGCCCTCACTTGTTTTTTATTGACTGGTTGGGGCCATTTTTGAATTGCCTCAATCTTATTGGTCTGCGGCTTGACCATCCCCCGGCCAATAATGTACCCAAGGTATTTGGCCTCCTCCAGGCCTATGGCACATTTCTTTGGATTGGCCGTGAGACGTGCTTCCCTAAGGGAATCTACGACCGCTTGTACACGGAGCAGGTGCGATTCCCAATCTGGGCTGTGGATGACCACATCGTCCAAGTACGCCGCTGCATACGAGCGATGTGGTCTCAAAATTTTGTCCATCATTCGCTGGAATGATGCAGGGGCTCCGTGCAGACCAAACGGCATCCGCTTATACTGAAACGAGCCCTCAGGAGTGGAAAAGGCAGTCTTCTCCTTGGCCAATTCAGTAAGCGGTATCTGCCAATAACCTTTCGTTAGGTCTAGGGTCGTTATGTAGCGAGCCTGTCCCAACCTGTCCACAAGTTCGTCGACCCGGGGCATCGGGTAGGCGTCAAATTTGGACACACTGTTAAGTTTTCTAAAATCATTACAAAACCTAATACTGCCATCAGGTTTTGGGACCAGCACTATGGGACTTGACCACTCACTGTGAGACTCCTCGATCACATCCAACTCTAACATATTTTTTATTTCTTCCGCAACTGCCTCTCGCCGGGCCTCTGGAATTCTATATGGTTTTACATTTACCCGAACCCCTGGTTCCGTCACTATGTCATGTTGGATCGTGTTGGTCAGTCCGGGTAAGGGGGAGAAAAAGTCTCTATTTTTCTGCACGAATGCCCTAACGTCACTTTGCTGTGCTACGGACAGGGAATCCGTGATGGGAACGTCAGGTATCACGGGTATCCGGTCTGTTGGAAGTGGGGACGTGGCCAGTAAAGTCTCTCGGTCCTTCCAGGGCTTTAAGAGATTTACATGGTAAATTTGGTGTGGTTTCCTTTTTCCTGGCTGGTAGACTTTGTAGTTTACCTCCCCCACCCTTTGGACAACCTCAAAGGGACCCTGCCACTTGGCTAAAAACTTGCTTTCTACCGTGGGAACCAGTACCAACACTCTGTCCCCCGGGTTGAAAGTACGGACCTTGGCACCCCGGTTATAGACCCTCCTTTGGGCCTCCTGGGCTCGCTCCATATGTTCCCGTACTAGGGGCAGAACGGCTGCGATTCGGTCCTGCATCAAGGAGACATGCTCTATGATGCTCCTATATGGACTGACCTCTCCTTCCCACGTTTCTTTAGCAATATCTAGCAGGCCCCTGGGATGCCTACCATACAAGAGCTCAAAGGGGGAATAGCCTGTGGAGGCCTGTGGAACCTCTCGTATGGCAAACATGAGATATGGTAGCAAAAAATCCCAGTCTCTCCCATCCTTGTCGACCACCTTTTTCAACATACTCTTCAATGTTTTATTAAACCTTTCGACCAGACCATCTGTCTGGGGGTGGTAGACAGAAGTACGGAGATGGGAGATTTTGTACAATCTACACAATTCCTTGGTAACCCTTGACATAAAAGGGGTGCCTTGATCGGTCAAGATCTCTTTTGGGATCCCCACTCGACTAAACACCTGGACTAATTCCTTGGCAATAACCTTGGCGGAGGTGTTACGCAAGGGTATGGCCTCAGGATAGCGAGTCGCATAGTCCAGGATCACCAGAATATGCTGGTGACCTCGGGCAGATTTCACGACCGGCCCCACCAGGTCCATGCCAATCCTTTCAAAGGGGACCTCAATTATTGGTAGAGGAACAAGGGGGCTGCGAAAATGGGGCGATGGTGCTGACATTTGGCACTCGGGGCACGATTCACAGTACTCCTTGACCTCTGCATGCAAACCGGGCCAGAAGAATCTTTGGGTGATTCTCTCCCTGGTTTTTTCGACCCCGAGATGTCCCCCCATTACGTGACCATGAGCCAGGTCTAGCACCACCCTGCGAAAGGGTTTGGGAACCAGTAGCTGTTCTACCTCTTCCTCTCCATGTTTTATCACCCGATATAACAAATTGTTTTTAATTGCCATGTAGGGAAAGGACACCACCCAATTAGGATCCACCGGTTCCCCATCCAACACCTTAACATTTTCCCTGGCATTCATGAGGGTGGGCTCTCGCAGCTGCTCGGTACAGAAATACTCCCTCCTGACCTCCAAGTCGGGTACCACATTTTGGCTACTCTCCATGTCAGGGTCAGGCGAGGTTTCCTGTTCGTTACCCTCAGGCTGGGTGCTAGCTTCTAAGTCCTCCGGTTCCCCAGCCATGGCAGGGAATGGTGGAGGATCTCTGGCCTCCTCGATCCCACCAACAGCCTGCCCTTCCCTTTGGCAAAACGGGTCTGGTGAGAGTTCCCGTGTTTCCCCAGTAGGGGGAGCGCTATCTACGGGCCTCCCTTCACTCTCCCATAACTTCCAAAAATGAGGAAAGTCTCTCCCCACTAAGGCTTCATGGAGCAGTGAAGGTACCACCCCCACTGAATGTGTTACACAGCCCCAGGGGGTATCAACCTCAACCACCGCTGTCTGGTAGTCCCGAGTGTCCCCATGGATGCATATTACCCCAAAACAACTGGGGTGTAGTTTTGCGGGGTCTACACACGCACTCCTGACTAAGGTCACCACACTACCAGAGTCTAGCAGGGCTGTAAGAGGCTTGCCATCTATTGAAATAACGCACATTTGTTTTTCAAGGCGACTCTGACTTGTCGCAACACATGCGACCTGTGCAAACAGAGAAATGCGTCTTACTCTATCAACATAATCACATTGCATAGGTTCATCATTTAGAGGGCAATCTGCAGCAATATGGCCTAATGCATGGCAACGAAAACACCGTATTTGCCCTACCCCCAGTCCTTTTAACGGTCCCAAAAACCTTCCTGGCTTCTTTGGCCAGTCTCCAGGTCTAGGACCTACAGTCTCATCTGCTGTAACAACAGTCTTATCCACTCTCCCCAAACTCTTGAACCCCGGAACAGTCTTACCCGAACCGTTGGGAGATCTTGCACCCCGAGACACACCGAAGTGGGGCGTAGGTGGGTTTATCAAGTCCTCAGTAGCACTGTACCTCTCCACTAGGTCCACCATTTGGGCTGCAGTGTTGGGGTCCCCCTGTCCGACCCACTTTCTCAGGGTAGCAGGGAGCGCACGCAGGTACCGGTCCATTACCACACGCTCCACAATCTGGGGGCTGGTCAGAGTCTCTGGCTGCAACCACTTCCTGGTGAGGTGGACCAGGTCAAACATTTGTGACCGAGGTGGCTTGTTGCTGGAATAGGACCACTGATGCACGCGCTGGGCCCGGACTGCCATGGTGACACCCAAGCGTGCGAGTATTTCTGTCTTTAGAGTCTCATAGTCCTGGGCCTTATCTGGTTCTAGGTCAAAATAGGCCTTTTGGGGTTCTCCTGTTAGGAATGGGGCCAATAGTCCCGCCCACTGCTCTTTTGGCCATCCTTCGCGGTCAGCGACTCTCTCGAAAGTCGCCATGTACGCCTCAACATCATCCGCCGGTGTCATCTTTTGCAGGTGGTAGGAAGCACGTACAATCTTTGGTTCCGCTAACACCGGAGGTGCGGACCCCTTTTTCAGTTCCACCAGAGCTTCGGCGAACTGTCGGTTCATCTCCTGCTGGGCAGCGTGTTGTGCTGCAACGGCCTCTGCGACTTGGCGATGTTGTGCTGCAGCGGCCTCTGCGACTTGTCGGTTTATCTCCTGCTGGGCAGCCTGTTGTGCTGCAGCGGCCTCTGCGACTTGGCGGTTGGTTTCCCGCTGGGCTGCATTGGCCTGTAGCAGGGCCTTTAACATTTCTTCCATTTTCAGAAAAGTGCCCGCTGAATCCACCACGTGTGAGGGATTAGCTCGTGGGGATCACCTTTTCTGAAATCACAGTCTGTAAGCAGGCACTTTCTTTTAAGTCTGGCGGATGCCAGATTTTATTTATAAACGGTTTGCAGATTAAAATAAACAAAACAGTAAATTAAATCCTTGCCGTCCGGCGCTAAACTAAACAAACAGGATCTCCTCTCTATACAGTGTGGGGCTAGTCCCTGACACCCACAAAACATGCAGTAAAGCAAACCTTTTCAATCCAGCACTCAGCGCTCCCCTCACTCAGGTCCCTTCCTGAGTTTCAAGCCAGAGCCCTGTTGTGCTCTCTTCCTGGACATTTAAAGTCCAGCTGATTGTGGACTCCAGTGGACCCAAACATCCGGACCGGAATCCTAGCCAGGCCCAGAGGCTGTAAAACCCGGAATGGATTCCGGTTCAGTCTCTCATAATGGAACGTATGCGAGGTGAAATGTACCTATGATCATGTATCGCACCTCGCATACTGTCACAATATATATATATAGTTATATTACACCACCTGCTCCTCACCTCGGTGACTTGGTCCTCCTCCTCCAGGCAGCAGGACTCGACGGTGACGTTCTAGCTCTCTCTCTTTCTGCCCTCAGTGCCCTGCAGTGCAATCTGGGAGTTGTAGTCTCTGCAGAGCACAGGCACCAGACGGCCAAGTTGAAGTCTGTGTGCCTGTGCTCTGTGGGAGAACTACAACTCCCGCCATGCGCTGGGGCCGCCGTCCACCACGATCGTTTGTGTTATCCCGCCTCGTCCACCGCCGCGGATCGCGGTGCGGCGGCTCAGCTCACTCAGTCAGCGGCTACTACGGGTTATGTGCAGAGCGCCCGCCGCCCGCTCACCCCGCCGCTTGCGAGTCCCAGTCCCACACACAACGGCAATGTCGGCAATACATCTGGAAGGCAAATTAGGCAATCGCGCGACGGCGAGGCCCTTTCTGTGGGCGAGGCCTAAGGCGATCGCCTAATTTGCCTAATTAGAGAGCCGCCTCTGGGTGAGGGACTTGACACCTATAGTGCCCAGCTCCTCATCGCAGAGGTCTTGTCGTGCAGGGCACAAGTAGAAGACATCCGTCTTGCCACACGCGAAATTCGGCACAAAGCCAAAACTCTGGAACGGCAGCTCAAAAATTTGATTAATGTTTTGGGGAGGGTTTAATTTTTTGGGGGCCTTTTTTTTGGTTTGAAAAGCCGTGATTTCCAATTTTTCCAATTTCCAATAAAAAAAAAAAAAAAAAAAGGATTTTTGAATAATGAAAAAAACAAAAAAAATTTAAAAAAGAGATTTTATATTTGAATACTGGAAAAAATATATAAAAAAAAGTGATT
The DNA here is from genome assembly GCF_905171775.1 of Rana temporaria. NCBI lineage: Eukaryota > Metazoa > Chordata > Amphibia > Anura > Ranidae > Rana > Rana temporaria. The sequence goes on along the minus strand of NC_053489.1, from coordinate 399,048,958 downwards.
TTATATTTGAATAATAAAAAAAACAAAAAAATATAAAAAAAGTGATTTTATATTTGAATAATAAAAAACAAAAAAAATTAAAGAAAGTGATTTTAGTTTTGAATACTGAAAAAAAAAAAAAAAAACAACAAAAAGTGATTTTTGCTCGTGTAAAAAATAAAGATATTTGTACTATCAAAAATGTGTGGCTAGTTGTTTGTATCAATGCTGACTCATTAAATAACTCAGGTATATTTTGTTGGTTAAGATTGACAATGATGTGAATTTAGTACATCCCAAACACATGGCTCTATGTGAACCTCGTAAAAAGCTAGAATACCCAAAATTCGAAAACACAATTAAAATAAAATTAATTACACTGTTTATTCAAGAAAAAAGAAGATTTTATTTTTTACCCAAGATCGGGCATTGCAATGGCCCCCCTCCCTATAAAATAATCAACATAGGATTGACGCACTGCACGTGCGGTTTGGGGGCCAAGCCTGTATGGCTTGCCTCACGGAGCACCTCCAGGGCCACAACATCTGCCTCATCAGGCAATACCATAAGGTAAGTTGGCGAATGTCTTCTCAAATAATTGTGTAGAATGCAACAGCATAATATGATGTGATTCCATTTGTATTCCGCAAGGTTCATTGCAGTTAAAAACAATCTGAATCGGGTGGCCATGATTCCAAAGGCATTCTCTACCACACGTCTTGCCCTGGCCAGCCGATAATTAAAAACCCTCCTCTCAGGGGTGAGGGTGCGTTGGGGAAATGGCCTCATTAGGTGGGGACCCAAACCAAATGCCTCATCTGCTACAAACACGAAGGGCAGACCCTCTTCGTTCTCCTCCGCAGGTGGCAATCCTAGGTCCTCCGACTGAAGCCGTTGGGCGAACTCCGTCTCCGCAAAGACACCACTGTCCGACATCCGGCCATTTTTCCCAACATCCACGTACAAGAAATCATAGTTGGCAGACACCACCGCCATCAAAACAACGCTGTGGAACCCCTTGTAGTTGTAAAAATGGGATCCACAATGGGGTGGGGGCACGATGCGGACGTGCTTGCCATCAATGGCTCCTCCGCAGTTCGGAAAGTTCCAACGCTGGGAGAAGTCCGCTGCCACAGTCTGCCATTCCTGTGGCGTGGTGGGGAACTGTATAGAACAATAAGAAAAAAAACATTCAAACAAACATTGAGAACACAATATCTCTAAACATTCAAGGGATCACAATAAAATAAAATGACTTAATTTAATATTCAAAAATAATATGGGATCACTAACCAGATTAATCACCCCCTCTGATGTGCAATAAAAAAACATTCGGGGGAGGGGGGGGCCCGAGATGAGTTTGTGACCTGACAAACAACACCCAAAAATAATATAAAAATATTATATTTTGGATAGATATTAACCTTAAAAATTAACAATTGTGTGTGTGTGTGTGGGGGGGGGGGGGGGGTGGACTACAATGGAGGCCACAAATAAAGGGGGATATAGGGACACACAAAATGCAGCACACTACAATGGAGGCCACAAATAAAGGGGGATATAGGGACTAGGCTAGGTGGGTTTGGCCACAAAATAGAATGCTGGACAGGTTGGCTAACTAAAAGATACATGTAGGCTAAAAAATATTTAGAAAAACAGCATACATGGAGACAAAGTAAACATTATCAGCATATTAAAAACAGGTTAATTAGGGAGTGTTTTTGGTAACAAAATTAACCAGACAATATAGACATAGTTTGGGCATTGAAAGGACACCACTTACCTTAACATAGTCCTCCTGCAGAACCTGAATGATGGCAGAACAGGTCTCCGGGATTATGAGGCCCAGAGCCTGGGGGGAGATGCCCGTCGAGAACTTCAAGTCCTGCAGACTTCTCCCTGTTGCAAGGTAGCACAACGTAGCAACTAGCCGCTGCTCAGCAGTGATGGCTTCCCGCATAACGGTGTCCTGCCTGGTGATATATGGCGACACCGAAGCCAAAAGCTGCTGAAATACGGGGTCAGACATCCTAAGAAAATTCCTGAAATCATCAGGGTTATTTTCTCGGATCTCCCGCAGCAGAGGCATATGAGAGAACTGGTCCCTGCGTAGCAACCAGTTCTTGGTCCACAACCTCCTCCTCACCCTGTTCATGGACCGTTGCCGGGATGCAGCACACATCCTAACAACAAGCACAGCACGATCTCGGCGATGAGTTCGTACCCGCAACATGGCTAGAAAACGGTCGTCAAATCAGATCAGACTAAAAATTACGACCTGAAGTACAGAATGGCCTCTGAAGAACGACCTGCAAAACAGCACCGTGCACACAAGAACGCAATGCCAAAACAAATACGTCCTAAATACAAGCACTGTATCACAGATCAGACGACAAATACACAAAATGTACAACAGAAAACGTAATTTAAAGCACAAACACTGAAAAGCGCGAATCGTCTCTCACCAAACTTTTACTAACACGCAGCAACACGATATCAGCAAAAGAGGCCGTCTTCCGCATGGAAACGACACTTTATAGGGACGTCGTACGTGCTTTATGTAACTGCGCATTGCTAGAGCTTTTTGAAAAAGCGACGGTGTATATGCTACATCGTTTTTGAAATTGAAGTTTCAAAAACGTCGTTTTTTTTCATCTCAGAAAACGTCGTTTTTTTAGATCGCATAAAGTGATGGTGTGTACGCGGCAATACGCTCTGTTCTCTGGTTTCAAAATGTATGAATACTTTTAATGGTTCCTTAGCTTTCTTATATACAGTACAAATATGTTACAGTAATCAAAGGAACAAAGACACACTCCACCCAAACATCACACAATGGGGCTTCAATCACATTCTTTTAGATAATGATATTCAGGTGAGTTAATTATTCCCCAAACGTCCTGTCTCCGACAAGTTCCCCTCACCTGTTACACAAAACACATTCCTTTACTAAACATAATTGACATGCTAATTCCCTACCCCTGAAAGGAGACATCTGACCTTTCAGACTTAATTAGTACAATGGACACAAACAGTATTAGCATCACACAATGGAATGTCTAGGAGCAGACGCAATTAACACCTCAAAAGCATGTGTCCCCCCATTGAATGAAAACACTCCATTTGGAGTCAGACTTTAACAACTTGTAATAATCCAAGATATCCTGCAAAACATGAATTATCAGTAATGTCCCATCTCATGTAATTTATAATTAATATTTCTCAGTCACCCTATGCCCAAAAGGGGCACAGGATGACCCTAGACCCAAGAGTCATTAGTGACGCTGGCACAGGAGTACCCCCCATCCTTCAAAGGTCTCTGGGTGTCACGGGCCATTCTGTTACAATATATATATATATATATATATATATATATATACATACATACATACATACATATACACATACATATTTTTAGAGGTGCAGATGTGAATGGAGTGTCCTAGTTGTATGGAGGACCTGGAGTAAAGATCTGGCTCAGAGAAACCACAATGAACACATAATGGTAACCTTTCTAGCTTTGTAAAACCATTTGAAAATGTCAAATGTGTATTCTCAGTGAGTCTATATTTATTTTACAATAACCTTTGGTCATAATGATTTAAGACAAATAGGGATGACCTGAGAGTTTCAGTCCAAACGTTAGCAGGTATTGTCGCAGCTACCCTTTGTCAGTGTTTGGGAGTTTAGTGTAAGGGACAACCAGGCCCGGACTGGGACAAAAAATAGGCCTGGGCATTTAAGACTGAGCAGCCCATTTTTCCCAGGAACAAGGGGGGGGGGGGTTTGGTTTCGGTAGGCATTCGCGGGGGGTTTCTGGTGTCCGGTGTCCTCCACACTGTAATGTGCGGGGAAACTGTGATATAATGGGGACAGCACTGTAAAGTGGCACTGTAATGATTACAGGTAGGCCCCTTTATATTACAATGCCCCTGCAATTATTCCCCCTTTTCTCTGTAATCACAGTGCCCCCTTTTACTCTCAGCTCACTGTGCACTTCTCCAGCTCCTCTTGCCCCCGTACATCAGAGTCCGCACAGACCCACCCTTACATCAGAGCCTGCACAGAGCCCCCTTACATCAGAGCCCCCTTACATCAGAGTCTGTATTGACCCCCCCTTACATCAGAGCCTGCACAGACCCCCTTTACATCAGAGTCCACACAGACCCCCCTTACATCAGAGTCCGCACAGACAACCCTAGAGTCTGCAGAATTTCCACTTACTGTAAGCTGCAAATCCACTGCGGGTTTCCGCATCGCACCCGACTTGCACGGCAGTTCACACTGCCATATGTGAACTGCTGGGGAGTGTCATACTACATTAACGGCGCCTCCATTTCAGCTTGCATATCATACTGCGAACTGACAGTTCGGACATGAACCGGATCACATAGGTGTGAACACCCATGTGATCCGATTCTGGTGCGGACCAAAAAAGTGTCCTGTGCGTGTTTGGTCCGAATGTGGTGCGATTTCAGCCATACTATCTGTATGGCTGAAATCGCAATGCACGGACATTGCATGTGATTTGCATTGCGAATCAACTGCGATATTGCACAGCACACTGGTATGAACCGTGCCTTAAGGGGGGATCTCATGTAAAGTGGTGTTCTGAGAACCCTGATTTGGGCCAGGTTCACACTAGTGCGCTATGCGATATCGCATGTGATTCGCACTGCAGTGCAAATCACATGCAATGTCTTTGCAATGCAATTTCAGCCATACAGATAATATGGCAGATATTGCAGCGCATTTGGACCAAATACGCACAGGACCCGTTTTTTGGTCCGCACCGGAATCAGCTCGCATGGGTGTTCACACCTATGCGATCCGATTCATGTCCGAACTGTCAGTTTGCAGTGCGATATGCGAGCTGAAATGCGGGCGTCTTTAATGTAGTATGACACTCCGCAATCAAGCAATAATACAAAACAGTCAATACGTTCCTAGAGAAAGTGAATAGCTCTATGCGTCTCAATGTTTGCCCACAATAAGCCCCATGACTTCCTAGCAGCTACTGAAAGCCTCCCTCCTATTTGTGAGCTCTGCTGTCTTTAACCACTTCCCGACCTCCTCATGTACATTTACGTCGGCAGAATGGCACGGACAGGCACATCAACGTACCTGTACGTGCCTGCCTAGACGTGGGTGGGGGGTCCGATCGGGACCCCCCCCGGTACATGCGGAGGTCGGGTCCGCTCGGGGAGCGATCCGGGACGACGGCGCGGCTATTTGTTTATAGCCGTTCCGTCGCGATCGCTCCCCGGAGCTGAAGAACAGGGGGGAGCCGTGTGTAAACACGGCTTCCCCGTGCTTCACTGTGGCGGCGCATCGATCGAGTGATCCCCTTTATAGGGGAGATCCGATCGATGATGTCATTCCTACAGCCACACCCCCCTACACTAGTAAACACACACACAGTGATCCCTAAATGTTACAGCGCCCCCTGTGTTTAACTCCCAAACTGCAACTGTCATTTTCACAATAAAGAATGCAATTTAAATGCATTTTTTGCTGTGAAAATGACAATGGTCCCAAAAATGTGTCAAAATTGTCCGAAGTGTCCGCCATAATGTCGCAGTCACGAAAAAAAATCGCTGATCGCCGCCATTACTAGTAAAAAAAATAAAATAAATTAAAATGCAAAAAAACTATCCCCTATTTTGTAAACGCTATAAATTTTGCGCAAACCAACCGATAAACGATTATTGCGATTTTTTTTACCAAAAATAGGTAGAAGAATACGTATCGGCCTAAACTGAGGAAAAAAAAAATTTATATATGTTTTTGGGGGATATTTATTACAGCAAAAAGTAAAAAATATTGCATTTTTTGCAAAATTGTCGCTCTATTTTTGTTTATAGCGCAAAAAATAAAAACCGCAGAGGTGATCAAATACCACCAAAAGAAAGCTCTATTTGTGGGGAAAAAAGGACGCCAATTTTGTTTGGGAGCCACGTCGCACGACCGCGCAATTGTCTGTTAAAGCGACGCAGTCCCGAACTGTAAAAACCCCTTGGGTCTTTAGCCAGCATATTGGTCCGGGGCTTAAGTGGTTAATAGTCTGGTTTAGGGGGAAGTACCTGCCCTCCCAAATTAACCCCTTATTAGCCATGTTCCATGCTGACTCTACAACTGCTATAAGCATCTAATTCTTTTTGTGACAGTGCCCCACAGAGACCAATTATGAATGCCATTAATATCAGAATGTGATAGTAAGCAGACCCCAATCTAACATGTTGGGAGACATGTCTCATTATCTAACCACTGAACAATTTTTGTGAGCACTAGAGATAAGCAAACCTGTCAGGATTCACTTTGAGCCAGGTGGGAACTCAGAACCCTGAGCTTAGTGCCAAACCCCAGTGAAGTCGAGAGAAAATACCTGTTTTTCCTGGCCTGTTTCAGGATTTTGTTGGGAAAAAAAAACATGGGTAGCTGGGCACTGAACTGAAGCAAACTAACAAAAAAAATTCTCTCAGCAGAGAGCAGTTTTTTTTCACGTGTCACAAATGGCAACATTAAAAATACACACATTTAAATAACATGCCTTGGAGGTGTATTAAATTACTGGGAGGCAGGATAGAGGGTGATCTTACTCACCCCAGGAAAGGAGGCACATGCTGTCTGCTTCTTTCACTTCTCCCCGAGTGTGTGGGCGTGGCAGACACAGAAGCAGAGGGGCGGGAAGAGGAGGAGCAGGCCATCTGAGTGGAGAGCAGAGAGCGAAACTGTTCCTGTCGGCTCTGAGGCTGACCTGTGTGTGAGAGAGACACACAGCTCAGCCCATTCGCCGGAGAAGATACAGGCATCGCCGTTGCACAGCAGTAGGTGAGCGGCGGCCGCAGGCCTGTGTTAGCCCTGTCCAGGCCGCGGTCGCCGCTTACCTCCTGCTGTGCGGCATGGACATCAACAAGACACGGAGCGGGAGGCCCCGGCCCACGCCATAGCAGCCCACCGGGCATATGCCCGGTCTGCCCTATGGCCAGTCCGGGCCTGGGGACAACTGACAGAATTGCAGTGATAGAGAGCTTTCAGTATAGTGTGCTACTACAGCTAGACAGTACTACATACTGCACTTCTATATATTCAGTGCTATATGTTGGCAGTAGTACTTTGCAGTGAATTGCAATTTGTGTGGCTAGGGAGAGTGAAGTGTGAGCCCAACTGTGCTCTCATAAGCCCTAACAGTTCTTTTTAGTACTATTTCTTGTGTGACATCTAAGAAAGGGGTTTTATTTCACTCGCAGTATTTTAGGGTTGCTGTTTGGTTTGTTCATGTAGCGCCCTGATGGCGCTATGTTAAATTTAGTGGGTGTCTGAGCCAATAGTTGGCTCAGACTTTTATGATTAATGCTAAATCAGCCTCTGTTCTGGCTGTGGCTGTGCCTGTAGGCGGCGATACCACCACAGGCCAGTGTTGGAACTCAGGCAACCCATGGTGTATGGAGTCTCTTTCCCTGGGAACAGCCCAGTGGGAGTGGTCTTCCCCGCTGGGCATGCTGGGGAAGGATACTTAAGGGGCAGATGCCATTTTTTGGGGGTTCTTCGCCTTGTGGCCTCCTGGCGCGAGGTATGCGTCGTGTGAATTTTAGCCTCGGGACCACGTTGGCCCGAGGCTGCATTTCTACCGAGTAGGCCCAGCTGTCCTGACTGGGGCCTATGATGTCAAAGGGATCCCAGCTGTCCGTCTTACAAGAGGATATATATGTATATGTATATATGTGTATATATATATATAATAAAAATATATGCGGTGCTACTTAACCACTTCAGCCCCGGACCATTTGGCTGCCAAATGACCAGGACACTTTTTGCGATTCGGCACTACGTCGATTTAACTGACAATTGCACTGTTGTGCGACGTGGCTCCTAAACAAAATTGACATCCTTTTTTTCCCCACAAATAGAGCTTTCTTTTGGTGGTATTTGATCACCTCTGCGGTCTTTATTTTTTGCGCTATAAACAAAAATAGAGAGACAATTTAAAAAAAAAAAAGCAATATTTTGTACTTTTTGCTATAATAAATATCCCCAATTTAAAAAAAAAAAAAAAAAAAAATTCTCAGTTTAGGCCGATATGTATTCTACATATTTCTGTTAAAATATAGCAATAAGCGTACATTGATTGGTTTGCGCAAAAGTTATAGCGTCTACAAAATAGGGGGTAGTTTTATGACATTTTAATTACATTTTTTTTTTTACTTGTTATGGCGGAGAGCTGCGATTTTTTTTTCGTGACTGTGACATTATGGCAGACACATCGGACACTTTTGACACCATTTTGGGACCATTTACATTTATACAGCGATCAGTGCTAAAAAAATGCACTAATTACGGTGTAAATGTGACTGTCAGTAAATGGGTTAACCACTAGGGGGCAGAAAGGGGTTAAGTGTGTCTTAGGGAGTGATTATGATTGCGCGTATACACGATCATTTTTCGGCATGAAAAAAACTTTGTTTTAAAAAAATGTCATTTAAAATGATCATGTGTGGGCTTCACATCATTTTTCGGGTTCTGAAAAACTAAAAAAAAATTTCCCGAACATGCTGCATTTTTTAACAACGTTTTAAACTATGTCGTTTTTCGGGTTGTAAAAAATGATCGTGTGGGGGCTAAAACGACAATAAAAACCTGCACATGCTCAGAAGCAAGTTATGAGACGGGAGCGCTTGTTCTGGTAAAACTACCGTTCATAATGGAGTATACACATTCATCACGCTGTAACAGACAGAAAAGCGCAAATCGTCTTTTACTAACAGGGAATCAGCTAAGGCAGCCCCAAGGGTGGCGTCATCCGCATTGGAACTTCCCCTTTATAGTGCCGTTGTACGTCACCGCACTTTGCAAGAGCATTTTTTTAAAACTATGGTGTGTGGGCAACGTCGTTTTAATTATGAAGTTGGAAAAACATTGTTTTTTCTACATGCCGAAAAACGTCTTTTTTTTCATGCTGAAAAATGATCGTGTGTACGCGGCATAACTGTTAGTCGGCGTGGCTTACTGTGAAACGTCACTGATCGCTGCTTCTGATGAGAGGAAGCAGATGATCAGTGATATGTCACCAGGCAGAACAGGGAGATGCCTTGTTTACAAAGGCATCCCCCCCATTCTGCCATTCTGTGACACAAACGCGGAACACCGGCGGACATCGAGTACGCTGGTCCCGCGGGCACGGTCACTGAGACTGAAAACTGAGCATGTGCACAGTTGCCTCAACAGCTGCAAGATCCCTAGCTGAATTGGGGACATGAACAGAAGGTGGAGATAAAGAGCAGCAAGATCCACCAGGCTTTTTGCAGAATACAGGAAAGGAATCTCATAGTGACTGAGTGAGTATGAACAGCATGTAATACACTATTTATTGATAGTTTATTTATAATGTTGGGTTTATGTGGCCTATAAAAATGTGGCTCATTACCAAGGTGTCACACAAGCAACATCTAATGATGGGTAAAACAAAGAGCTCTCTTAAGACCTTCCCAACCTTATTGTTGCAAAACATACTAATAGCATTGGTTACGGAAACATTTCTAAACTTTTGATTGTTCCAGTGAGCACTGTTGGGGCCATAATGTGGAAGTGGAAAGAACATAATTTCACTATAAACAGGCCACGGTCAGGTGCTCCTCACAAGATTTCTGATAGAGGAGTGAAAAGAATTATCAGAAGAGTTGTCCAAAAGCCAAAGACCACTTGGGGAGAGCTTCAGAAGACCCGGAATTAGCAGGTACAATTGTTTCAAAGAAAACAATAGGTAATGCACTCAACCAACATGACCTATATGCACGCTCACCACGCAAGACTCCATTGCTGAAGAAAAACCATGTTGAAACTTGTTTGTAGTCAGAGTCTTCACCGAGGAATACGACACCCTAACTACCCAGGCCTGAGGTGTGCCATTGGCCTCGCTGGACAGTACGCCTATAAGTGGGCATACCCTGAAGTGATTGTGAAGAAATGAATGAAGAAAATGATAACATGAAAAAAGGGGGAACGGGTGGGTGGGTACCCAGAAACCCCCACCGACGCCGGAGATGAGAGGGGAGGAGGGATAAATAGCCCTCCGACTCCTCCTACAAACTCAGGCTGGCCTGCGGCCAGCCTTCTCACTTGTAGTCAGAGTCTTCACCGAGGAATACGACACCCTAACTACCCAGGCCTGAGGTGTGCCATTGGCCTCGCTGGACAGTACGCCTATAAGTGGGCAAAAAGACCCGGAAGTAGGTGTGATGAAAAGTGGAAGGGCATGAACCATCTGTCTGGTAGAGTAAGCACGCCCGGACAGTCTCAAAGAACGACTCCGATAAGCATCCGTTACCACAGCAGAAACCAGCGTACTAAGAACCGATGATTGAAGGAACCCCCATTCGTTGGCACTTACACAACTGCCCAGAAACCAAACGACTGTCCCGTGACTGATAGACTAAGCCTCCCTCCCGAAAGCACAGACATGGGAACAAAAGCTGATGGCGAGAGGATACGTGGGGGAATGGATCAAGAGCCGACCTGAGGAGCCCTGTGAAATGCAAACACCATCCAATCGGACGCAAGACCAGTAGCCCTGTCAAACACCCACAACCCCTGGCCTAACTATCCATACCTGGTAAGGGGACGTGAGAGGGAGAGATGCCAAACATGGACAAACTGATAGGAGGGAAGGGGTATGAGAGCCAGCTACCCGAAAGATGAGTTGCTGATGTTAACGGATGAGGCCAACACGCAGGAGCGATATGCAACGATACACAGACAGAACCAGACATGGCATGACACAACCTACCCGAGTGACTGTGACACCCCCCCCCCCCCCCCCGGAACAGGCTGGGAATTGGACAAAGAAGCCTGGACTGACAGACCTGCCCCGACGATCTGGCAACCTATGAACAAGAGAACAGCCCCAAAGATAAGGGCCCAGACCCCTACCATGAGCAGAGAAGAAGCGACGACTCCATGAACGAGAACCCTGATAAAATGATCCTTGCAGGAAAGGCCAGAACACGCTCCATGCTGGTATGTGAAGTAGCTGGGATGGAATTGGACACAAACTGAAACGTACCGCCTACCCTGCTGTGGCCGGAAAAGGAAACCCCTTGTTGACTTACCGCTCTGCCGAGTCAAGTACAGACCAACCCCTGAGTGACGGAGTACTACCATGCTCTGAACCCCACGTGGAGCAGCCAGGATGTACCAGAATGTGTCACCCCCGAAAAGTACGGCATGCCCAACCCTAGGAAAACAGGAAGAAAAGACAACAGACAACAAAACTTGAGACACCCCCCTCCTTCTGTACCTGCCTGGGCCAAAGACGTGAGCAGAAATGACCAGACCTCAGCGCATGAATGAACCTGACGACAGATCCCACCCAAGTGTATGTGATAAGTGTAAGCAGTAAGAGAGCCCGAGTAACCTGCTGCGCAGAGACAGGTAATTAAAAAATGAAACACTCAGGGCTGATGTACCCACAGACCGTGGTGGGTAGATGTAGGCGTAAGAATGAACGTGCACGTATGACGTATGGTATACAGGCGAGAAGATTGTGGTCAACAATCATTAAAAAACAAAAACCTCAGCCCGTATGGATCTGTAGACGTGACAGATCCTGAGTAGTGTTGCTCACGAATATTCGCATTGCGAATATTCGACTCGAATATAGCATATTCGAGAAATCGCGCTATATTTCGAATTTCGCGGTGAATATTCGCAATTCCGAATATTCGATTTTTTACAATTTTTTTTTTAAAACAGATCACATCCTAGATATCTCCATCGACGTCTAAAAGCATTGCTGGTATGATTAGAGACCCTGGGCCGAGTAGCTGAAGCGTTCATTGAATTTTGCCGAAAAATCGCAATGCGGTTATTCGGCAAACGCAATATCGCACGATTATTTTCTTCGCCCCTATCTTCCGCATCAGAGCGATTTTTACAGTTTCATTTTTAAAACAGATCACATCCTAGTGATCTCCATAGACGTCTAAAAGCATTGCTGGTATGATTAGAGACCTTGGGCCGAGTAGCTGAAGCGATCATTTTATATTGCCGAATATTCGCAATGCGAATATTCGGCAATAGGAATATTGCGCGATTATTTTCTCCGCCCTTTTGCATCAGAGCCAATCAGAGTTCTCCTTCCACACTCGTCAGAGGTTAGCAACCAATAGGAACCTGCCTGCACGGACATTATATAAGCTCACTCCCAGCACCATTTCATTGCAGATTCAGAAGCTGGCTAGAGAGTGTGGAGGCTGTTTCTGTGTTCCTGTGTCTGTTCCTGATTGATTTATATCATCACCAGCATAGTGCTGCATTGCTATTTAGTGATTCCAGTGCATCTTTTCCAGTATATCAACTGCTTTTTTCAAAGCAATAGACCCAAGAGCTTTTTTCAAAGCTACGTTTTGTGCTGTTTTGTGCTGTTTTGTTCATCTTGTGTTACTGTTTGATCTTGCATCTTCGCTGTTCAGTGATCTTTGCTAGTGATTTCAGTGCACATTTTGCTTAGTTTTTCCTAAAGAGCATTTCTAAAAGCCAAGTTTTGTGTTGTTCAGTTTAGTTACATTTTGTGTAGTAAGTGTACACACTGTTAGTGTACATTTATTTCATCTAGCTTAGCTTAGTGTGTGTTTAGTGTCTGTGTTTTGTGTTAAAAAAAAAAGTTAGTGTTTGTTTAGTGCTTTTTTTTTTTTTTTTAATTTTGTAGTCCTTGTCTTTGGTGTACTACTTTTATTATAGTTTAGTAGCTGTCTGTGTACGTCTTTGTCTGCGTGCCTGTCTTGTAAAAAAAACACATAAAAACACATTCCCCCCCCCCCCAATAAAGTTTACCCCCCCACACACATCAGCAATAATGAGCGGCATCCGTGGCCGTGGCAGCAGGGGTAGGGGAGTTACTCCCAGTGCTGGGTCGCTGCCAGCACGGGGTACCTCTCGTGCCCCTACTAGTGGTAGAGGATCGGGTGCAAGGGGAGTCCGCCTGATCCGGGAGTTCTTCCCATCGGGCAGCCGCCCGATATTGCCATCTCAGGCTGAAGTAGTGGTGGATTACATGGGGCACAGCAGTGCCACTGAGTCGTCGGTCCCGACTCACAGTAGTACCACCATTACACCGGTGCCTGTAGTACCCCCCCCCAGCCCCCAAGAGTCCAGCATCTTACTGTTCGACAGCGACAGTGAGAGCGATATCTTGGGGGAGGCCATGCATCAGGCAGACCTCCAGCTCTGTCCTGATGGTCAGGACCTTTTTGAAGGGATGGATGAGGAGGATGGGATACCTGCTGGCAGTATCCCAGAGACATCCCTTCAAACTGGTGCTGCTGTTTTGGTGCAGGAAACAGCAGCACCTAGTCAGACCCAGGCGTGGGTGAGGGGACAGCGGAGCCAGGCTAGAGGCTCCATGTCAGTTGGTTCCCTCAGACCAACACATCTCAGCCCTTGGTCTGACATCTCTGGGGGCGAAGAGGGTGACCCATCATGGTTGCCATCTGACGCGTCGGCTCACTACGTCAGTGACGACGGGGAAGGTAGGCACCCTGGTGAAACGGTGCGCCAGGTCACCACCAGGGAGACCATCGTCAGGGTCTCCACTGGTGATGGCAGCAGGAGGTGTCAGGAGGAGCAGCAGCAGCAGCAGGCAGCTCCACCTGTGCGCACCGAGTCCCAGCAGGTGCAAGTAAGCGTCACCCCATCTGACAGGAGGGCGGTGCTGAAGTCACCTGTCTGGAACTACTTTACCCTGGTGGCAGACAACCCTACCGTGGCCATCTGCCGGATTTGTAAAGTGAGGGTGAAGAGAGGGAAGTGTTTGGCTCGGGTGGGTACCACAGCCCTGAACCAGCACCTGAGGATAAACCACTGGGCGGTGTTTGACGAGATGAAGCGTGGTGGTGGTAGCAGCGCCACCACCACAAGTGAGCAGGGTACAGCAGCCCCTGCCACATCTTCATCTCTTTCCAGCAGGTCATGCCCCCCCGCTCCCTCTAGTAGAGGTACTGGTACCGGCAGCCAGACCTCTACTTCCACAGGACCCTCCGCGTCTGTGTCCCGCACTGCCGTCCGGCGCCAGGCGTCAATTTCAGACGCCTTTGACAGCACCACTCCCTTCCCCCCTGGAGACCGACGTGTGCGTTCCCTCAATGGGCTCCTGGCAAGGGTTATTGCCCAACATCTGCTGCCCTTCAACATAGTTGACAGCAACCCCTTCAGGCAGATGTTGGAGCAGGCCCAACCCCAATGGCGTGTCCCCAGCCGCCATTTCTTTGCCAGGACTGGTGTCCCTGCCCTACACCAGCACATTGTGCAGAATGTAACCCTGTCGCTGGATCACGCTGTCAGCGACAGGGTTCATCTGACAATGGATGGCTGGACCAGCAGGCATGGGCAGGGGCGCTACATCAGCTTCACGGCCCATTGGGTTTCCCTCCGAGGAGTCGGTGAGGGATCGGCGGCAACCGATCTTGTGGTGCCGCCCCGGGGTGTCCAGGGGAGAACTGCTGGTCTCCCTCAAGCCACTGTCTCCGCAGCTGCTGAGCCTCCCAGCAAGCGCCCCCGTAGCTACTCAAGTGTGGGGCACGTGCGCTGTCAGGCCGTGCTCCAGCTTGTTAGTTTAGGGGACCGGAGACACACTGGAGAAGAAGTGCTGAAAGCACTTCAGGCTCAGGTCCAGAAGTGGCTGACACCCCGAAGGCTCCAGGCAGGTATGGTTGTCTGCGATAACGGCAGCAACCTACTCGCCGCCCTCAGTGCTGGCAGTCTGACCCACGTGCCATGTCTGGCACATGTCCTCAACCTGGTGGTGCAGAAGTTCCTGCGCACTTATCCCGGGTTGAGTGACATTGTGGCAAAGGCGCGTAGGATTGCCAGCCACTTCAGGCGCTCCCCAACCGCTACCGCGTCCCTGTCCGAGTTGCAGCGGAACTACAGTCTGCCCCTTCACAGGCTGATTGTGGACAGTGTGACGCGGTGGAACTCCACCCTCCACATGCTGAAGAGGTTGTGGGAGCAGCGAAGGGCGGTGAGGGAGTACCTGATGGACCTACGCACTGAGAGGGCTTCACCACAACTCCCTTTCATCGCCTGTGCGGAGTGGGGGCAGATAAACCAGGTCTGCCAAGTGTTGTCCTCCTTCGAGCAGGCGACCAAGATGGTCAGCAGTGAGCATGTCGGCCTCAATAACGTGCTGCCAATAGTGTTCATGCTGGAGAGGACACTAGATCGCCTGCTCGAAGCTGGGGAGAGTGCCTTGGTGGAGCAGGAGGAGTCAGCAATGCTCCACCGAGACCAGGGCCAGGACGAGGAGGAGGAGGAGGATGATGATGATGAGGAGGAGGTGGTTGCTGGTGTCGTCCCGGAGTCAGGGCCTGGTCAGGAGGGAGAGCCGGTGTTGGGGGCACCGATAGTCCGGGGGTTGGGCATCTCTGAGCGTGACCAGCAGCGCCTCAGGGATGAAGAGTCGGACCTCATTGACCTGGGCAGCAGTGAGGAGTCACAGCGGGCTGTGCTCTTCCCCATGGTTGCCCACATGCTGAGATGCCTCAGGAGGGACCCCCGGGTTAAGACCATCAAGGCGAGGGATGATTTCTGGATGGCCACCCTTTTGGATCCCAGGTGCAAGGGGAAACTGGAGCAGTTCATCCCAGCCAGCCGGAGGCAGCACCGGATGGAGGAACTGCAGGCAGGCATTGTCAGCCGGTTGGAGCAGGCAACTCCCCGGCCTCCAGTTGTCCCCCCTCATCTCACCCAGCAGGTGGCTGCACCCAGCAGCAGCCGAGCAGGGGACCTAATGGATGAGATGAGGATGTTCTTCCAAACCGAGCGACCCAGTACCAGCACCAGCAGCAGCAGCAGTCACCACCAGCGGCTGGCCCACATGGTGGCAGACTACATGGCGTCCGTCGGTGCTTCTGACAGTATGAGCACCGACGACCCCATGGAGTACTGGGTTGCCAGATTGGACACCTGCCGCGAGCTCGCTCAGTATGCGCTGGAGTTATTGTCTTGCCCCCCCTCCAGCGTACTATCTGAGCGGACATTCAGCGCGGCAGGTGGGGTGGTCACGGACAAGAGGACCCGTCTGTCCACATACTCCGTGGACAGACTCACATTCATAAAGATGAATGAGTCCTGGATCGGCGGTGACTTTCTGGCACCCGTCGTCGGTTCAGGGCGCTGAAGGGTCCCTTGTCATGCATTCCCTGATGGAGCCCCGGACCTGATGTATTTACAGTGCTGAATATAACTATTTTAACATCTGAGAAAATCAATGTTAATATTTGGTACAGTAGGCTTTCTTTGTAATTACAGCGGTCAAACCTTTCTTGTAGTTTTACACCAGCTTTGCACACACTGGAGGAGGGATTTTGTCCCACTCCTCCACACAGATCTTCTCTACATCAGTCAGGTTTCTGGGCTCTCGCTGAGAAACACGGAGTTTGAGCTCCCTCCAAAGATTCTCTATTGGGTTTAGGTCTGGAGACTGGCTAGGCCACGCCAGAACCTTGATATGCTCCTTACAGAGCCAATCCTTGGTTATCCTGGCTGTGTGCTTTGGGTCATTCTCATGTTGGAAGACCCAGCCTCGACCCATCTTCAAAGCTCTAACTCAGGGAAGGAGGTTGTTGCCCAAAATCTCGCAATACATGGCCACGGTCATCCTCTCCTTAATACAGTGCAGTCACCCTGTCCCATGTGCATAAAAACACCACCAAAGCATGATGCTACCACCCCCATGCTTCACATTAGGGATGGCGTTCTTGGCATGGTACTCATCATTATTCTTCCTCCGAACACGGTTAGTGAAATTATGATCAAAAAGTTATATTATGGTCTCATCTGACCACATGATTTTCTCCCATGACTCCTCTGGATCAGTCAAGACACCTATGTCAGCAGTTATTTCACACCCTATATACTCTTATTACCACTGCTGTTCATCATGGCACCTCCTGCCCAAGTGATATGACTCTGTATCAACTACTACTGTTAATACTACTACTGCTGCTGCTCAGTCAAGACACCTATGTCAGCAGTTATTTCACACTCTATATACTCTTATTACCACTGCTGTTCATCATGGCACCTCCTGCCCAAGTGATATGACTCTGTATCAACTACTACTGCTAATACTACTACTGCTGCTTCTGCTGCTGCTGCTGCTGCCCAGTCAAGACACCTATGTCAGCAGTTATTTCACACCCTATATACTCTTATTACCACTGCTGTTCATCATGGCACCTCCTGCCCAAGTGATATGACTCTGTATCAACTACTACTGCTAATACTACTACTGCTGCTTCTGCTGCCCAGTCAAGACACCTATGTCAGCAGTTATTTCACACCCTATATACTCTTATTAACACTGCTGTTCATCATGGCACCTCCTGCCCAATTGACATGACTCTGTATCAACTACTACTGCTAATACTACTACTGCTGCTTCTGCTGCCCAGTCAAGACACCTATGTCAGCAGTTATTTCACACCCTATATACTCTTATTAACACTGCTGTTCATCATGGCACCTCCTGCCCAAGTGATATGACTCTGTATCAACTACTACTGCTAATACTACTACTGCTGCTGCTCAGTCAAGACACCTATGTCAGCAGTTATTTCACACTCTATATACTCTTATTACCACTGCTGTTCATCATGGCACCTCCTGCCCAAGTGATATGACTCTGTATCAACTACTACTGTTAATACTACTACTGCTGCTGCTCAGTCAAGACACCTATGTCAGCAGTTATTTCACACTCTATATACTCTTATTACCACTGCTGTTCATCATGGCACCTCCTGCCCAAGTGATATGACTCTGTATTGTCAATGTCTACTACTACTACTACTGCTCAGTCAAGACACCTATGTCACTAGTTATTTGCCACTCTATACTAATATTACCACTACTGATGCTGCTGCTGCTGTTCATCATGGCACCTCTTGCCCGAGTGATTTGACACTGTATTGTCAATGTCTACTACTACTATTGCAGCTCAGTCAAGACACCTGTGTCCCAATTTTTTGGTACACTATTGACTACTATGGCCACTTCTGATGCTGTAAAGTCTTCCCCAAGTGTTTTTATGCTATCTAGTACTATTACCACTACTGCTTGTAAATCCTGCCTGTGTGATACTTAGTGGGAATGCTTTAATAAGCATTCCCAGTATGGATACCCGTAAATGTATTAATCTTAATTAGTGTGAATGCTTTAATAAACATTTCCAGTATTGATATCCGTAAATTTAGTATTCTTATTTTTCCTTATGTTTTTTGGTTCTGCGTAACTTCGGCATACTTTCAGCTATTGCGACCATTCAACTGTAAAAATGTTCGTCTCGTTCAGCTAATGATGGGACTTCTTCAAGTTTTTTTGGACTATTTACACTTTTATAAATTTTAAGCTTTTAGACCCTTTTTTTTAACATTGAAGTCAATGAGAACATCCTTTTCCCCTTTGAAATCACATGCCCTGCCAAAAGTTTCAGCTACTTCATACTTTCACTTACAGACACTAAACAAACTTTAAAGCGGTCACAAAATATTTAGCTATCCGGCTATGACTTTTCAGATCGTTATCGTTTACAATTTTTGGTGAAAACGCAATTTACGTTTGGCAAATTTTTTACGAAAATGCAATCGGTTATAATGTAATCCTATGGAGGGGATTTAGAGTCTGTCATGTGACCTTAACATTGGAGATCTTTGTAATTAAAAATATCTTTAAAAAAAGGGGAAACAAATTGCTCTCACGCCCACAAGATCTACTTTTCATACACAATTTTTATATCAAAACGTAGCTATGCTTGTCTGGTTTCTGGCAATGTGATCAATTCTGCGATACGTATTTTAGTTTTAGTTATTGGAGCAACAGCCAGAAATTATGTCTCATAGACTCTCATGTTAAATTATCTAAAAAATGTTGCTGCAAAACTCACAAAGATGCTCTTTTCTAAATCGCAGACATGGCCACATTTTTAAGTTTATCAACATAAATTTCATATCGATGCGTTCACAAGGGCCGTGTATTTCAAACGGTGTAGTCGTTGTATCGATCGCATCTACGGTTGAGGATTTATTAAGCTTTGTTTGGAGGCTTAAATCATGTATTTGATCTGTGAATTAAAAGCGTTTGTAATGTTATTTCTTCCCATAAATAACTTTCCTGACCTCAGTGCAATATTCCTCCTCACTGACCTGGGGGGAGGGGAAACCTCTTGAGGGGGGAGGGGCGACCAGGAAGTCAGCATACTCTATACTTTGCAGATAGAGAAAGAAGCTGTGTGTCCTAAAGATAGTGTAGTGGTTATGGTGAATGTCTTTGGCAAGGGGCTCAGCAATTAAGCTATTCAGCATTCCCACTCGCATTTTCCTCAGGAAATGCATTGTCTAGTTACATTATATTTTAATACTACTGCTGCTGCCTCCATGCTGAGTAAAGCTTCATGACCTCTCTGGCACAGCGGATCCACCAACAGCCTCCGCTACAAGCTACCAGACCGGATCGTAACAGCAAGTGTAACTAAAACAATGAACCTTATGTTAAACCCTGGTTTGCGGCCTTTATACTGCAACCATTAGGCTGTCTGCAAGAGCAAATCTGCACTCTCTCTTTCTTGCTCTCTCTCTCTCTCTGTATATATATATATATATATTGTTGCTTTTGTTATGTTCATTTTTCAACAGTTTATTTTGTGTTCGTCGTGTCTGTGTCCGTGTGCTTTATTTTGTCCTAGGTTTGTGTTAAATAAAATTATAGTATAAAATGTTTTTGCTTATTATGAAGTTAGATGTGTTGATGTTGATTTGTTCGATGTGAAGTTAGATGTGTTGAAAAACCTAAAAATCTATCTCAAAAAGAAATGAAACATTTCCAAAAAATAACATTTTTTAATAAAAAAATAAATTCAGACATAGCTGAGCATGAGCTTCTGAAGCCTTTCCAGCTCAGCAAGATATTCTAATTGCTGCTGCTCTAGCTGCGTATTTTGCTGGACCAGGTAGCGAATTTGTTGATGATTTCCCTTAATCCTCAGATGTGTCTTCTTTAGCAGCGCGTGCTGCTGCATCATCTTTCTTGCTACTGTTAGGATATAATAAAAAAACATTTGGATTTCAAAGAACGTTACCAAATAAATAAAATATTTTTTTTGCTTATTAATCAATCATTATCATGTGTATACACTTGTTATCCCGGGAGTGCAGAATTATTAGGCAAATGAGTATTTGGACCACATCATCCTCTTTATGCATGTTGTCTTACTCCAAGCTGTATAGGCTCGAAAGCCTACTACCGATTAGGCATATTAGGTAATGTACATCTCTGTAATGAGAAGGTGTGTGGTCTAATGACATCAACACTCTATATCAGGTGTGCATAATTATTAGTCAATTTCCTTTCCTTTGGCAAAATGGGCCAAAAGAAGGACTTGACAGACTCTGAAAAGTCCAAAATAGAGAGATATCTAGCAGAGGGATGCAGCACTCTTAAAATTGCAAAGCTTCTGAAGCGTGATCATCAAACAAAAGAAGCGTGTGGAAAAACAAAGGCGCAAAATAACTGCCCATGAACTGAGAAAGGTTAAGCGTGCAGCTGCCAAGATGCCACTTGCCACCAGATTGGCCATATTTCAGAGCTGCAACATCACCAAAAGCACAAGGTGTGCAATACCCAGAGACATGGCCAAGGTAAGAAAGGCTGAAAGACGACGACCACTGAACAAGACACACAAGCTGCAACGTCAAGACTGTGCCAATAAATATCTCAAGAAATATTTTTCTAAGGTTTTATGGACTGCTGAAATGAGAGTGAGTCTTGATGGGCCAGATGGAAGAGCCCGTGGCTGGATTGGTAAAGGGCAGGGAGCTCCAGTCCGACTCAGACGCCAGCAAGGTGGTGGTGGAGTACTGGTTTGGGCTGGTATCATCAAAGATGAGCTTGTGGGGCCTTTTCGGATTGAGGATGGAGTCAAGCTCAACTCCCAGTCCTACTGCCAGATTATGGAAGAGACCTTCTTCAAGCAGTGGTACAGGAAGAAGTCACCATCCTTCAAGAAAAACATGATTTTCATGCAGGACAATGCTCCATCACACGTGTCAAAGTACTCCACAGCGTGGCTGGCAAGAAAGGGTATTAAATAAAAAAAAGTAATGACATGGCCTCCTTGTTCACCTGATCTGAACCCCATTGAGAACCTGTGGTCCATCATCAAATGTGGGATTTACAAGGAGGGAAAACAGTACACCTCTCTGAACAGTGTCTGGGAGGCTGTGGTTGCTGCTGCACGCAATGTTGATGGTGAACAGATCAAAACACTGACAGAATCCATGGATGTCAGGCTTTTGAGTGTCCTTGCAAAGAAAGGTGGCTATATTGGTCACTGATTTGTTTTTGTTTTTAAATGTCAGAAATGTGTATTTGTGAATGTTGAGATGTTATATTGGTTTCACTGTTAAAAATAAATCATTGAAATGGGTATCTATTTATTTTTTTGTTAAGTTGCCTAATAATTCTGCACAGTAATAGTAGTCACCTGCACACACAGATATCCCCCGAAAATAGCTAACATTAAAAACAAACTAAAAACTACTTCCAAAAATATTCAGCTTTGATATTAATGAGTTTTTGGGGTTCATTGAGAACATGGTTGTTGTTCAATAATAAAATGAATCATCAAAAATACAACTTGCCTAATAATTCTGCACTACCTGTATACTTCTAGCATAAATACCATATTATGGTTCTACAATCTGACAGGTGCGCTTTATATGTTGTCCATTTTTATATCTACATTTTATTGTTGAAATGTTATTAATCATTGTGCACATATTTACCTTCCTGAGCGAGGCTCACAGGACCGCTGTCTTCCTCCTGCTCGTCTGCTTGAGAAGTTGGGGTGGGGGGGGGGGAAGCTCCTCAGCTTGCTCCTCAACAGGAGCTGGGGTTGGCGAGTGGGAGGGCCCTGGCTGCTCCTCCTCATCCATGTCCTCCTCTGCCGCATCCTCCTCTGCCGCATCCTCCTCCTCCTCCTCATCGGCCTGGCGCCTTCTGCGCTTGGCGCGAACAACTGGTATTGGAGCTCCTATAATAACACAATGTTCATATATTATAAAAATGTTTTCTAATGACGTATGCAAATTCTGTGTACTCTGCTGTATTGTATATGAATACAAATTGATTTATATAGACAGTTAACCAATGGGACAATGTTATATTAACCAGTTAAGCCCCGGACCAATATGCAGCCTAAAGACCCAAGGTGTTTTTACAGTTCGGGACTGCGTCGCTTTAACAGACAATTGCGCGGTCATGCGACGTGGCTCCCAAACAAAATTGGCGTCCTTTTTCCCCCCCACAAATAGAGCTTTCTTTTGGTGGTATTTGATCACATCTGTGGTTTTTAGTTTTTGCGCTATAAACAAAAATAGAGGCTACAATTTTGAAAAAAATGCAATATTTTTTACTTTTTGCTGTAATAAATATCCCCCAAAAACATATATAAAAACATTTTTTTTCCTCAGTTTAGGCCGATACGTATTCTTCTACCTATTTTTAGTAAAAAAAATCGCAATAAGCGTTTATCGATTGGTTTGCGCAAAATTTATAGTGTTTACAAAATAGGGGATAGTTTTATTGCATTTTTATTAATTTTTTTTTTTTACTACTAATGGCGGCGATCAGCAATTTTTTTCGTGACTGCGACATTATGGCGGACACTTCGGACAATTTTGACACATTTTTGGGACCATTGTCATTTTCACAGCAAAAAATGCATTTAAATTGCATTCTTTATTGTGAAAATGACAGTTGCAGTTTGGGAGTTAACCACAGGTGGCGCTGTAGGAGTTAGGGTGCACCTAGTATGTGTTTACAACTGTTTGGGGGTGTGGCTGTAGGAATGACGTCATTGATCGTGCCTTCCCTATAAAGGGAATGACGCGATCGATGCGCCGCCATAGTGAAGGACGGGGAAGCCGTGTTTACACACGGCTCTCCCCGTTCTTCAGCTCCGGGGAGCGATCGCGACGGAGCGGCTATAAACAAATAGCCGCGCCGTGGTCCCGGATCGCTCCCCGAGCGGACCCGACCTCCGCATGTAGCGGGGGGGTCCCGATCGGACCCCCCACCCGCTAATAGGCGAGGACGTACGTGTACGCCCATGTGCCTGTACGTGCCATATTGTGGACGTATATGTACATGCGGGGGTCGGGAACTGGTTAAAGGGTCTTGTGGGCACTACAGGGGACTGAGCGTGAGCTGGGATGCCACCATGTTAAAATGAGCTGTTTTTGTCTCCTTTGTTTTGTTCAGACGATCTCATGTTAAAAAAAGGGCCTGATGGAGCACACGGGATTACTATAACAACCCCACGCCTAACACAGGAATTTAGTGGGAATCTATATATATAAAACTCAACGTGTGTGTGCATGTATGTATGTATGTATGTATGTTCCAGCATCACGTACAAACGGCTAAAGATATTTACATGAAACTTGGCACACAGGTTACTTATATGTCAGCCACAAACATAGGATAGGTGGTTTAACCCTTATCCACCCCCATTTGCCATGGTCAGGGTTTTTCTTTAAAGTCCCATTCAACTCTATGGGAAATACATGTTACTTCATAACAGCTGTAGATATTTCAATAACACTTGGTCACATGTTACCTATAAGTCCACTTAAAGTATAGGATCGTTAATTTATCCCTTAACTACCCACTTTGGTGATGGTCTGGGTTTTTCTTTAAAGTCCCATGCAAAGCAATGGGAAAAGTATGTTCCCACATAACTTCTGTGTTCCTGTCTGCTGTCCCATGTCTTTTTTCAACAGTACTATGAATACCTTGGCTGGTGGTGATATATGTTAGCACAACATGGCATCTTGGTTAACACCATCTGACCTTACATGAATTACATATGACCTTACATAACTGTCACCAAAGGAGCTGCGGTGGCTCCACGCGATTGCCACTGCGCGGACAAGCGATTCACCTCTGCAGCTAGGGGTTCGGATCCCGCTCTCGGCTACATGTGAATTGAGTTTGGTGGTCTCAGCCCCGCCCCCGGTGGGTGTGCTATGCGAGGTTGGGTTGGGAGGACCCCCTCACACCCGCCATTGCCACCCGGGGCATGGAGAAAGGTGGCAGATTGCCTCTGGGGGAGGCCTCCCAACTCCTGCAGTCCGGCTCCTCTCTCTTTCGAGTTCACGCACAAAATACACTTTTGAAAAAAAAAACATAACTGTCAACAATAACTTACCTGGATGATATCTATCCCGAAGACGTCTGACCTGATCCATGTGGCGCCTCTTCAGGTCAGACCACTTCTTCACAATCGCCAGCTTATTGTGTTGGCCGCCGAAGTCGGCCATTAGGGCGCTGACCACAGCCTTTTTCTCTGGCTGCCTGCGGAGCTGGTCGTACCCTGTTTCCAGGAACTTCTGCAAGATGAAGAACAAAGTATATTGTAATACTTCTGTTGACAGCCTTATGGATATATGACGTAAATGTATGCTATTCAACAATTGGAAGCATTCTCGCCTTATTAGTCAATGACAGGGGTAACATGACAGATTTTATATCCTGCCATTTCGGTCGCCACCTTTTTTGCATAAATATAGCAGCCATTATCATTTGCATAATTATGTATATATTATTAACAACACAGGATACACGTATAGGGGAGATATGCGTTGCTAACTCTTTTCCCTGTCAGGAGCCTAACGCCCCGGGGGGTCAGAGACGGGACCTTTTCGGAGGACCACTGACGTATGTACCCGTCGCAGTTTTTTGTGATGTCACTCTTTTGGTGTGTGCACATTTTTCACTGCACCGGGTGGAGTTTTTGGGTTGTGTTTTGCACGCCACAGGCTTTTCAACAGAAAAAAAACAGCTGGAGGCAGAATGGTTGCAAAACACTACGGGTTTGTTACCTAACTCAGGGTTTCAAGACCAGTCCACCTCCAGCTGTTGCAAAACTACTACTCCCATCAGCCACGGTCTGTCAGTGCATGTTAAGAATTTTACTTTTGCTGCATCTAGGGTGCCACAGTTTAGAGACCCGTGCATAAAGGCCTGAAAAATGTGGGCCTGCAGAACTTACAATACTAGAAGTGCCAGCATTCCCAGGCATGCTGGAAGTTGTAGTTCTGCAACATCTAAAGGGCAATATGTATTCGAACGTACTTGGGCCTTGAGGACCCTGAAGTCAGGACGTTCGCATACGTCCTATGTCCAAAAAAATGTTAAATTCATTATGCTAAATAACAAGGAAAAGTGCCTAAATACACATTTACCAACCAGGGTCTCTGCAGCTGTCCAGGCATGCTGGGACTTGTAGTTTTGTAAAAGCAGGAGACACATTGTTTGTGAAATACTAATATCTGATCATATATACTAACTTTTAAACTAGACTAAAATGCAGTTGAAGATAATGAAATAACAGTGGTCAAAATACTTACACAAATCAGCATCTTTTCCTCAGATGCAGTGAAATTGCTTCCAACCATCTTGCTCTGCGATTGCGTTGCGATCATAAAGTTGGAAACTGGCAAGGCTCCAGGAAATGGTCGCGTGTTGTTCGCGCGATTGCGCATGCGCGATCGAAAAATCGCAATCGCAATATGTTTTTTGGCTAAAATATCATAAATATTCGATTTCAGAGTGCTGCTACAGCAGTTTTCGAAATATCTGCAATCAATTTCGCATTCGCATTTTGTGAAATTGCGTTAAAATATCTCGAATATTCGATTTCAGAGTGAGCCAATCAGAGCGCTCCTACAGCATTTCTCGAAATTGCGCAATAAATATCGCATTCGCATGTTGCGATATTTCGATAAAATATAACGAATATTCTGAGCCAATCAGAGCGCTCCTCCAGCATTTGTCGAAATTGCGCAATAAATATCGCATTCGCATTTTGCGAAATTTCGATAAAATATCACGAATATTCTGAGCCAATCAGAGTGCTCCTACCGCAGTTATCAAAAAAAATCGCAATTATTTTCGCATTCGCAATAGCGAAAAATCGCAATCATTTAATTTCGAAAAAATATCACGAATATTCGAATTTAGCGAATATATCTCGAATATTCGAATATATATTCGAGATATATCGCGAAATCGAATATGGCATATTCTGCTCAACACTAATCCTGAGATGCGCACCCTGGCTGACTATACCCAGAATGCAAGAACCTGAAGGAAAGGTATGACGAGACGTACGAACAAAAGAAGCTACAAGGCTAAACGTGTGCGCCGTGACTGCATAGCACCAACAGCCATGACCGAACCACGCTGGAGTAGAACATACTACGACAGAAAACACAACCCCCTCTATGCCTACCCAAGCATGAAGACATGCAGTTGCCTGGAGGGACCCCAGCATGTGAATGAACCTGACGACCCCCTGGTGAATAACTAGTGAGCGCAAGTGACCTACTGCGCAACCGAACACTGAGGACCCGTGTACCCACAGACCGTGGTGGGTAGTCCTGCAGGTAAAATGAAACGTAATGCATGGTAAGACGTGACGTGACAGGCGAGAAGCTTGAGGTCAACAATAATCTGGAAAATTATAACCTCAGCACGAAAGGATCTGTAGACGTGACAGATCGCGAGATGCGAGCCCTAGCCCACTGGACCAGGAGCAAAACCTATGAAATATGACGAGACATGGAAATAGATGAAGAACCAGCTACCGGTATGAGCTGAACCTGCGTGACACCGATGTACTGACAGAAACGCGCCATGACAGAAACGCGCCATGACAGAAACGCGCCCAGACACTGACCGAACATGACGCTGACAGAACTGCTATGACAGAAACATACTGCTGACAGGACCGCTATGACAGAAAACATACTGCTGACAGGACCGCTATGACAGAACACACTGCTGACAGAACCGCTATGACAGAAAACATACTGCTGACAGAACCGCTATGACAGAAACATACTGCTGACAGAACCGCTATGACAGAAAACATACTGCTGACAGAACCGCTATGACAGGAAACATACTGCTGACAGAACCGCTATGACAGTACACACTGCTGACAGAACCGCTATGACAGAAACATACTGCTGACAGAACCGCTATGACAGAAAACATACTGCTGACAGAACCGCTATGACAGGAAACATACTGCTGACAGAACCGCTATGACAGTACACACTGCTGACAGAACCGCTATGACAGAAAAAACATACTGCTGACAGAACCGCTATGACAGAAAACATACTGCTGACAGAACCGCTATGACAGGAAACATACTGCTGACAGAACCGCTATGACAGTACACACTGCTGACAGAACCGCTATGACAGAAAAAACATACTGCTGACAGAACCGCTATGACAGAACATACTGCTGACAGAACCGCTATGACAGAAACAAGCCTGGGGCAGGAACGCTATGACAGCAAACCCTGGGGCAGGAACGCTATGACATCAAACCCTGGGGCAGGAACGCTATGACAGCAAACCCTGGGGCAGGAACGCTATGACAGCAAACCCTGGGGCAGGAACGCTATGACAGCAAACCCTGGGGCAGAAAATCCTGGGGCAGAAACGGTATGACAGAAAACCCTGGGGCAGAAACGGTATGACAGAAAACGAACTACCCGACAGAAAATGCAGACTGAAACGCAGACAGGAACTGATAAATTGCGTATTGCAAGAAAACTGCCAGCGTGACACGTGGGTAGACCCCCCCCCCCATGCTGCCAGCGTGACCCCCTAAGTGGGTGGACAACCCCTTCCCTGCTGCTAGCGTGACCCGGAAGAAAAGGTGGACAGCCCCTCATGCTGCCAGCGTGACCCCTGGAGATGTGGTGGACAGCCTCCCCCCCATGCTGCTAGGGTGACCCTGGGAGGAGTAGATGATGCCTCCCCCCCATGCTGCCAGCATGTGCCTGGGATGAGTGGGTAGATGCCCCCCTGATGGCAGAAAAAGCCATGGATGAGTGGGTGGATGCACTCCCCCCCCCCTGGTTTGCCAGCAACATCCCCAGGAGGAGTGGGTAGATGACCCCCCCTCATGACAGCATCGTGAGCCAGGAGAGGAAAACCTCCAAGGACCAGAGACTGGCAGAAGGTTGGATGGGATCAGACAGACCCCCTCATGACCCAGCGAGAGTACCTGGAGAAGGGGGGGACCTCCTGCAGCGAGATGAGCCCTGAGCAACGTGGGCGGCGGGGAGAAACAGGCGGCAGGTCCCTGCTGATGCAGGACAGAGCCCTAGTAGTGGCTAAACAGGATGGTGTGGGTGGGTGGATGGACGGAACCCCCCCCAGCGCGAGCACCAGAAGAAGCGGGCGGCCTCCTAGATGCCAGATAGCACCCAGGCAACGTGGGTGGGCGGATGGACGGACGGTCCACCCCCTCCCCCGGCGTGAGCAAAGCACTGCAACGAGGTGCACTGCTGCTCTAAGCTCCGGGCGGATGACCCCTCCAAGATGCCGGATAGCGCCCAGGGAAAAAAGGATGTATGCACACCCCCCCAGAGCGAGTACCGGGAGAAGCGGGCGGACGGCCTCCTCCATGTTGAAGGAGCCCTGGGCCACGTGGTTGGGAAGATGGACAGACACCGGGAGGCGGGCAGGCACTGATGCTCAGCATGAGACCCAGGGATGTGGGCTGGCGAGCGGCCCTCCTTTCCAATGCCCGGCGTTAGCACCGGGAGAAGGGGGCGGGCTGCCACCCTAAGATACTAGCAGCCGACCTGCTGCTCCGCCATGAAACCGGAAGTGACGTCACCCAGAAACCCCCACCGATGCCGGAGATGAGAGGGGAGGAGGGATAAATAGCCCTCCGACTCCTCCTGCGGCCAGCCTTCTCACTTAAAGTTTACTGCATGACATTTAGACAAGCCTGTGAAATACTGGGAGAATATACACTGTAATATAATCAGATGACACCAAAACTGAACTCTTTAGATGCCATAATACACAGCATGTTTGGAGGTCAAATGGCACGGCACAGTACACTAAAAACACCCCCATACCAACAGTGAGGTTTGAAGGTGGGAACATCACATCGTGGGGCTGTTTTTAAGCATACATTACTGTCAGAATTTGTATCATTGAAGCAGGCCCGGACTGGCCATAGGGCACCGGGCTCCCGCGACCCGGTCCGAAGCTCCGTGACCGTTGGACTCGCGGACCCGATCGCCGATGGAGTCCCGCGATTGGTCCCCGGAGCTGAAGAACGGGGAGAGCCGTGTGTAAACACGGCTTCCCCGTTCTTCACTGTGGCTCCGTCATCCCTTTTATAGGGGGACACAATCGATGACGTCACACCTACAGCCACACCCCCCTACAGTTGTAAACACACTTCAGGGAACACATAACCCCAACAGCGCCCCCTGTGGTTAACTCCCAAACGGCAACTGTCATTTTCACAATAAATAATGCATTTTAAATGCATTTTTTGCTGTGAAAATGACTATGGTCCCAAAAATGTGTCAAAATTGTCCGAAGTGTCCACCATAATGTCGCAGTCACGGAAAGAAAAAAAAAATCGCTGATCGCCGCCATTAGTAGTAAAAAAAAAAATAATAAAAATGCAATAAAACTATCCCCTATTTTGTAAACGCTATAAATTCTGCGCAAACCAACCGATAAGCGCTTATTGCGATTTTTTTTTACCAAAAATATGTAGAAGAATACGAATCGGCCTAAACTGAGGAAATTTTTTTTTTTTATATATTTTTGGGGGATATTTATTATAGCAAAAAGTAAAAAATATTGAATTTTTTTCAAAATTGCCGCTCTATTTTTGTTTATATCGCAAAAAATAAAAACCGCAGAGGTGATCAAATACCACCAAAAGAAAGCTCTATTTGTGGGAAAAAAAGGACGCCAATTTTGTTTGGGAGCCACGTCGCACGACCGCGCAATTGTCAGTTAAAGCAACGCAGTGCCGAATCGCAAAAAGGGGCAAGGTCCTTTAGCTGCATTTTGGTCCGGGTCTTAAGTGGTTAACGATGTATGTTTTTCTTGGCCAAGTTGGTGAAATTACTATGCCTGGAATGCCCTTCACCTATATCCTATGCAACAGAGCAGAGAAAGAACTGCAGTGGAGGGAAGACATAGATCAGAAAAAACTGATCCCAAGATTTTACCAGGGCATCTAAATAATGGACACAAATCTCTCCAGTTTGTTATTGAATATGTTTACCAAGAGATCTACATCTGGGATCCTGCAAAGCAAACACATTTGTTCCCTGGACTCAGCGCCGATCCTGACCTCCCTGGGGCCCTAAGAAAAATTACATGTCACATTAAAGTTGAGAAGAGGAGGGCTGCCGAATATAACATGTCACATTAAAGCAGAGCTCCACCCTAAAGTGGAACTCCCGCTGATCGGAACCCTCCCCCCCTCCGGTGTCACATTTGACACCTTTCAGGGGGAGGTTGGTGCAGATACCTGTCTAAAGTCACCATCCCGTCCCCCTTCCCCCCGTTGTGCTGTGGGAACACTCGGCTCCCAGAGCACAGCGGGAATGAATCAGCAGGCGCATGCGCCGTAGAGAACCGGGCAGTGAAGCCGGAGCGTTTCACTTCCTGGTTCCCCAGGATGGCTGGGGGGGGGCAGCAGAGTGACAAGCGATCGCTCGTCCTCTGCTGTGGACGGCGCTGGACTCCAGGACAGGTAAGTGTGCCGATATTAAAAGTCAGCAGCTGCAGTATTTGTAGCTGCTGACTTTTAATATTTTTTTTTTCAGCGGACATCCTCTTTAAAGTTGAGAAGTGGGGGGGCGCTGCGGACAGTGACATGTCACATTAAAGATTAAAGTTGAGAAGCCGGGGGAGAGGGGTGTTCTGCTGTCAGAAATTACATCTTAGGCCGGGTACTAACGAGCAAACATGTACGGTGAAGCCGGTCCGTCGGACCGTTTTCACCGTACATGCCTGCCAGAGGGCTTCTGTACGATGGTTGTACTAACCATCGTACAGAAGTCCGCGTGTAAACATTACGCGGGGCGTGTCCGCGTCTTCGCCGCGATGATGACGCGGCGATGACGCGGCGACGTGGGCGGGCCTGCCATTTAAAGGCTTCCACGCATGCGTCGAAGTCATTCGACGCATGCGAGGGACAGCGGGCGCTCGGACATGTACGGTAGGTCTGTACTGACGACCGTACATGTCCGAGCGGGCAGGATTCCAGCGGACGGTTTTAAAACACGTCCAGGAATATTTGTCTGCTGGGAAAAGGCCCGGCGGGCAAATGTTTGCTGGAATTCGGCCCGCTCGCGCCTACACACGACCGAACATGTATGCTGAAACTGGCCCGCGGACCAGTTTCAGCATACATGTTTGGTCGTGTGTACGGGGCCTTACATTAAAGTGAGAAGCGGAGGGTGCTGACTTCTTAACTCTTCTCCCATGCAGCCAGCGAGTTGAGAAGCAGGGTGAAGGGCCGAAAATGACTTCTCACCAGGCAGGGCCCCTAGTAATTTGGGGGGCCCTCCGCAGCTTTGCGGGGCCCTAAGCAGCTTGCATAGTGAGCCGATAGGGCGGATCGGCCCTGCCTGGACTAAGAAGTTCTCTAGAACACCACCCCAGCCTGACAAACTGCCATCTGTCCTCAAAGACCTTCCAATTCATCTGAAAGAAGGATTTCCTGGTATCTAGAATCCACCTATCCAGGGATGACCTAGTCTTGGAAGTCAGATTAATTGGCAGATTCAAGTACTCTTGTTGCACTGATAGGTGGCACTGATAGGAACTGATGGGCGGCACTGATGGGCAGGCACTGAAAGGCGATGTATTCTGTTCCCTAACACAACACTGAGTAATCAGCGAACGCACAGCAGTGCGCCCGCTGTTTACCCCTTTGGAAGCCTATTAGAGCCCACGGCTTTAATCAGGAAGCCTATTTATAGCCTACGGCTCTAATCAGGCGCTTCCAAAACACCACTGCCGCTGTAATTCATATGCCCGGCGCCCGACAAGGGGTCGGGCACATGAATAGGAGGCGGTAGTGGTGACCATAGATAGATTTATGCAATGCATGAATCTATCTATGGAAGAGAGCAGGAGATGGGGGGCGAGCAAGAGAGGGGGGAGCGGCGTTTATGGATGCACCTCCACTGGCACTGTGAAACACTATTTGAAAGATAAATAGTGTATTTTATATACAGCTATGTAGATCAGACTAAAATTTGGGACAATTGAGGAGGAAAGAGGGACAGAGGGACTTTGTTCCAAATCAGGGACAGTCCCTGGAAATCAGGAACAGTTGGGAGCTATGGTTAAGATATCTAAAGTGTAAATAATTTGACGATCTAGTTATTACATATCCATTTTTAGTTTTGGTTTGAAGAGAATAAGGATTTCACCATTTCTTGCTCACGCTATATCTGTAAACAACACAGAAGGCTGACTGGTTTCAGCTGGCTCACTTCCTTTATATTCTCAACACAGAGCTTTCACTTTCATTTTTATTAGGGACGCTCCTTCACAAACAGTGTATAACACGGTCTCTGTGACAAGGAGAAACATGGGTGACTATCCATTTTCTATAATTGTTAAATACAGCAATGCACTGAACCAACAACAAGAAAAAGAGCAGAAACGCTATTTTACTATGAAAAGAAAATCCGGTGGAGGAGATTGTAACATAATCCAGCTGAACCCCATCCAGTACAGAGTGAGCTACAAGACGAGGGAAGGTAAGTCTAAGTACTTATAAGATAATTCATGATGAAGAAAAATAAAACCAATACGGGCTTAATGTTTAATAGCAAGCGATTTAACTACTTGTTAAATAGCGTCAAGTATGTACAGGGCTGCTGTTAGAAATCATGGGGCCCTGTACAGCCTTCTTGACAGGGCCCCCCAACCCCACCCACCACTCTGGGGTGCAGTAAAACAGCGGCACTGACTTTACCCCCTACGTCCCGATAATGAACACTTCCTGGGCCCCTCTGTTGAACTGTGGAAATATAATTTAAGCCCTGGTAAACAAGTAGGAGCGAGGGTGTGGTCTAGTAAAATACATTTCTTAATTTAGGAAAAAATGAACAATAAAGTTGCCCTGGGCCCTCCTGTTTAGCTGATGAGGTCTGGGCCCAGTACAACAGGACCGGTTGTACTGCCTTATCAGCGGCCGTGAGTATGTATAAACAAATTAACTTTATTATTCACATTCAGTTAATGTCAGCAAGGAGTTAAACTGTTGAAACACAACTAAACACATTTTTGTGTTGGATACAGTGGCTAGGGCGGAGAAAACCTTTTTACTGTTATGATTAAAAGTGAAATTAAAGTTAGTGTAGAATGGATAGTATTTTTTATTATTTCAGGCTTTTTGTTGTCATTTAGGTAGATTCAGGTACAATGGCGTTAATTTAGGGCGGCGTAGCCTGTTTAGGCTACGCCGCCGTAAATTAGCTAGGCTACTATTGATTCTCAATATACTTACCTGCGAATTTACGGCGGCGTAGCCTAAAACGAGCGGGCGTAAGGGCGCCTAATTCAAATGGGTTGGGGGGGGGGCGTGTTTCATGGTAATGAGGCTTGACCTTACGTTTTTGACGTTTTTCGTCACTGCGCATGCGCCGGGCGACTACATTTCCCAGTGTGCATTGCGGCTAAGTACGCCGTACGGGCTTATTGATTTAGACGTGGACGTAAACGACGTAAATCCCGATTCGTGGACGACTTACGCAAACAACGTAAAAATTTCGAATTTCGCGGCGGGAACGGGAAGTTAGTAGCTTCCCAAAATGTGTTTTTGAGCTGTGAAGTTGTCACATATCCCTCTAAGCCACCCCCCCCCCCCCACAGAAAGTGAAGGGAAATCTCTACAAGTTTGGGGGAATGCCCTTCTACACTTGTCACTGGATCCGGGCTAAACCTTACCCATAAGAGTATTTACTTTTGTTTTATTTTCCTGGTGGGAACTCAAAAAGTTTTAGATTTGCCATCACTTTCTATCCCGCTAATAATGTTTACCAAGAGAAGTAGAGAGGGTTATTCTACCTAATAGTGGCTATTCATGATTTGGTAAACGATTGATTTATTTTCCAAGCGATCTGTTCCAATATGAATAATCCATCTATAGCAGGGGTCTTCAAACTACGGCCCTCCAGTTGTTCAGGAACTACAATTCCCATCATGCCCTAGTCATTTCTGTGAATGTCAGAGTTTTACAATGCCTCATGGGATGTGTAATTCAGTAACAGCTGGAGGGCCGTAGTTTGAGGATCCCTGATCTATAGACAACAGCATATGTTAGTGATGGTGAACCTTGGCAGCCCAGATGTTTTGGAACTACTATTTCCCATAATGCTCAACTACACTATAGAGTGCATGAGCATCAATCGAAATGTAGTTCCAAAACATCAGGGGTGCCAAGGTTTGTCATCACTGGCCTATGTGATCAATAGGCCACAGACAGGGAAGTAGATTTTGATTGATCGTTAAAATATGTTTGTGAAATACAGTTGTAACTACACTCTGTTTCTACTATGTAACCTCATAATCTCATTGATTAAAATACGATTGTCATAGGCATGCGCAAAGGGTGTGCCAGGTGTGCTCGGGCACACCCATATCATCCCATGCAGCACAAATTCCCCCTGCTACTGACACCATCCATTGCTCTACTGGCACTATCCACTGCTCTACTGACACCATCCACTGCTCTACTGACACCATCCACTGTCCTACTGACACCATCCACTGTCCTAATGACACCATCCACTGTCCTACTGACACCATCCACTGTACTAATGACACCATCCACTGTCCTACTGACACCATCCACTGTCCTACTGACACCATTCACTGCTCTACAGACTGACACCATCACTGCCCTACTGACACCATCCACTGTCCTACTGACACCATCCACTGTCCTACTGACACCATCCACTGTCCTACTGACAACATCCACTGTCCTAATGACACCATCCACTGCTCCCGTTCACTGCTCTACTGATACTGTCCATGTTTTAATACATTTTAAAATGTTTGTTTACATATATTGATAAGTGCACATATATATATATATATATATATATAAATATATATATATATATAAAAATACACACACACACGCATGTGTGTTTGAGGTTTGGGGTGCAGACTTTAATGCGATAGGCTACGGACACCTATGATGATTGTATTCCTGAACAAAGTATATTGGTGCCGCTAATTAGCATCGATACTCAATAATATTCTACCACAGTGAATTGACTCAAACTGGATCTGAATCTAAATCGAGTACAAATCGATCAGAAGGAAACTTATGGCTATTCAATTGTTGTTTATTTGATTGAATCGCACATCAATCAGGAAAAAAAAGCATTTTGGCCATCATAACCATGGTTCCAATCATTTCCTATAATAAGGCTTACCTGTAGGTATAAAGAATATCTCCTAAACCTGTACGATTTAGGAGATATTCCCCTCCCAATGCGCCGCTGATTGCAGCGGTGCATGCGCGGGAGTGACGTCATCGCCGCTCCAGCCAATCACAGCGCTGGAGCGGCGATACCCGGAAGACACGCTCGGCTCGGCGTGGACCAGGTAAGTTCCCTACCTCGTTCCGAAGTAAGTATTTCATAATGAGCTAATATGCGGTGCATACTAGCTCATTATGGCTTTTGCCTTGCAGGTGTAAAAAAAAAAAAAAATGTATATGCGGGTTTAC
Source organism: Rana temporaria (assembly GCF_905171775.1). NCBI lineage: Eukaryota > Metazoa > Chordata > Amphibia > Anura > Ranidae > Rana > Rana temporaria. The sequence continues at coordinate 399,013,315 of NC_053489.1, read as the reverse complement.
AACCGCTTTAAGTGGTTATGGTTGAACACCACAGAGGTTAATCTTTTAACTCCTTAACCACCTCAATACCGGGCTTTAAACCCCACCACCATACCGGGCCTATTCTGGCACTTCTCTCCTACATATACAAATCATCATTCTTTTGCTAGAAAATTACTCAGAACCCCAAACATTATATATGTTTTTTTTAGCAGACACCCTAGGGAATAAAATGGCGGTCATTGCAACTTTTTATCTTGCACGGTATTTGTGCAATAATTTTTCAAACGCCTTTTTTTTGTAAACAAAATGGTTTCATGAATTAAAATATAACAAAACAGTAAAGTTACCCCAATTTTTTTGTAAAATATGAAAGATGATGTTACGCCGAGTAAATAGATACCTAACATGTCATGCTTTAAAATTGCGCACACTCATGGAATGGCGCCAAACTTCGTTACTTAAAAATTTCCATAGGCGACGCTTTAAAATGTTTACAGGTTACCAGTTTAGAGTTACAGAGGAGGTCTAGTGCTAGAATTGTTGCACACGTTTACATACGTGGGCGGGACTTGCGTGTATGTTCGCTTCTGAGCGCGAGCTACCAGGGACAGGGGCATTTAAAAAATTTTTATTTATTTATTTTACTTATTTTTTTATTTTTTACACTTTTTTTCTATCGCTTTTATTCCTATTACAAGGAATGTAAACATCCCTTGTAATAGGAATAGTGTGCGACAGGTCCTCTTTAAGGAGAGATGCAGGGTCAATAAGACCCCACATCTCTCCTCCAGGCTGGAAAGAATGAGATTGTGAAAAAAAATTCACAGATCTCATTCTTACTAGCCGCAATTGCAGTTTGTTTACTTACGGGTACCTGGGCGTGACGTCATCACATCGCGCCCAGGCCTCTGACGGTCATAGAGATGACTGGTGACCATCTGGTCACCAGTCATCTCTATGCCTTCCATCCGGCGCACGGCACTCATCTCTCCGGGCCCCCGATGGCACGGGAGAGCCCGGAGAAGCACCGGATGGCGGCGGGAGGGGGGATGTCCCCTCCCGTCGCCTATAAGAATTATCAAGCGGCGGAACCGCCGCTATGACTGTTCTTACGGTGCGCAGGATCGCCGCCGGAAGAAAAGGATATCTGAATGATGCCTCTAGGTGCAGGCATCATTCAGATATCCCCGCACAAAGTACATGACGTCATATGAAGTCCACCTAGGATAACAGATCCCCTTTTTGGACGTCATATGACGGCGTGCCGTTTTAAAGTGGTTAAGCACCATAAGTACCATTTGCACCATAAGTACCGATTGCACCGTGAAAACTGTAAAATGACATACAATACATTAGTTTACAGTGATCACGAAAAAAGGGTGTTACAACAGAATTACAAATGTGGAGTTACAAAGTGGTGTTCAGTTATCTATACACATAGATCTAAATTAACATTAAGCATCTAAGGAAACATGACTATGGCCCAGATTCTTAAAGCACTTACGCCGACGTATCTACTGATACGCCGCGTAAGTGCACGGATGCGCCGTCGTATCTACGCGCCTGATTCTGCAAGTAAGATACGCCTGAATTTTGGCTTCATATGACCGACGTAAGTTTCCTACGCCGTCGTATCTTCGGTGCATATTTACGCTGACCGCAAGGGGCGCTTCCATTGAGTTACGTGTCGAATATGTAAATGAGCGAGATACGCCGATTCACGAACGTACTTACGCCCGTCGCAGTAATCTACGCCGTTTACGTAAGGCGTACGTCCGGCGTGAAGTTAAGCCTCATAAAGCAGGTGTAAGTCATGTTAGGGTATGGACCAGGGAACAGCCGTCGTATTTTACGTCGTTTACGTAAGTCGTACGTGAATGGGGCTGGGCGTAGGTTACATTCACATCGTAGGCATTGAGCCGTCGTATCTTAGGGAGTATATTCAACGTGATTCTAAGCATGCGCCGTTCGTTCGGCCCTTCATTTGCATGGGGTCACGCTTCATTTAAATGGATCACGCCCACTTCCTTCCTACTTTGAATTAGGCGGGCTTACGCCGACCAATTTACGCTACGCCGGCGCAACGTAGGGAGCAAGTGCTTTGTGAATACTGTTCTTGCCTCTCTATGTTACGTCGGCGTAGCGCATGTGAGATGCGCTACGCCCGCACAAATGTACGCCGCGCTACGTGAATCCGGGCCTATATGTTCAAACATATGGATTGTCTACAGCAGCCCTCAAAATTTCCACTCGCCTACTAGCATTTGGCGAGTGGATTTAAGCTGGGGGCGAGTGATGACAGGGCTGCATGACCAATCTTCCTCCAATCTGTGCCTACACTTAGAGTCCCGATGAGATTGGCGGCCGAAGAGGAAAGGTGCATGCTCGGAAAAAGTAGTCTGTTGAGCCGCACACAGGCAGAGCAGTACACAGGTGCTCTCCTTACAATTCTCATTAAGCCATGGGACCTAACAATATGACCTCTCTGAGCCTGCCCCCCTCCCCCGGGCCCCGACCAATGTAGCTGGAGAGCAGAAAGTAATGAGTGAGGTTGAGGATTGCAAAAATTACCACTCCGGTGCAGCGCTCACTGAAAGTTGCCCTGACATAAGAGCGGCAGCCTTCTAGTTTGTGCAGTTTTCTTCTCCTTGTGCTCTATGTAAGTGTCCAGTTTAGCCTGAGCACTGTGAGCAGACTGGTCTCAATGTGTGCTGTGCGCTGTCAGTGTGAGCTGTGCTATGGTGTCAATGGCTGTGCAGTTGTGTGGATCTCAGCGCTGGATTGTACTCCTTCCCGCTGTGCTGCAGCTCCTCTCCTCTCTGCCAGCCTGAATAAAAGGGGGAAGTGGGGACATGCAAGCGTGGAGCCGCACACACAGGCTCCTGATGATGAGATGAATGGGAGAGAGAGAGAGGATGGATGGGAGTTGCAGAGGAGACAGCAAGAGAATGGGGAAGAGACCCAGTTCTAGTGCCCTGTCCCTCTGGTCTGCCCCCAGTGCCCTGTCCCTCTGGTCTGCCACCAGTGCCCTGTCCCTCTGGTCTGCCCCCAGTGCCCTGTCCCATTTTGTTAAAGTTGTTGTTGATAATATTGAATTTTGTAACTTGATTCTGCATAAAACATTGTCATTCCATGAGATAATCTACGAGGGTGTGTTTACGGGTGCAATTAGGCGCAGGGCAGTGTATGAATTAGGTGGGGCAACTGGTGGCGAGTAACTCTTAAGGCCTGGCTAGTAGCTCAGGACTTGAAATTTTGAGCCCTGGTCTACAGCATATCTTTTAACTAACAGCATGGACTCAATTTATGCCTAAAAACATATATACTGACAATGACAATGCACCTGCATTACCTTGCTCCGCTTGCCAAGGGGTGCAAATTTTAAACTTTAGAAAACTTTCCTGAACCATCACCTTCCCACAAGGTACTGCTAGCTTGCCTGTAAATGCTGGAACAAATGAGGGCCTCTTTTCTCTCAAACTAGAAGAAGAAAAAGGAAGTGTCTGGTGATTAAAAGATTCCCCAGGAAAACAAAAGTAAGGCAATAAAGGTTCCACCTGTCAGTCAGTGCTGAACAAAGATTTAAAGCAACAGGCGGACAGTTACACACGTGTTGTAGAGTAATTAATGCCAGACTGTTGGTGAAAAAAAAAATAACATTGTGTATTGACTATACATTTTTGTTTGCATTATAGTGATGGAGAGAGTCCTAAATTATGCAGATCACAAGAAAGACTTTTGTGGGGAATTGATCGATTTCACAATGGAAGCAGACGAAAATCAGGAAAAGGTATAGTACTTTTACTTAAAATTGTACTTGGTATCTGCAGGAAAATATAACTGTCCCTGAAACCAAGGTAAAGAGCCAAACATATACAATATTTCTTGAGCAATTTATAAATTTGATTGCGATTCTTATTTAACCTGCTTTACCAAGGATCACTTGATGGATTTCCACTTAAATTTGGGTGCTTGCCAAAAAAATCTGAGAATTTGTCCAAAGCTCATTATGCCATAGGAAAGTATGCCTTGCTGATGAAAAAAAATAGTACATACCCTTTGCAGATTTTGTTTAATTAGCAAGGTAAACTTTTACTGTGGAAGAGTTTGTTTTGGATAAATTGCCAGTAAAAATAATTGTCATTATTCTTTTATGAGTTTAAAGGTATTTTTAGGCAGGATTATGCTTCTTAAGGCCTGGTTCACACCTATGCATCTAGTGCATTTTCAGTTTTGCAGAAACACACTACAACAGGGTGACCAGATGTCCCCGGACTGACCACATCTGTCTCTGGACCATGTCCGTCCCCGGTATTGTCCCCAGTAGGCGCGTCGTAGGTGCTTGGCAGCTTGGGTATGTAACAGTCTGGGTGGACTGACCAGTAGGGGGCCCCTTGAGCAGGGCAGGATGAACAGGGCAGCAGGTGAGGGAAAGGACTTTTCTTTCAGCCAGAACGTCTGGCAGCTCTCTCCTCTGCAAACTGACACACAGCGGTAAAGAACATTTTTGCACTGGTGACTTCCTCTACTTGCTTCTGTGTACTAGTTCTGGGCATCGGGCCGGGCATGTATTGACGGATGCCCTGGGTCCCTACTACATCTTTTTGGCTCATCTGCTTTTGTCCCCACCTGTCAGACATGTTTCACAGCAGCTGCACCACTGTGAAGCTGCGAGAGAGCTCCAAAGGGAAGCAGTGGGGGGTGGTTTGGCAGAGAGAGGCAGCTGTGGGGATGTTGGAGGTGTACTGCAGCGGTGGGGGATTTATAAAGAGGTGAGAGCTGTGGATTAGGGAGGGAGATTGTGAATAAGTAAGAGCTGTTGGGGGGGGGGGGGGATGAATAGGCAAGAGCGGTGAGGGAAAAGGTGGGTTGGGGGTGTTGTGCTGAGCTGAAAGCTGGTGGGGGCTTAACAGGGGATTGTTATTTTTGCAGAGGTGAGAGCTTTGGAGAGAAGGGGGGGGGGGGGTTGTGCAAAGAAACAGCTATGAGGAGGTTGGAGGTGTCGTTCATTGGTGATGGGGGGGGGCAGAATGTGTACAGGTAAAGATGGGGCGTTGAAGAGAGCTGTGGATTTGGGTAAGCTATAGATATGCGGGTGTAGACATGAAATGTGGAAGGTGGACAGGGATAAGCTGTAGTGTGGGATGCAGAGGCTAGTTTTGGCCTGAGGGTGTAAAGTGTGGAACGCAGATGCCAAGGGGAGTTGTTTACAGGCTTGTGGAAGCTGCTAAGGTGAACTGTGAACAGTGGTGCCCAGTTGAGCTGGTGACTGTGGGAGCAAAGTGGAACTGTGAACTGTGGGACAAGAGGGGAGCTGTGGACTGGGGGAGAAAAGGGTTGCTGTGGGCTGGTGGAGAAAAGGGGAGCTGTGGACCAGTGGACAAGAGGGGAGCTGTAGACTGTGGGAGAAGAGGGGAGTTGTGGACTGGAGGGAAAAAAGGGCGCTGCGGACTGGGGGACAAGATGGGCTGTGGACTGGAAGAGAAAAAGGGGAGCTGTGGACTGGGGGAGAAAAGGGGAGCTGTGGAATGGTGGACTAGAGGGGAACTGTGGACTAAAGGAGAAAAGAGAGCTATGGACTGGGCTAGAAGAGGGGAGCTGTGGACTGGGGGACAACAGGGGAGCTGTGGACTGGGGGACAACAGGGGGAGCTGTGGACTGGGGGACAACAGGGGGAGCTGTGGACTGGGGGACAACAGGGGGAGCTGTGGACTGGGGGACAACAGGGGGAGCTGTGGACTGGACAAGATGGGAGTTGTGGACTGAAGGACAAAGGGGGAGTGGTGGACAAAAGGGGAGCTGTGGACTGGGGGCAAAGTGGTGAGCTGTGGACTAGTGGAGAAAAGGTGAGCTGTGGATGGGAGAGCATAGGTGAGCTGTGGACCGGGGGTACAAAGGTGATTAATGAAGGGCTAGGCGCAGAGGTAAGTAAAGAGGTGTACGGAGGTGAGCAATAGATGGTTTCTTTGGGGGAATGTGGGATGTGTTCTGACTCTGATTGTTGTGATAGCGATATATCTCTTGCTGGGACCTCTATGCCTGGCCTGAATAAGCAGATATACTCACTGCGGACAATCCTTGTCAGACAGCTGAACTCGTCAATACCGATTCATTCAAAAGAGGTGTTTATTCTTTAACTTCAGGGGTTACAGCAGATAACAGGAACAGCAGATGGATGGTGATAGTATTGTGCGGTCAAAAGATGATGCCTTTCCTACGTACTGTGCAGATTACATGAGTGTCCTTGTTACATGTGGCTTGCTAGCTGAGGCGATGACACAGGAAGTACTGCACACAGGAAGCAGGGAGGGGCATACATACACTGAAAATATGTCGTAACTCATAAAGAATCACAGAAAAATCATGTGCATTGCAACAAAGGGCCACTAGATGGCAGCATAGGATAACACATAGATTTAGCTATGAGAAAATAGTTAGGCAAACCACACTATATAAACTCTAATCTATATAACAATGCTAATATTAACTGAGGCTATGCATCTCATATTTTATGCCCCTATTGGGGCAGCACAGGATGTAAGTACTGTCCCTATTTTATGAGAAAAAGGTCCTGACTTAAACTGATCTTTTGTGGCTCTCACTGTTGCAGCTGAAAGCTGACATCTCCAGCTGCTGCGGTGAGAGCCACAAAAGATCGGTTTTAGTTACAGTATTTCCCCCACCCGCTGCACTGACATTGCGCACCACTGAACTCTGCACATCGCACACCCCTGAACTCTGCACTCTGCACTTTGTGACTCCTGAACTCTGTACTCAGTACGTAGCACACCCCTGAACCCTGTACTCTGTACGTAGCACACCCCTGAACCCTGTACCTAGCACACCCCTGAACACTGCACTCTGTACTTTGTGACTCCTGAACTCTGTACTCAGTACGTAGCACACCCCTGAACCCTGTACCTAGCACACCCCTGAACTCTGCACTCTGTGCATAGTGCACCCCTGAACTTTGTACATAGTGCACCCCTGAACTCTGCACATAGCGCACCCCTGCGCTTCTTTGGTAAGAATAAAATACAAAATATGCATTGAAAAGTATTTTCTCCATCTTATCTCCTTAACGTTTGGTAGTCATATCCCACACAAATTCTAAGAAGTATCTTTTTATTTTATTTTATCTTATGAACGAAATGTGAGAAATAACATATACACTATATATATATATATATATATATATATATATATATATATATATATATATATATAATCATCCCATAAACACATACACTGCATATATAATTTGAGAAAAATATACTTAAACAATAGTTTACCATTTGCCTATATATATATATATATATATATATATATATATATATATATATATATATATATATATATCCCCGGATTTCATTTTAATCACTTTACATGGTCCATTTAACATGGTTTCCTATGGATCACATTCACATCTGTGCATTTTGTTGAAAGGGCCAGTGACTTTTTTCTGGTTTTTGGTTCCAAAGACTTCAAAGGCTCAAAACGTGTATTAAAAAAATAAAATAAACCTGGAATATGTAAATTGCAACCTGCATAGGTGTGAACCAGGCCTTATGCCGCGTACACACCATCACTTTATGTGATGAAAAAAAATTACGTTTTTAAAAACGTCACTTTAATTGACTGTGTGTGGGGGAAAACGTCGTTTTATGTCTTTTTTTTTTTTTTTCCACTTCAGACAACAACCTTATAGAGTGTGCGTTTATGCGCTCATGTTCCATTTGCCAGCCCTTAGCGCCTCTAATCGGGTTTCGCATCATTAGTGTGATCATTATTCTTAAATAGCCATTTCTCTTACGAAAATATGTAGATTTCATACTTTCTCTTTTTTTTTTTTTTTTTTTTTTTTAAAGTATCAGATTCCAAGAAAAAAAAAAAAGAAAGAAAAGAAGTAACATTACAATTCCTTCACCCATTTCCTCCCTCCCCCCCTCCCTCCCTCTTCTCCCCCTCCCCCCATCTCACCAAAGACAATCCAAAATACCTCCTGATGCCATTGTCTAGTTTTAATTAGTCTTTAGGTCTCGGCCCTGAGTTTTTCTGCATAGCTCCAAGATTTCTTAAATTTCCTCCAGTTATCCCACTTCTTATCTTGAGCTATGTTATTGCCTTCTACTCCTTCTCTTATTTCTTCCATTCTATATGTCTCTTCCACGGAGTCAATCCATTCCCAGATTGAGGGACAATCTACCTCCTGCCATTTTCTCGGTATTATCTTTTAAGCGGCATTTAAAAGATGTGGGATTAAGGTTTTCTTATAGTTTTTAATGTTTTCCTCTCCTCCATGAAACAGTACCACCCAAGGATCCAGTTTAATTTTTCCTTTTGTTATCTCTTCAATGCATCCCAGAATTTTTTTCCAAAACTCCTCTACTTTAGGGCATTTCCACCACAGGTGGGCCATGGTTCCCAGGGTCCTACATCCCCTCCAGCACTCTCCCGTTTGTTCGTTGTTAAATTTTGATAATTTGTCCGGGGTCATGTACCACCCAGTCAAGCATTTATAGCTCATCTCAGCTGTACGGCTATCTACTGCCGAGGAATGGGCTAGTGTCAGCATTTTTTCTATTGTGCTCCTATCCCGTTTTGATCCTAATTCCTTCTCCCATTTTTTGACGAAAGGAGGGACCGTCGGCTCGTCCACCTTTAACAGGATCTTATATAGTTTAGAGATGGTTCCCTTGACCCTCTCTGATATACATAATTTTTCCAAATCAGATAGCCGCTCCCCTGACCTCAGTGGATGCGGCAATCTTTGTATAAATTGGGCCAGCTGATTGTATCTCCATTCGTCAATTACTAAAAAAATATTTTTTTTCTCTTTTAATTCTTGCAGTGTTGCAATGTGCCCATCTTTTATTACGTCTCTTAATTGGGTCGTGTCTTTTTTTATCCAGTTTCCTCCAACCTGTGATTTGCCCGGTGCAAAATAGTCATTATTTTTTAGTGCAACTAGTGGTGAGTTAAATTCCTTTTCAATTTTTTTATACGTAATATCCCATATTTTTAGTGCATTTTTAGTGATCTCATGTGTGTTCTTATCAAGTGTCCTATATTGAGGGGGGTTCCATATAATTTTATTGAGACTTGCCTTTGACATTTCATTTTGTATGTTGACCCACCTCTTTTCCTTGCTGGCCCTAGCCCACTCAACTACCCTTGACAAGATCGCCGCCTTGTAGTATGTTTTAATATCTGGTACTGCTAGTCCTCCCTTTATTTTAGGTTGTCTTAGGGTCTGGAAAGATATTCTGTGTTTCTTATTTCTCCAAATGAAGTTCATAATCTGTTTTTTGAGAGCTGAGAAGAGTATTCCAGGCAAACTTATAGGTATCATCTGGAACTTGTAGGTAATCTTTGGTAGAATTACCATTTTACAAAAGTTTATTCGTCCTATCCAGGATAATGGTCTATTTTTTATCCTCCCCATTTCCTCCCTAATTTCATTTAACAAAGGAATAAAATTTTTCTCATACATTTTTTTAGTTGATTTTACTAGAAAAATACCGAGATACCTGAGTGCGTTCACCCAGGAAAAACGGTATTTCAGCTTTAATTCTCTTTCATCTCGTCCGACCACATTAAAACTTAAGATCTCGGTTTTGGCTACATTGATTTTGAAATTTGATATTTCCCCGTATAGCGTGCATAGATCTAATAAGTTTGGGATTGAGGTTTTAGGGTCCGACAAATAGAAGAGGACGTCATCGGCGAATGCCGAGAGTTTGTGTTCGTCCTCCCCTATTTTAATTCCTCTTATGTCTGAACACCTGCGTATCCTGGCTAATAGTGGTTCCAAAGAAAGCACGAACAAGAGTGGAGACAGGGGGCATCCCTGCCTAGTACCGTTTTTCATTGTCAGATCTTGTGATAAACTACCATTTATTTTTATTTTTGCCCTCGGTTCCTGATAGAGGGTTGTTATCTACTCTCTCATCCTTTGTCCAAACCCCACCTCCTCCAGGGTACGTAACATGAATCCCCAGTCTACCCTGTCGAATGCCTTTTCCGCATCTATCGACAGGAGTAGACTGGGAGATCCGGTCGTTTTCATTTTTTGCATTATCAACAGTGCTCTGACTCCGTTGTCCTTCCCCTCTCTTCCCTGGATAAACCCTGTCTGGTCTGGGTGTATTAATTTTGCCATTTCTTGTTTTAATCTCTCGGCCAAGATCTTTGCAAACAGTTTTACATCTGTATTTAACAGAGATATTGGTCGATACCCGGAGCAATCTCCTTTATCCTTGCCCTCCTTGTGGATAACTGTTATAATAGCCTCTGAAGCCTCCCGGCTTAAGAAGAAATCTTTACCCAATCCGTTGAAGTATTGGCATAATTTTGGTAGAAGAATCTCCCTACATTTTTTATAATACAGGATAGTGAAGCCGTCGGGCCCCGGACTTTTCCCTGTTGCAGTACCAGCTAGTGCTGTATTAATCTCTTTTTCCGATATTGGTCTATCCATGGCATATGCCCCGCTTCTATTTATTTTTGGCAGCCTAGCTTCCCTCAGAAAATTTACAGTTTTCTTGATTTTTTCTCCCTCCTGCTCCTTCTTTTGTTCTACCGAATAGAGTCTTTCGTAATAACACCTGAAGGTCTCCGCAATATCCTTTGTTGTATGCATCGTCTCTCCATTTTCGTTTTTGATTTTTTCTATATAGTTTTTTGATTTCTTTTTCTGGACTATTCTTGCTAAGTGTTTATTAGTTTTATTTCCCCACAAATATCTTTCCCTAGCAATTGATTTAAATTCTTTTCGGGTTTCTTGTTCCATAATATCCTTAAATTCATTTCGTTTGTTGACCAGTTTCAGATACAGATCACGTTGTTTCCCTGTTATTTTATGTTCCTGTTCTAAGAGGAAGATCTCTTTGATTAGTTCTTCTTTTTTCCTATTCTTTTCTTTTTTTTTCCTTGCTCCTTCCGAGATCAGGGTTCCTCTTATCACTGCCTTGTGGGCGTCCCATAGTGTTGCCACTGAGACTTCCTCTGTCTCGTTTAATGTGAAATACTCTTCCAGCTCCTTTTTTACCCTTGTTAGACTGGTCTCCTCTATCAGCAAGTGTTCGTCTAACCTCCAATTTTGTTTAGGTCTCAGGTTTCCTGAGATATCTATTATAATACTTACTGGCGCATGATCAGAGATCGTCATAGTTTCTATTTTTGTCTCTACCACTGTATCTAAGGTCCTGTGATCCACCAATATGTGGTCGATCCTTGAGTAGGTCCCATGGACCGAGGAGTAAAAAGTGTAATCCCGTTGGTCAGGGTTAAAGACTCTCCACGTGTCAATCAACTGACTCCTAAACAAAGCATCCCTAAGCTTTCTCAACTGTGTGCACCGAACACTCGATGTCTGGGATGTCTTATCTATTTTTGGGTTGATACATAGGTTAAAGTCTCCTCCCATAATTACTCTTCCTCTCCTAAAATCTGCTAGTTTCCCTAGTATTCCCAAAATAAATTTTACAGGTAAGACATTCGGGGCGTAGATATTTACTAGAGTATATTCCAATTCCTCCAGTCTTCCTCTCAGAAAAAGGAATCTCCCCTCTGGGTCTGTCAGTCTATCGGTTACTTCAAACCGTACCCTTTTAGAGATTCCGATTGCTATCCCTCTAGCTCTTTTAGAGATGGTATCCCCATAATACCAAATAGGGAGGTCTGGAGCATATAATCTAACATTTGATCCTAGGGTAATATGCGTTTCCTGTAGGAAGGCGATGTCTGCTTTATATCCCTTCAATTCCCTGAGAACCTTGTGTCTCTTGGTTGGACTATTGAGACCTTTTACATTATAAGATATACATTTAATTTGTGGCATCTTTGGTCTTTTCCCTTTGTCTGATTATTTTGGTGAGATAGGTCCCCTCCCCTCCCTCCCCTCCCTCTCCCCCCCTCCCCCCATCCCCTCCCCCCCCACTCCCTCCCCCTTCCCTCCTCTCTCCCCTTTCGGCCATTTATTGGCCACTGAACCTTCCTCCATGTCTGGTCCAGTTTTCTCTAGGTGGGGTCCTGGGGTAACCTCCCCTCCGCTCCAATTCTGGAGCGGGGGAGAGGGGGGACAGGTAGATCCCCAACCACCGGGTTTCACCACAGGGAAAGAACCAAGAACAAAAAAGGTAAAGGTAAGGAAAAAGAAAAAGACAATAAACAAATAACCGAGAACAAAGTTCTCTATAAATAGATCATTGTAGATTCACTAATCTTTCTCCCTCTCTCACTCCCTCTCCTCTATTCCCACCCTGGTAAATCAGGGATCTGGATATCCAATTTTTTACAAAATTCTTCTAGGTCCTCCGGGAATCTAAGTATCGTCGATCTTCCGTCTTTTGTGCCGATCAGACATGCCGGATGACCCCAAGTATATTTTATGTTTAGATCTATCATCTGTTTTAACAGTGGTTTCAATGCTCGTCGTCTTGCTAGAGTCTCAGCCGATAGATCCGAGAATATCTGTAACTCTATCCCCTCGAGGACTATCGGGGGTTGGCCCCTCAGTTTCTTCCACACTTTTTCTTTGTCCTCATAGAGTCGGAACCTCACTATGACATCTCTTGTACGCTCTGCGCTGGCTCTTTGTGGGTTCCCCACTCTATGGACCCTTTCGATCCTGATGGGATCTTCTATTGATTTTTCCAGGAGGGGGTTGAAAATCTTCCTCATTATTTTCCTGAGGTCTTCTCCCCTTTCCTCTGGGATTGACCTTATCCTCAAATTTTGTCTACGGTTTCTGTTCTCTTGATCTTCTATTTTGTAGAGGATAAGTCTCTGCTGTCTTTGTGTCTGGTCTATTTGGTCTTTTATTCCTTTAACTTCTTGTTCTACCGTCTCTGTTCGTTCTTCTATTGTAACTATTCTGGTCATGAAGTGTCCAAGGTCTGTGCGTAAGTTCTGAATTTCCCCTTTAATTTCCTCCTTAATCGCCGTTTCCATCCTTCGCAGCATCTCAGCGATTTCCCCGTTTAACGGGGGCTGTATGTCTGGTCGATGTTCCTTGTTCCCCCTTCCTTCGGGCCCGAGCTCTATGTTGCTTTCCTCTCTTGACTCTATTGATGTTTCACTGGTGTTTCCCCCCTGGGGTTTCTTATTGACCGATTTTTGCTCTCTGTTAGGTTGTTGTTGCTTTGTTCCTCCCTGGGTTCCTTGTGTTTGTGGGCTTACTCCTTTGGTCATAAAAGGTCTAATAGAGCTTGTTGATGCTATATTACTCGGGGTTGTTGGAGGTCCCCTCCTTGTAGACCTGCTCGTCATTCTGCTCATATTATTCTCCCTTTTTCTGATTCGTTTCCCCAGTTTGACCTTCTGCTGCCTCTTCCCCTATCTCCCCTATCTCCCCGGTCCCCTTACAGGTCTCCACCCGGTTCCCCCCTTCCTTCCAAATGGCGAGGAGAGAAATACTGGGTGGAATTCATGTTCCCTTTTCCCTTTTTTTTTGTTTTTTGTTTTTTCTCCCTATTTTTCGAAAAAAAAAAATTTTTTTAACTGCCCCTTTGTTACTAACTATGGGCAAGCTACTCCAGGAACCGGTTTAGTAAGGGTCCAGCGATTTTGTAGTTCTCCTCGACCCGTAATCCCAGACGTCTTTGTATGTGTGGTTATCTGCCTAAGCCTAGGGGATTTGGGGGGGTCTTCTTAAAAATTTGGCATCTTGTTCAGTGTTCGTTTTTCAAAGTACTAGAAGTTACTCTGTGTGCTTGGTGATGGAAGGTCGTTGAATCAAAGATGGATTCACCCCTTCAAAATCATGAGGTTAATTAATTTATGGTAAAAGAGAAAAGAGAGAACCCAGAAAAGAGAGAGGGGGCATGTAAGTCTTTAGCCACCTTATCGCTCTCCCCTTTATATCCTGCAACAGACAAGCCCCGGCACAGGCCCCGGTACTTCCTTCAGCTACGGTTTACCTGGGCCCTCTTTGAGCTTCCTCTACCCGACCTCCTCGGGGCCACCCTTTCAGGGGGTGCTTCTGGAAAAATAATGGGCTATAAGGGGAGGTCCAACCTTATCCTCAGTAGTGGTGGATTTGTACAAGTACAGAAATTTGCCGTTTCCAGCTCTTTAAACGTTGTGGATTCCAACCCCGCCAAATGCAATGTAGTACAGCCAGGGATGGAGGGGGGATATCTGTGGCGTTCCTGTGTTTTGTCCCAATCCTTTAAGTCCCCTTATCTGCACCATATAAAATGCTTCTGTATGCAGATAGGGGGGTGTCCCTTATTGAAGAGTAGTGCGGTCCCCTTGAACCGTTTTTTACAGCCCCCCTTAGGTTGGACAGTCTCTCTTGAAAGGGTTATTAATGGGCACTTATCCTTGGTACATAGAACATATTGCACAGAAATTGCTTCTTTCTAGTACATTAATTAGGTAGGACAGTCTCTCTTGGATAGGTTATTAATAGGTACTTATCATTGGTACATAGAACATAGAACATTTTGCACTGATATTACTTCTTACTAGAACGTTGGCAGTCACTATATACCATCACAGTTTTTGTGATGGTATACCATACTGACACTTAATCTCATCTCCTTAAAAGTCTTTTACCTTACCTCTACTTCCTCCTCAAAGTGCTTCGTGGGGCAGAGATAGACACATACACATTATTATAATATGCAATCCAACCTTAATCCCGGTGGTGGTGTGTAAGCTCGGGTGTTTCTACCGCTTCCCTGGGGATACGAGCCTCCAGCAGCATTCACCTCTCCTCCTTCCCCGTCCGTCTCCCCCTCTCATCAGCTGGAGCCCTCCGCACTGTCAGTCCACATGGCGTGCTTGTCCGCAGTGTTTGTTCCGGTCCGTGCGGGGGTACCTCCTCCCACCCCCCGCTGCAGCGGTGCTCGAACAGCTCAGGCAGCCGATTCAAGGGAGCCGCGATCAACATGCGGCGAGCAGATGAAGGCTGTCGGCACCTCTCCCTCTCCAAGCGCGGTCCGTCCTCATCCCCCCTCAGGCTCCGGGCTCTTCACTCCCCCCACCTACGAGCGCGCGCGCGTCCTCACGTGTATGCGCGCGCCATCCCCCGTCGTTTTATGTCTTGTAAAAAACGACCAAAAAAAATTGAAGCATGCTTCAATTTTATGTGTCGTTTTTCAAAAGTGCACTTTTTATTTCACAGAAATTGACCGTGTGTAGCAAAAAACGTTGTTTTCTAAGACGTTTTTTCATCCACGCATGCCCAGAAGCTACTTATGAAGCAAGCTTCAATGGTAAAACGTGGTGGAACGTAACCTCACTTTGCAAGATCATTGTGAGAAAACGATGGTGTGTAGGCAACTTCGTCTTTGAAAATTGAAGTTTCAAAAACGTAATTTTTTACTTCACAGAAAGTGTCGTTTTTTTTCATCACATAAAGTGATGGTGTGTACGCGGCATTAGTGTAGCCCCATGTCAGCTAGCTGATATGCAGGCTGGGGATCTCTATGACTCTCCCCCTTTTACAGATATGGATGGCAAGGATCAGTCCATGACAACTCTTCCCATTATCTGTCTGTCAGGGTCTTTGGCTGCAGGCATGTTTGAGTTCGGGGATCATAGATCTGGGTATGCGTGGTGACCTTATGACCTGATATCCCTAATGGTAAACCCACTAGGCTTAGACTGAGGTGTTCCCCAAAAGGACTATGATTACAAGAAGCTTCTGGGGCTCACATTGTAAGCAGACTGAAACAGTCAGTGGGTGCTGTCCTGACAGGGAGGGTTGTGGTTAATACTTTGCCCAGTCTTTTAGGCTTTTTGGCAGGATCCTGGCTAAGTTGGGCCAGTGGTTCGGCGCAGGGAGTCCCCCCTGGGAAGCCGTCATCAGTTCTGTAGGAGAGCCCACAAGAGAGAGAAAAATTAAGACGTTCCAGTGCAACCTTGGGTTGTGAGGTCCGTAAGGGATGGAGACGGACAAAGAGACCCACGGGAGTAGGAGAATGTCACCAGTCATGGCTTGTATAAGAGACTTAACTCTTGGTTTGCCCTTAAGATACCAGTGCTGGAGAAATGCCTCTGAAGGACTTATTCTTGCTGGACTGCAACAATTCAGGTATGCTGGGCCAGCACACAAGCCTGTAGTAATAGTTTGGGAATAGGAAATAATAATGCTGTACTGTGAAATGTGTACTTGCATCTTTACTAAGTAAAGCATACTAAAACGTTCTGAAGTTACTGAATGAGGTGTATTGTAAGTAAACGGCACACACACATTTAACATTACACATTGGAGTATGAAGACATCAGTATGGGGTAGAGTAATGTGAGGACATAAGTAGTTGCCAAGAGTAACGGAAGTGTAACAAGCAGCCAGTCAATATTGTGTACCTCTTAGGCCCCGTACACACGGTCGGTCCAAACCGATGAAAACGGACCGAAGGACCTTTTCATTGGTCCAAACCGATCGCGTGTGGGCCCCATCGGTCAGTTATCCTAAGGTCAAAAATTTTAGAACTTGCTTTAAAATTGAACCGGTGGACGCCTAACCGATAGGTCAAAACCGATGGTTAGTATGCAAAAGCATCGGTTAAAAACCCGCGCATGCTCAGAATTAAGTCGACGCATGCTTGGAAGCATTGAACTTAATTTTTCTCTGCACGTCATTGTGTTTTACGTCACTGTGTTGGACTGGATCGTTTTTTTAACTGATGGTGTGTAGGCACATCAGACCATCAGTCAGCTTCATTGGTTAACCGATGAGAACGGTCCTTTGAACCGTTCTCATCGGATGGACCGACCGTGTGTACGCGGCCTTATTGGTGGCACGGCCTCTATCATTGAGGGGGATGTTGCCAGCAGTCTGTCTCTCATAGCAACGGCAGCGGATTGCACCGCAGAGGTTCCCCATCCTATACAGAGTGAAGAATTATCATCAGCACATCAAGGATTCCTCAAAAGGGTCCAAAGCTTTATTTTGTGATCACATAGTAAACATATGGAAATGTTTCGGAGCCACGCAGGGCCCCTTCATCAGAGGTAGAAAAGTTCAAGAGTTACATTGAGTGCACATATGGAGCCCGCGCAGAGTGCACGGCGGAGCCCACTCCGCTTCAGAAATTGTAGTGGAAATGCTGGACAGGTGGTTGTGGACATTTGCTCAGCGTGTCCCTCCAAAATGAAGTTACTGTAAAGGTGTACATTGTCTGGAGGAACTGAGAGTTAAAGCGGAGTTCCACCCATTTAAAAGTCAGCAGCTAAAAAAAGTGTAGCAGTTGACTTTTACTAATCAGACACTCACCTGTCCCACGGTCCAGCAATGCGGACGAACAAAGCCCCGCTCCTCTCCCCCTCCTCTCTGCGGTGTCGGCATTGTAACTGTGGGCGCCCGGCTGTGGCTATGCACGAGTCATGTTGCATGCTGTGAATGGCTGGGCAATCTTCTGGGACCTGTGAAGTCTCCCAGAAGATTGCAGAGAGGGAGGGGGGAGAGGTGAGCCCCGGGAGGAAGTGGGAGCAGGATGCCTCTAAAATTACATGTCAAATGTGGCATGTCAGGGGGTCACCAAGATCCATTTTTGGGTGGAACTCTGCTGCAATTGGAGAAAAGTTGCCGAGCAATTTACATGGTGTACTTTCACCTCTAAAAGTAGAGGTTCACCTTAAAGTTGAGCATTCCCCCACGGCAGCCTCAGCCTTGTCCCAAGGCATTAATGAGGACAGCACAAAGCAAAGGTACCCCATGTTTGTGTGAAAAGTGACCCTGCAACCAGTGCCTAATGTACTCAGAAGAACCCACACGGCGCAGGCCTTCCATGTGACCCAGTACTTGGCGCCCAAAGAGTTAGGGGAAAACATGGAGGACATGACAAATAACCAGACCACTGCCCCAAATGCCACAACCTGGTAGATTGGGAAACCCCAAATATACAGAATACACAAATCCTTTTTATTATATATATTGTTTGGGAGATACAATAAAGCTACACATGGTGTTATGGAACAGCGTGATTTTTAGGGACAGCCCCAGTAACAGCTTACTTTGACAGTGCTTATTATATATATATATATATATATATATATATACAGTGCTGGGACAAGGCCATTTGGTGCCCAGGGCGAAGATGGCAAACTGCGCCCCCCCCCCCCCCCGTTTTTAAGAAAGAATCAAAGTTGGAGGATAAGAGAGGGGGACAGCAGCATGGAGGAGAACAGCAGCACGGAGTAGGACTGCAGCACGGAGGGAGAGAAGAGAGGAGGACAGCAGCATGGAGGAGAACAGCAGCACAGAGTAGGACTGCAGCACGGAGGGAGAGAAGAGAGGAGGACAGCAGCATGGAGGAGAACAGCAGCACAGAGTAGGACTGCAGCACGGAGGGAGAGAAGGACAGCAGCATGGAGGGGGACATGGAGAAGAGAGGGGGACACAGAGGAGAAGAGAGGGGGACACGGAAATGGGGACAGCAGCACGGAGGAGAAGAGAGGGGGACAGCAGCATGGAGGGGGACATGGAGAAGCATAGATGGGGACACGTAGAAGCATGGAGGGGGACACGGAGAAGCATAGAAGGGGAAAACGTAGAAGCATAGATGGGGACACGTAGAAGCATGGAGGGGGACACGGAGAAGCATAGAAGGGGAAAACGTAGAAGCATAGATGGGGACACGTAGAAGCATGGAGGGGGACACGGAGAAGCATAGAAGGGGAAAACGTAGAAGCATGGAGGGGGACAGCAGCAGAGCAGCAGAACGGAGGGGGACTGGAGGAGGATGCAGGTGATCGTGTGTGGGAGAGTTACAAGTACCGATCACCGCTGATTTCACTTACACAGTACAGTACAAGTACTCAGGGCAAATGCTCGGTATCGGGACAACCCTAGTGTGTACCCATCTTTATCTTATTCCTTGCTCCAGTAGGCTCTCCCAGTGCTGTGATTGGTTCTGTGGAGCTCCTTCCTGGGTGAATTGTGAGTGGCTGTGGTCACACTCCAGTCTCATCCTACCATACAGGGTTAATGTTCCTGCATGGTGTGATGAGGCTTTGGGTGGAGGGGGAGAGCACTGCAGCTGGCTGGAGCAAGTACAAGCTTTCCTCCAACACTGCAGAGTGGACTTTTTTTACTTTGCTGCATCCCATCACTTGCTGTTTGGTTAAACATATACTAGAAATTTTCCGTTGCTACATAGATGTATTCCACATGCACACTATATTTTATTAAAATGCATGATTTTCATTAAAGGAACACTAAAGGTACAATTTTTTTTTTTTTTTAAATAACATACATGTTATACTTACCTCCACTGTGCAGATCGTTTTGCACAGAGTGACCCGGATCCGTGTCTTCTGGGGTCCCTCGGCGGCTGTCTCGGCTCCTCCTCGCAAAAGCTTTCCACGTTCATGCGAGCTCCCTCGCATGGTGGAAAGCTTTTGCGAGCGCGCTCCCGTGATACAGCAGCGGCCATAGCCGCCGACTGTATCACTCGGCCCCGCCCCCCGTTGCGCCGCGTCATCCGCTGTGATTGACAGCAGCGCCAGCCAATGGCTGCGCTGCTATCAATCCGCCCAGCCTAGCCAATCAACGGCCAGGCTGGGAACCGAGCAAGATGACAAGCACGCGCCCGGGACTTTCGAACAGTGAGGTAAGTAAAACGGGGGCTCGGGGGGGGGGGGGGGGGCGGTGCTGTCAGATGTTTTTTTACCTTATTGCATAGGATGCATTAAGGTAAAAAAACTTTTACCTTTACAACCCCTTTAAGATACAGTGTGTGTGTGCAATAAATCTATGTACAGCCTGAAAAGTCCCAGTATATTTCTAACCTATAAACATTTTACTTTCACTTTCACTAGTAAACCTGCACTGCAAGGGTCAGCACAGGTTTACAGCACAGCATTGCATAGTGAGGATAGCAGAACTGGTCGGGACTCACAGGAGGAGAAAAGCAGTCTGTTATCTGTCTCCCCTTGTCTTAAGTCTGTGCAAGGAGAGAGAAAATCTCCGATGTCTGCTGGGCAGTGATGATCGGGGCTCCAGTGTACTGCTGTGCTGTCTGCTCTACCCACCTGTCTGGAGCTCTCACTGTCCCGATCCAGCCTGTCAGGAAAACGTGTGCCCAGGAGAGTGTTCTTTCTGGGGAAGCCTGCAGCAGGTAAGAGCACATTCTCAGTGGTGCTTTTGGACAGAATTAGCAACGCAGAGGCTGAGACAAAGCATGATGCTGTAGTGTTTTGCGCCCCCTTCCAAACTCCGCCCAGGGCAGTGGCTCCTCCTGCCCCTGCCTTGTACCGGCCCTGTATATATATATATATATATATATATATATATTTTTTTTAAGTATTATCTTTTCCTACAGACAGCACAAGTATATCAATTCACTATGGGCCAGATTCTCATACATTCGCGCTGCTCCTGGGCAGCGGAATATATGAGATCTACGTTACACCGCCGCAGGTCTACAGGTTTACATCCTGATTCTCAGAACACTTACCTGTAAACTTGCGGCGGTGTAGCGTTAGATTGCTCGTCGCAAGCCCGCCCAATTCAAATGGGGCGGGCACCATTTAAATTAGGCGCGCTCCCGCGCCGAGCGTACTGCGCATGCTCCGTCGGGTAAATTACCCGACGTGCATTGCGCTAAATGACGTCGCCCCGACGTCATTTGCCTAGATGTATACGTAAATGGCGTCCAGCGCCATTCACGGACATCTTACGCAAACGACGTAATTTATATTGAATTCGACGCGGGAACGACGGCCATCGTTAACATTGGTTGCGCCTGCTAATTAGCAGGGGCAACCTTACGCGTCGGGTACGCTACGCAAACGACGTTAATTCGCTGCGTCGACCTCGCGTATGTTCGGGAATCGCCGTACTTACCTCATTTGCATAGACGACGGGGAAAAGCGACGATGCGACACCTAGCGGCGGGAAAAAAAAATACATTTAAGATCTGACAGCGTAACAGCCTTACGCATGTCAGATCTAATGGGTACCTATGCGCAACTGATTCTGAGAATCAGTCGCATAGATACCCGGGGCCAGATGAGGTGTTACGACGGCGCTAATGGTGTTGCGCCCTCGTAACGCCTTTGAGAATCTGGCCCTAAGTTTTTAGTTAATTCAGTCAACCACTTAAGGACCGGAGCACTTTTTACAATTTGGCACTGAGCTGCTTTAACTGGTAATTGTGCGGTCATGCAATGCTGTACCCAAACACATTTTGGGCCAGATTCACAAAGAGATACGACGATGTATCTACAGATACACCATCGTATCTCTGACTTACACTGGTCCTATCTATGCGCCTGATTCATAGAATCAGATACGCATAGATAGGGCTAGATCCGACAGTGTTACACTGTGTTACACTGTCGGATCTTTTTTTCCATTTAAAAATGGCGCCGGGGGCGTTCCCGCTGATTTACGATAAATAATATGTAAATCAGCGAGATACGCAAATTCACGAACATACGCGGACCCGACGCAGTCTTCTTACGACGTTTCCGTAGCGGCTTTCCTGGTGTATACTTACCCCTTCTTTTATCAGGCGCAGCCAATGTTAAGTATAGCCGGCGTTCCCGCGTCGAATTTGAATTTTATAACGTCGTTTGCGTAAGTCGTTCTAGAATACGGACGGACGTCGCTTACGTAAGCGTCGAAACCACTGACGTCCTAGCGACGTCAGTGGGAGCAATGCACGCCGGGAAATTTCGCGGACGGCGCATGCGCATTTAAATCGGCGCGGGAACGCGTCTGATTTAAATAGTACACTCCCCTAGCCGCGGAATTTGAATTCCGCCGGGGGATTTAGGATCCGCTGTCGCAAGTTTGGAGGTAAGTGGTTTGTGAATTAGCCACTTGCCTCCTAAACTTGCGGGAGCGGATCTTAATTCACGTAGATCGAGCGGATCTATAGATCCGCTGAGCTACGTGAATCTGGCCCGTTGGGTCCTTTTTTTCCCCATTCTGGGATTTTTATTTTTTACAATATTAGCGAAAAAAATACAGAACATTTTAAAAAATATATATATTTTCTACTTTTTGTTATAAAAAATTCAATAAACTCAATTTTAGTCATACATTTAGGCCAACATGTATTCAGCCACATGTCTTGGGTAAAATAAAACTCAACAAATGTATATTGAAAGTAAAAAGTTATAGGGCCAGATCCACAAAAACCTTGCGTAACTTAAAAAATCCCATTTAAGTTACACTGCCTTAAAGATTTTCTACCTAAGTGCCCGATCCACAAAGCACTTATCTAGAAATTTCAGGCTGTGTAACTAAAATTCCGCCGGCGCAAGGCGTTCCTATTCAAATGGGGCGAGTCCCATTTAAATGAGGCGCGCTCCCGCGCCGGCCGTACTGCGCATGCGCGAAGTTACGTTATGCCGAGTTTTGAGGATCGCGACGGCTTAAAAAAGTTGCGTCGGGGAAAAAAAAAATGACAGCGGCATGCATTCCTGAGGGAGAACTCCATGCCAATTTTCAAAGAAAAAAACGGCATGGGTTCCCCCCCCAGGAGCATACCAGGCCCTTAGGTCTGGTATGGGTTGTAAGGGGACCCCCCTACGCCGAAAAATCGACGTAGGGGGTCCCCCTACAATCCATACCAGACCCGTATCCAAAGCACGCTACCTGGCCGGTCAGGAAGGGAGTGGGGACGAGCGAGCGCCCCCCCCCTCCTGAGCCGTGCCAGGCCGCATGCCCTCAACATGGGGGGGTTGGGTGCTCTGGGGCAGGGGGGCGCACTGCGGGCCCCCCCACCTCAGAGCACCCTGTCCCCATGTTGATGAGGACAGGACCTCTTCCCGACAACCCTTGCCATTGGTTGTCGGGGTCTGTGGGCGGGGGCTTATCGGAATCTGGGAGTCCCCTCAAATAAGGGGGCCCCCAGATACCGGCCCCCCACCCTAAGTGAATGGATATGGGGTACATCGTACCCCTATCCATTCACCTGTAGGCAAAAAGTTAAAGTTAGTAAACACACAACACAAGGCTTTTTAAAATAATTTATTATTCTGCTCCGGATGCCCCCCCTGTCTTCTTTATTAGCTCTATTACCAGGGGGGGCTTCTTCTTCCGCTCTCCGGGGGTCTTCTTCCACTCTCCGGGGGTCTTCTCCGCTCTCCGGGGGGGGGGTTTCTTCTTCCGCTCTCCGGGGGGGGGCTTCTCCGGACTCCGGGGGGCTTCTTCCATCTTCTCCCCTCTTCCGCTCTTGACTCGGCGAACCCCGGTTCTTCTGCAGATGTCCGGTGCCTTCTTCTTCAGCGCTGGCTGCCTGCTATCTTTGTGTGTTAGCTCGATTTCAAACAGGCAGCCGGCGCGGTCTTCTGTGACGTCAGGGTCTTCTGTTCTTCTCCCCTCTTCCGATGTTGACTTGTCGCCTGTTGTCGCTGTAATGATGGAAGCGCGCCTTGCATCCCATTTATATAGGCATCACCGTCCCATCATGCTCCGGCAGGTACCCACGTGGTGGGTGCACGTGGGTAGGCACCCACCACGTGGGTACCTGCCGGAGCATGATGGGACGGTGATGCCTATATAAATGGGATGCAAGGCGCGCTTCCATCATTACAGCGACAAGAGGCGACGAGTCAACATCGGAAGAGGGGAGAAGAACAGAAGACCCTGACGTCACAGAAGACCGCGCCGGCTGCCTGTTTGAAATCGAGCTAACACACAAAGATAGCAGGCAGCCAGCGCTGAAGAAGAAGGCACCGGACATCTGCAGAAGAACCGGGGTTCGCCGAGTCAAGAGCGGAAGAGGGGAGAAGATGGAAGAAGCCCCCCGGAGTCCGGAGAAGCCCCCCCCGGAGAGCGGAAGAAGAAACCCCCCCCCCCCGGAGAGCGGAGAAGACCCCCGGAGAGTGGAAGAAGACCCCCGGAGAGCGGAAGAAGAAGCCCCCCCTGGTAATAGAGCTAATAAAGAAGACAGGGGGGGCATCCGGAGCAGAATAATAAATTATTTTAAAAAGCCTTGTGTTGTGTGTTTACTAACTTTAACTTTTTGCCTACAGGTGAATGGATAGGGGTACGATGTACCCCATATCCATTCACTTAGGGTGGGGGGGCCGGTATCTGGGGGCCCCCTTATTTGAGGGGACTCCCAGATTCCGATAAGCCCCCGCCCACAGACCCCGACAACCAATGGCAAGGGTTGTCGGGAAGAGGTCCTGTCCTCATCAACATGGGGACAGGGTGCTCTGAGGTGGGGGGGGCCCACAGTGCGCCCCCCTGCCCCAGAGCACCCAACCCCCCCATGTTGAGGGCATGCGGCCTGGCACGGCTCAGGAGGGGGGGGGCCGCTCGCTCGTCCCCACTCCCTTCCTGACCGGCCGGGTAGCGTGCTTTGGATACGGGTCTGGTATGGATTGTAGGGGGACCCCCTACGTCGATTTTTCGGCGTAGGGGGGTCCCCTTACAACCCATACCAGACCTAAGGGCCTGGTATGCTCCTGGGGGGGAACCCATGCCGGTTTTGTCTTTACAAATTGCCGTGGAGTTCTCCCTCGGGAATGCATACCAAATGCCGTCGCTGGAATGGGCTTTTACATGGTGTGACTAGTTTACACTTTGTAACATCAGCCCTAGTTTTACACTTGCAAAATAACACTTACGGCGAAAAAACGAAGCTGGAAAGCTTTGTGGATCGCCTTAAGTGCTAATTTGCATACTAGCAACGGCATTTCGACTCGAAATGCCCCCAGCGGCGGATGCGGTACTGCATCCTAAGATTCGGCAGTGTAATTCAATTACACATGCCTGATCTTCTGCCTAACTTTGGAAAAAGCCTTTTGAGGATCGTTTCCAAAGTTAGACACAGACTGAACAGCAGTTAAGTCTGCGTATCTCTTTTGAGGATCTGGCCCATAGTGTCTACAAACTATGGTACATTGTCTGAAATTTACGCAGCTTTTAGTTTATGACTGCCAAAATGGCAGGACAGTTCAACCCCCCCCCCCCCCCAAATGACCCCATTTTGGAAAGTAGACACCCCAAGGAAATTGCTGAGAGGCATGTTGAGCCCATAATTGAATGTTTTATTTTTTTTGTGATTGAAAAATGAAAAAAAAAAAAAAAAAAAAAACATTTACACAAAGTTGTCACTAAATGATATATTGTTCACACATGCAATGGGTATATGTGTAATTACAACCCAAAATACATTCTGCTTCTTCTCCTGAGTACGGGGATACCACATGTGTGAGATTTTTTGACAGTCTAGCCACGTACAGGACCCCGTACAGTCTAGCCCGTGACAGGACCGAGAGCTGTGAGTGTAAACACACAGCTCCCGGTCCTGTCACGGGGGGAAATGCTGATCCTCTGTTCATACAATGTATGAACAGAAGATCAGTAATTTCCCCTAGTGAGGCCACCTCCCCCTACAGTTAGAACACACCCAGGGAACATACTTAACCCCTCCCCCCCCCTAGTGTTAACCCCTTCACTGCCAGTGGCATTTTTATAGTAATCCAATGCATTTTTATAGCACTGATCGCTATAAAAATGCCAATGGTCCCAAAAATGTGTCAAAAGTGTCAGAAGTGTTCCTCATAATGTCGCAGTACCGAAAAAAACAAAAAACGCTGATCGCCGCCATTACTAGTAAAAAATAAATATTAATAAAAATGCCATTAAAATACCCCCTATTTTGTAAACGCTATAACTTATGTGCAAACCAAACAATAAATGCTTATTGCGTTTTTTTTTTTAGAAAAATATGTAGAAGAATACGTATCGGCCTAAACCAGGGGTGCCCAACCTTTTGAAGCGCGAGGGCCACTTAAGCGACTTGGTAACTGGTCGCGGGCCACATTTAGCGAAGGGGGCGGATGGCAGGTCCGTGTCTGCTCTGCATGTGCAGAGTGGACACGGACACAGCCTGATTGGATTGGAGGTAGGACACAAGTCGGTTTACATCTATCCATCAGCATACATGTGCTTCCACTGAGGGAACTCTTTAAATTTTGCAGTACACAGGGAGCCTTCACGGGGCCTGCAGCTTACGCATGTATTTGCAAATGCGTGCAATTAAACCCCTGTTTTTAATGCACTGTTAGACAGGTGAATTTGGTTGGGTGCTGATTGGTTGGTAAGTTGAGCTTGGAAATTCTGTGGGCCAGATTCAGATAGGTTAGCGGATCTTTAGATCCACGTAACCTATCTGATTAACGATCCGCCGCCGCAAGTTTTTGAGGCGAGTGCTTAATTCAGAAAGCACTTACCTCATTTTGCATACCTCATCCTCATTTGCATATTCCTCGCGTATACAAACGGAAGCGCCACCTAGCGGCCAGCGTGAGATTGCAGCCTAAGATCCGACGGTGTTAGTCACTTACACCTGTCGGATCTTGGGGAGATCTATGCGGAACCTGATTCTATGAATCAGGCGCATAGATCTGACCGACGGAACTCAGAGATACGATGGCGTATTAGGAGATACACCGTCTTATCTCTTTGTGAAACTGGCCCGTGTGTTTTTTGACATGTGTTCGCCCCTTCCAGTGCTCCTTGCTGTTAAGACCAGTTATAGGAAGGGGCAGTGACTGTTTTTTTTTTTTTTAAATCTGCCACTCCTTGGAGGTGGCAATTGAGTCGGACTGACCGTGTGAAAGGGGCCCATGGCTGCTTTCACACTGATGCTCTGCGGTTTACATGCATCACGAGTGCAACACAGTGTACCTTTTGTCTTTTATGCACTTTGCAATAGACTTTTATTATATTCTGCAGGTTTGGTGCACTTTCAGAAAGCTCACCAAACTTGCAGGTAATAACAGAAGTCTATGGCTCAGTGCAGGTAACCCGCAGGTGCACTGCTCTGCATCTGCGGATTAGTTTGAAAGAAGCCCAGTAGCCACTGCAGAACAGATATGCCCATATATACACTGTGATTTTAGTAATAAACTGACCTTTAATAACAGTATTCTATTCTATTCCATCCCAGAGCAGGAGGTCACGGGCCACATCAGAGGGTTCCGCGGGCCACATATGGCCCCCGGGCCACTGGTTGGGCACCCCTGGCCTAAACTAAACTGTTTTTTTATATATTTTTGGGGGATATTTATTATAGCAAAAAGTAAAAAATATTCATTTTTTCAAAATTGTCGCTCTATTTTTGTTTATAGCGCAAAAACTAAAAACCGCAGAGGTGATCAAATAGCACCAAAAGAAATCTCTATTTGTGGGGGAAAAAAGGACACCAATTTTGTTGCCACGTCGCACGACCGCGCAATTGTCAGTTAAAGCAACGCAGTGCCAAATCGCAAAAAGTGCTCTGGTCTTTGGGCAGCAATATGGTACGGGGGTTAAGTGGTTAATCTCCTTTTCTCAAAAGGGAATAGATTCAGTTGCACTAATCTTTCCTCATAGCTAAGCTCCTCCATGCCTTTTATCAGTTTGGTTGCCCTTTACTCCTCACTACCTATCACAGCTTCGGAGACCATGAAATGTCAAGATAGCACAAATACGCCCCACAAATCCCCCCCAAATGACCCCATTTTGGAAAGAAGACACCCCAAGCTATTTGCTGAGAGGCATGTTGAGTATTTTGCAGATCTCGTGTTTTGTCACAAAGTTTTCAAAATTGAAAAAAAAAAAAAAAAAAAATTTTCTTTCTTTATTTTAAAAAACAAATGAGAGCTACAAAATACTCACCCCCTTAGAAAGCCTAAATGCGTTGATTGGTTTTCGGGGTCCTGTACGCGGCTAGTCTCGCAAAAAGTCTCACACATGTGGAATCCCCGTACTCCGGAGAAGCAGCAGAATGTAATTGTAATTGGGGTGTAATTTCACATATACCCATGCTATGTTTGAGCAATATATCATTTAGTGACAACTTTGAGTAAAAAATGAAAAAAAATATATTTTCCCGAAACTTGTGGCAAAATATAAAATATTCCATGGACTCAACATGCCCCTCAGAAAATATCTTGGAGTGTCTACTTTCCAAAATTGGGTTATTTGGGGGGTTTTGTGCCATCTTCGAAAACTGTGATAGGTAGTGAGGAGTAAAATCACCATTTTACGCCCTTAGAAATCCTGAAGATGGTGCTTGGTTTTTGGGGCCCCGTACGCAGCTAGGCTCCCAAAAAGTCCCACACATGTGGTACTCAGAAGCAGCAGAATGTATTTTGCTATGTAATTTTACATATACCCATGCCATGTTTTAGCAATATATCATTTAGTGACAACTTTGGGTAAAAAAAACTTGTAGCAAAATATAAAATATTCCATGGACTCAACATACCTATCAGCAAATAGTTGGGGTGTCTACTTTCCAAAAAGGGGTCATTTTGTTGGGGTTTGAATTGTCCTGGCATTTTTTGCACAACATTGGAAGCTTATAACACACATCACCCACTCTTCTAACCACTTAAAGGCAAAGCCCTTTCTGACACAATTTTTTTTTTTGCTAGAAAATGACTTTGAACCCCCAAACATTATATAATTTTTAACCCCTTGCTGACCAGCGCACAGCAATTTACATTGGCACAATGGCACGGCTGAGCAAATGGGCGTACCTGTACGCCCCCTTTAAATCGCGACTTAGTGGGAGCGTGCTTATGTGAGCATACCTGCTTGTCCCACGGACTTGATGTCCACTGGGGGCCCACGATCATAACATGGAACGGCAGAACGGGGAGATGCAAACAAGGGATTTCCCTGTTCTGCCTAGAAACATGACAGAAATCTACTACTCCCTGTCATCGGGAGCAGTGATCTCTGTCATCTTGTAGTGAGCCCATTCCCCCCTACAGTTAGAATACATCCCTAGGACACACCTAACCCCTTGATTGCCCCCTAGTGTTTAACCCCTTCCCTGCCAGTGTCATTTACACAGTAATAGTGTCAAAAGTGTCTGCCATTATTAATAAAAAATCAAATTTATCATGAAAATGCCATAAATCTATCCCCTATTTTGTAGACTCTATAACTTTTGCGCAAACCAATCAATATATGCTTATTGCAATTTTTTTTTACCAAAAATATGTAGAAGAATACATATCGGCCTAAATTGAGGAGGAAATTTGTTTTTTCATATATTTTTGGAGGATATTTATTATAGCAAAAAGTAAAAAATATTGCTTTTTTTTAAAAATTGACGCTTTTTTTGTTTATAGCGCAGTTATTTGTGGGAAAAAAAGGACGTAAATTTTGTTTGGGTGCCACATCGCACGACCGCGCAATTATCAGTTAAAGCGACACAGTGCCTAATCAAAAAAAGTGGCCTGATCTTTGACCACCGAAATGGGCCGGGGCTGAAGCGGTTGAAAAAAAAAATCGAAGCTTTAATACCACTTTAAGTGTTTTTTCAGCTCTCCCCATCTTATTACTACTGCACCTTAAATTTGCTGGCACCAAGACTGCTTTGAGCCCCCTGTTTATTAGTGAGGAGGTTAAATGATTTATTTCCCCAATTACTTATTTCATAATTTCCCCAATTAGGAAGGAAAAAGGAGCAGTTTAAATTTTACATATAAAACCATGTGGACTATCTGGACAGGTCTTCCTGTAAAAAAAGAGTCTTTATTTAAAAAATATATATATTTTATATATTTTTTTATCCATCCCACCTCCACACCTCATTATTAGTAGGGGGTATACATACACATACACCAACACACACTGCCCCCCAATTTTTTACTTTTCTAAATTTACTATCTAAGGTTAAAGGATGTAGAAAGCATTATGGGTGCTTGAAAAATTCACAGTGAATTCCTCTTTGGGCATTTCCGAACGTTATGCCAATTTCAAAGTTGGTATTTGCAAAAGTGTCTTTCATCAATAGTACTTGTTGTATGGCTGCAATGGGCAATTAATTGTCATTACAAATAAACACGTGTAGAAGAAAATGTGGGGCACATTGTAGTAACTGATTGATTGATACTGCTGAGTAACTGAACAAACAGCAATATTTTACAACATAATACTTTTTTCCCCCCACAGACAAACTTGCCATCACTATCTACAGAAGAGCAGTCTAGTAAGTACACAATATGTTGACTACCACCTTACTGAAATATGTGTGGAGCATACAGTGATTTCATACTTTTAAGCTGAATTAATGCTGTTAAGTTGACATTTATGATAGAGGAGTAATACTGACTTTTCTTTTTCTTTTGATAGAGGGCCCCATGCCACTAGGGGGCCCCATCAGGGTTGCCAGTCTCTGTAAAACCAGCGACAGTATGTAAAAATCTGTGATTTTTTTACATCTGTCCCTGAAATTTCCCTTACCGACATCCTTTTGGTCTAAAAATCCCAAGATTATAGCTGCCTCGCCTCTCCAGTACCTTCTCAGTGTGTGTATGTATACTGTATGTCTGTATGTGTATTCTGTGTGTATGTATACTGTGTGTGTATATTGTGTGTCTGTGTGTATATACTGTATGTGTGTATACTGTGTGGCCCTATAATCTATTTCCTGGGGGCCCCATAATCTCCTATTGCCCGGGGGCCCCATAAGTTGTCAGTCCGCCCCTGGTGTTGTCAGCAAAAAAAAAAGAAAATCATACAATTCCATATACACAATCCTTCATCCAGAGGAAGGCAACCCCCCCCCCCCCCTGCAAAGCATACTCCAATTTGCTACAGCAGGGGTAAAAATTCCTTCCTGATCCCCTGGGAGGCAATCACATTTTCCCTGGATCAACATTACCTATAAATGTTAGTACACAGTTATATTATGTACAATAAGGAAATAATTGAGGCCTTTCTTAAAGCAATCTACTGAGCTGGCCAGAACCACGTCTGGAGGGAGTCTGTTTCACATTTTCACAGCTCTTACTGTGAAGAAACCTTTCCATATTTGGAGATGAAATCTCTTTACCTCTAGACGTAAAGAGTGCCCCCTTGTCCTCTGTGATGACCTTAAAGTGAATAACTCAACACCAAGTTGGATCACTTATGTATTTATACATGTTGATCATATCCCCCCTTAATCTCCTCTTCTCAAGAGAGAATAAATTCAGTTCCTTAAATCTTTCCTCATAGCTGAGCTCCTCCATGCCTCTTATCAGTTTGGTTTGCCAAAAAACTGAAATGCATATTACTAATGATTTGAACAGGGGCAAAATGATATCTCTCTCTCTGGAGTCCATACCTTTCTTAATACAAAAAGGACTTTTCTCGCTTTGGAAACCGCAGCTTGGCATTGCATGCCATTATTGTGCTTATGATCTACCAAGACCCCCAGATCCTTCTCCACTATGGATTCCTCCAGTTGTACTCCCCCTAGTATGTATGATGCATGCATGTTCTTACCCCCAAAGTTCATATCTTTACGTTTATCAACATTATACCTCATTTGCCACTTAGTTGCCCAATTAGACAGTGCATTGAGGTAACTCATATATGTGTTGCGTCAGCGTCAAGAGGTTAAACTACATTTGCCAAAGTAAATTGTACCATAATGCTTTACAATAGTTATCAACATGTATTCAAAGTTTACTCATCAGGTACATGAATGTGTCCAAATTAACAATCAATTATGCTAAACAGCGTTTAACAAACCTCTTAGGCCCCGTACAGACGACCAAACATGTCTGCTGAAACTGGTCTGGGGGCCAGTTTCAGCAGACATGTTCGGTCGTGTGTAGGCCCGAGCGTGCAGGATTCCAGCAAACATTTGCCCGCCGGGCCTTTTCCCAGCGGACAAATATTCCTGGACTTGTTTTAACCTCCCTGGCGGTATGATTCTGTCTGGAATTACGTACCAAAAGCGGTACAATTATTTTGCAAGGAAATTTGGCGTTTTATACTGTAGGCCTGTAATTTTTAGAAATAACTCACTTAAATCTGACCAAGCAAGAGTCTTGTAGGCATCCCGGGTATGACATTTTTTTTTTAAAACAAAATTATAAATTATAATATAATAAATAATTATAAATAATTATAACAAATAATAATATAATTATAATAAAAATTATTCAATAATGTAATCAACTCAAAATCACTGAAATTTGCTCAGTTGCAGAATTGTCGCTGTCATTATTTTTTTTTTTTATGACGAATTTCCCCACAAATCGCTATCGCACATTTCTGCAAGTGATTATAATTTATTATCGCTGTTTTCTAGCTGATCTAAAACCATTTTTGACATAAAGGGACACTTTTGGACAATCTACAGTTTTTAGGCAGAAATTAAATTTTTTATTTTTATAAAAGTACATGTAGGGCACTGGGCAGACCACTAGGGACAAGGGGGGTGTGTATTTTTTGCATACAGTACTGTAATCTATAAGATTACAGTATACTGTATGTAAAGTGTTTGTTTACTTTTTTGAATTTGGCGCTGTTCTCCGTCCCCGTGCGTCGTAACGTCGTAGGGAACGGAGATCGGCGGCACACGGGGACTGTGAATCGAGCGAGGAGGTCCCGCTCGCTCACACAGCGGGGTGGCATCGCTGGATCCAGGGACAAGGTGAGTAATTTGCCTGTGGATCCAGCGAAAGGTAAGCCGCGCCGCTGCACACTCTGCATGTCCACCCCGAGCGTGACTCGGGGTTACCGATCCTAACATGAAAAACCAACCCCGAGTCACGCTCGGGTTTACCGCCAGGGAGGTTAAAACAGTCCGCTGGAATCCTGCCCGCTCGGACATGTTCGGTCGTCTGTACAGACCTACCGTACATGTCCGAGCGCCCGCCATCCCTCGCATGCGTCGAATGACTTCGATGCATGCGTGGAAGCATTTAACTGGCAGGCCCGCCCACGTCGCTGCGTCATTGTCGTGGCGACACCGCGTCATCGACGCAGCGACACCACAGACACGCCCCGCGTATTGTTTACGCGCGGCTTTCTGTACGATGGTTAGTACAGCCATCGTACAGAAAGCCCCGGGCAGACATGTACGGTGAAAACGCTCCGGCGGACCGGTTTCATCGTACATGTTTGCTGGTGTGTACACGGCCTTAAAATGGAGTTCCACCCATTTTTTTATGTTTGTCTGTGCTGCATGCCCTAATGTCATAGTGTTCAGAATGGACAATTTGTATTTATTTTGTTGCTTGTAAATACCCTTATTTTGTAGTCCTTCATTACTTCCTCCTCCTTATTAGCCTAGGCTATTAAGTCACAAGGCTATTCGCAAGGGTTTCTGGGATAGGCACCATGTATCCCAGTAGTCCTTGCAAATAGCCTATTTGCATAGAGAAGGGGTGGCAACTTCCTCTGACACTCCCGTTGGAAACCTGACTGAAACCTATTACATCGCTTGTGCAGCACTGAGCATGTGCGAGATCTGCAAGGCTGAAATCCAGGAAGTCATACAGTCTGGCTTCATGATGCCCACACTTAAGATGGCCACGGTCTATTTCTAGATTATAAACTAACTAAATGCTCTAACAACCTAACAAAACGGACCTTAGTTTACAGACTAACTTTACTAGACTACATTAAGCTTGTGTATTACAGGGGTATTTATATTTAAAAAGTGAAATTGTGGGTGAAACTCCCCTTTAATTACTTTATAAGCTATATATAAGGATGTCTTCAACCCAGCAAAAATAGTCAAGATGAGGAAAAGTAGTGGAAATGGGCGTTAAACCATGACCACCTGATATCTCTAATATAGGTATACAACATATTTTTATA
The DNA here is from genome assembly GCF_905171775.1 of Rana temporaria. Taxonomy (NCBI): domain Eukaryota; kingdom Metazoa; phylum Chordata; class Amphibia; order Anura; family Ranidae; genus Rana; species Rana temporaria. The sequence goes on along the minus strand of NC_053489.1, from coordinate 398,979,807 downwards.
TAAATAGTCATAACTTTATTACAAACAATTAAAAACAGACATTTCATATCAACTGGGCACTGTACGGCCCCAAAGATCTTCACCCTCTTTCAGAAGTATGTCCCATCTGAATTGTCAGGCATAGTTATTTAATATTTGGCCAAAATTCTTGAAATTAATGGCCACCAGCTTTATGTGCCCATATAGGGAATGGAAGCCAAGGAATAATTTGGAAAGTAAGATTATCCAAAATGTAATAAAGCGCTGCCTAAGAAAAACAAGGTTGTATTTTTTATCTGTTTTCCCCTTCTGTTGGTTGAATGGTATGAACTTGTGTCTTTCAACCAGACAAACTATGTAAACTATATTAAGAGACTGTAACTCCTGTTTAATACCATAAAGTCATCATATTACATAGGGAGGGGACTAACAGACCTCCCCACTGGCAGTGGCGATAACTGTGCGGTGGAACATTATCTATAACATATGGAAGCTAAACCCTTTTTGGTTGTCCTTTATAACAGCTGCGATGTGTTGATGCACATGTGTTGGCCTGAAAGCCCCTGGATCTTAGATGCACTCTTAGGGGGAATTCAATAATACCTAATGACACTATAAGGCCGTGTACACACGATAGGATCGCCAGAGGAGAACGGTCTGAAGGACCGTTTTCATCAGTCCAAACCGATCGTGTGTAGGCCCCATAGGTTATTAAACCTTCGGTCAAAAAAATGAGAACTTGCTTTAAAATTGAACCGATGGACGCCTAACCGATAGGTCAAAACCGATCGTTAGTATGCAAAAGCATCGGTTAAAAACCCGCGCATGCTCAGAATCAAGTCGACGCATGCTTGGAAGCATTAAACTTCGTTTTTTTCAACATGTCGTTGTGTTTTACGTCACCGCGTTCTGACATTTAACCTATGGTGTGTAGGCGCTACGGACCATCAGTCAGCTTCATCGGTTTTTGGATGGACTGATCGCGTGTACGAGGCTTTAGGCAGAGACATTTGCTCCAGTCTAGGTAACATTACCGAAATAGGTGACAAATTCAGATAGTTCTTACTAGTGCCACTTTAGTCTGCTATTGCCATATGGTCCTTAACAAGAAAAGTAGAAAAACTTTTTCCATAACGTTCCTGCTAGTCTGTTAATCTTCCTGCAGTCTTGTAAATAAAGTTATTAAACTCTGTAGTTTCATAACTTCTGTCAGCAGCCACAAAGCACATGTGTACAGAAACTTAGAATGAAAAATGTGGTTTTGCTCAAAATACCGATAATTCTCTTGACTAGCCAGAAGGCTAAATTATTTTAGATTAGAAGAGGAATACAAACATTTGATAGTAGGTCAAACCACATTTTATGAACAGTCAGTATGTATATCTAGATATGTTATTTTTTTTTTTTTTTTTTTTATATTTATTAGACATTCTACAAGATGGGGATGGTTTTGCAGCTGCCAGCATACCTGAAGATTCTTCAGAAAACTTACCACTAGAGCAGAGTACTATTATTCCTCTAGACAGCAATTTTCAGTATGAAGTCATAAGAAACAGAATTTCAAATGAAATTTGCACATCTTTTTCATCCTTAAAAATTCATTGTGAAAACAAGATGTTAAAGTTAACTGGGCATGGTGATTTAATGCAGGCACGTCTTCAAATCAAAAATATGATTGCCACAGTCAGAGAACGTAAAGTTGATGTCTCCCCAGCCATAGCAGGTTTTCTTCTCTCTTCGGATAGTGCAGAAATATCCAAAAATATATTTGAAGGCCTTGTTTTTCTAGATATTTTAAGGGGTTTATGTATATATGCACCTTCTGATACTCTACTTGACCAAGCTGAAACTACTTTACAACAAAGTCTTAAAGTGGAAAATATTCATATTGCATCAGAAGAAAGGAATGCCATCTCACAGGAATCCTGGAAACATTTATTGGACACCTTAAATAGTTCTGGAGATATTCAGGTTGGTCTCCAGGAGGATAGTGATAGCAAAGGTCTCACCTTATCTTTAGTGGGTTTGGCTAAGGCAGTAGAGGAAGCAAGCAAGACATGTAAGCACTATTTATGGCAGAAAGCCTCTATCAAAGAGGAAGTTGATCTAGAACATCGTATAGTTGTAGAAAATATAGAGAATTTGCTAACAAGCTTTGAAGGTGGCCAATTGTCAGTTACCATTCAGGTTTCAGAGCCACCAGGACAGACTGTGACTTTGATTGGTCAACAAGATGAAGTGCTCAAATGTAAAGCTACTCTTCAAGAATTTATTCAGAAGATACATGTAAATAATCTATGTATTACCAAACACGGAGCAGCACATTTTTTTAAAAAACAAGGAAAGCAAATACTAAATACATTTCAGGACACTTTCAATTGCCGCATCTTTGTTTGTGACTCTGAAAATGGGGATCGGAGAGGAGAGGGTGCTGGCAATGATCAGAATGCACTTGGAGGTACAGAAGATGTAAATCAAAGTAAAGAAGTAAAAGTGACAAGAGATGCATCTCGTGATGAGGGAACACCACAAGCAGAAAAATATGGGGCAGCCAAAACACAGACGAAAACAAAAGAAAATAAACCTTCAGTGGTCCAGCTTGTATTGAGTCGTGGAAAACTCGAGAACAAAAAGGTAAATCAAATATGTTTTCATTTATAAGCCAGGGCACAGACTGTAGGTATGTACCTTACTATACTTACAGTGGGGAAAATAATTATTGGATCCCCTGCAGATTTTGTAAGTTTGCCTACTTACAAAGAAATGAAGGGTCTATAATTTTTATCATATGTGTATTTTAAATGATTGAGACAGAATATCAACCAAAAATTCAGAAAAAAACACATAATACAAAGGTTATAAATTGAGTTGCAGTTCAGTAAGTAAAATAAGTATTTGATCCCCAAGCAAAACATTACTTAGTACTTGGCAGAGAAACCCTTGTTGGCAAGCACAGAGCTAGGACATTTCTTGTAGTTGGTGACCAGGCTTGCACACATCTCAGGAGGGATTTTGATCCACTCTTCTTTACAGATCTTCTCTAAATCCTTAAGGTTTTCTTGGCAATTGCTTGGCAACGTAAAGTTCCAGCTCCCTCCATAAATTTTCTATAGGATTAAGGTCTAAAGACTGGTTAGGCCACTCAATGACCTTAATGTGCTTCTTCTTGAGCCCCGCCTTTGTTGCCTTGGTGGTATGTTTTGGGTCATTGTCATGCTGGAAGACCCATTCATGACCCATCTTCAGTGTTCTGGCTGAGGGAAGAAGGTTCTCTTCCAAAAAAATGGGCAAAGTACCTTTAACAGAGAAACAACTTCAAAGCATGTTTTTACCTCCATGCATGACTGTAGGGATGGTGTTCTTAGGGTCATAGTCAGCATTTTTCTTCTTCCGAATACAGTGACTCTCCCCTTCAAGAAGGCACATGTACAGTCATTCCAATGAACATCTAAATTATTCAGAGAAGGATTGGGAGAAAGTGCTGTTGTCAGATGAGACCAAAATTGAGCTCTTTGGTATTAACTCGACTCGCCATGTTTGGAGGAAGAACCCGATCACCCTAGGAACACCATCCCTACAGTCAAGCACGAAAGTAGAAACATTATGCTTTGAGGTTGTTTCTCTGCTAAATATACAGGCCAAATTTGGCGCATTGAGGGGCCAAATGACGGTGCCATATATTGAAAAATCTTGGATCAGGACCTTCTTCCCTTAGCCAGGACACTGACGGGTTGTGGATGGGTCTTCCAGCATGGCAATGACCCAAAACATACCACCAAGGCAACAAAGGAGTGGCTCAAGAAGAAGCACATTAAGGTCACGGAGTGCCCTAGTCAGTCTCCAGACAGACCTTAATCCTATAGAAAATTTAGGGAGGGAGCTGAAACTTTGAGTTGTCAAAGGACAGCCAAGAAACCCTAAGGATTTAGCGAAGATCTGTAAAAAAGAGTGGACCAAAATCCCTCCTGAAATGTGTGCAAACCTGGTCACCAACTACAAGAACCTCTGTGCTTGCCAACAAGTGTTTCTCAGGAAGATCAGGGCACCATTTTTCATATCTGGTGGGAGTGCCCTCGTTTGAGACCCTTTTGGGACAAGGTGTGCGAACTGATCAAAGTTATCACGGATACTACAATCTCTCTCACCCCTGCATGTTGCTTACTCCATATTGCAGATTGCTCCATGCAGCATTATAAAAAATCATTGACCAGATATCTCCTGAATGCAGCGAAAGTCTTGATTCCCAGGCATTGGAAATCAAAGGATATTCCTTCCATCCCTGAATGGCTTAGTTCCATAGGGAACATTTACCAAATGGAAGAAACCGTAGCCATTGCCAGGGAATCGTCAGAAAAATTCAACCAGATATGGTCACCTTGGGTGGCTTTCAGGTGTTCTGGTCAGTACTCACAACTCGATATGGGATGAGAGTGCTGTTCTGGCTTTGATCTGTTCTTATTTAACACTCTTTGGAATGTTGAGAGCGTAGATGGCCCGTTTGCACAGTGTCGTTCCACCCCCTTTTTTTTTTTCTTCTTCTTCTTCTTCTTTTTTCTTTCCTAGTGTTAGCTAGTATCGGGTAATATCCTAGGATGTGATGTTGTCCCTTTGCTTTCGTTTGTTATAAGACATAAAAATTGTATTTTTAGATATATTATGATTATGTGTTATTGTGCGGTACTTAGGTACCTTGGCTGTACTTTGTATTCTGATTTCCTTCTTTATTAAAACTTTAATGTATAAAAAAAACAAAAAAACAAGTGTTTCTCCACCAAGTGCTAAGTCATGTTTTGCTTGGGGATTAAATACTTATTTTGCTCACTGAACTGCAACTCAATTAATAACATTTGTATCATGTGTTTTTTTATGGTTGATATTCTGTCTCTATCATTTAAAATACACCCATGATAAAAATGATAGATCCTTCAATTCTTTGTAAGTGGGCAAATTTACTAAATCTGCAGGTGATTAAATAAATATTTTCCCCACTGTATATGCATTGACACAGATTCACTGTGTTGAGGTGAAATTGTAAAGTGTGTGTAAAGCAAAAATATTTTCTTTTGGAGAGAATGTGGAGTGGTTAAAGATTTTGTATTGCTTTCTATTGCCTTTTGTGTTCCGGCCGGTAGATTCTACTCACTAGTGGTCATGGTGACCATGGTCCTTAATTCAGAATTTGTTAAGAAAACCAAAAAGTTGGACAACATTATTTACAAATTACAATAAAAATTTTTGTAAATATGTTAATGTAATGTAAAAAAAAAATGCTTTCCTACTAATGAAAAAAAAAAAAGATAAAAACTAACTAAGATGAGAATGAGAGGCAATTATTTACTTAGAGCTTCATAATTTACTCTTTTCATTCATAAGGGAGGCACTACTAGTGCTCCTACAACAAAGATGGGTACATAATCTGTTAAACTGACATCAATTATATGTATGGAAGGAAGGGGGTATTCTGGCTATTTTTTCACCCAAGGTCAGTAAGTGGTTAAAATATCACAGCACCTTCATTATGCTCAGCATAATCCAAAAGAAGGGGATCCTCTATGATTAAGCGCATCAGGCAAAACATGTAAGATAATGCAAGGATAAGTACCTGTCCAGCTTAAAGTGGAGTTCCACCCATAAATATAACATTACATCAGTAGTTTTAAAAAAATGTCATTAGTCCTTTACAATTTTTTTTTTTTTTTTAAATGCCTTCAAAGTGTTGTTGCTAGGCAGAATAGTTAATCTTCCCACTTCCTGCACCTATTTGCTTAATGCTTCCTAACCTACACCGCACAGACTCCTGGGAATGTAGTGGGTGTAACTTTCCAGGAGTCTGTGCACTCCCCAGTCTCAAAGAATCATGTGACTTGGACAGCACAGGTGCTGAAACCTGATCTGACACTGCTTGTGCAGCACTGAGCATGTGCGACATCTGCAAGGCTGAAATCCAGGAAGTCATACAGTCTGGCTTCATGATGCCCACACTTAAGATGGCCCCAGTCAATTTCTATTTTATAAAGTGTCTAAATGCTGTAACAACCTAACAAAACGGACCTTAGTTTACAGACTAACTTTACTAGAATACATTAAGCTTGTGTATTATAGGGGTATTTATATTTAAAAAGTGAAATTGTGTCCGGAACTCCGCTTTAACTAAGGAAAAAAAACTTTCTGCATGCAGTTTCCCCCTCCCCCATACTTACCTGAGCCCGAACTCTATCCGGCTATGTGCATGAGAGTAGTGTCTCTCTCTCTCTTTTCATTGGACAGCTATTGGCCCCCGCTGCTGTCAATCACAGAAAGTAAGAGAGGAGGCAGGGCCGAGCCATGCTCTGTGTGTCAATAGACACACAGAGCTGGCTTGGGAGCGAACACGCTTGTTTGGGGGGGGGGGGAGCCTCGACAGGGGACTCGAGAAGAGGAGGACCGGAGCTGCTCTTTGCAAAACAATTGCACAGAGCGAGTAAGTAAAACATGTATGTTATTTAAAAAAAAAATTAATTGTGCTTTTTTTAATACTTTAATTTATAATTACTTTACATTCCATTTAGGGTGACAATGCCACAAATATTTATAGATCCTTTGTATTGGATTTTTCAGGCTGATGTAATGGCTGCTCCTTTAGTATCTAATAATCCGGTTCTCGAAGCTTTGAATGTTACTAAAAATCTGAAACAGAAGGGAGGTGATCGGTTCAAAAATCTATTTACGAATGCTCTTAATAATCGTGCAACTCTTGAACCTGGAAGCATTTTTCAACTACCAATTCCTGGAAGCAACTACCCGCTAAACTGTGAAATTGTAATCTTCATCGTTTGCATCCCATGGGATGGGCCAAGTGGATCATCATCAATTGCAGTAAGCTTTACAAATATGATCACTGTAATATTATATCTTGAACTCCTGGTTCCAGTAGCTGTTAAAGTTGTGGTAAACGCTCTATTTTTATTTTTAGCTACAGATAAGCCTATAATAAAGCTTACCTAAAGTTTAAATTCTAGTGAGCAGCAGCCAGTGACGTCACCAGAGCATGCGCCCTGATGAAACGGCATACCCGTGCCATTCATCCAGAGCTCTGTGTCGCGGGAGTGACATCATCCTGGCTTGGGCATTAAAGCGGCTGCAGGTCATGAACCCAGAAGAAGGGCCGGTGAAGATGAAAGCCCCTGCAGCTGTGACAGCGCGCTGCTGGAGGGCTTCTTTTCAAGGTAAGTCTTTCATAATGTGCTATGCAACATATAGTAGCACACTATGACACTACCTTGCCGGGAGAGTTTTTTTTGTTCTACGTTTACCACCGCTTTAATGTAATGTCACATAACAGTGTAACAGCCACCATTATTATTTCAAACATCTAGTAAATTATCAGCAACCCAAAATGTATTATTTAATGAAAAACAGGATAAAAATATCAGAGAGCTCACTACCTGTACTATATCTATGGAGGAGCACATTGATATCCTAGCCTGCTCTCATGATTTGGACTACAAACACCTCCCCTTCTCCTTATATTTAATACTGTATTTTACATTTTTAATGTGTAATCATGTAATAAAATTTGTTACGTTTTATTTATAATTGGGTCCCATTCTCTGTGGCAGTAAAGCCCAATAAGTTAAAGCCTTTGGGCTCTAGGCTTGCTATAAATATCTTTAAAACATAAGAGATAGGGTTTTGTGGTTTAAATAAGACATTACAAGAACATTAGATGGATAAATGGAGTATGCCCGCGCTACCAAGGTGTGGGGAAGGGGGGGGGGGGGGAGATACGGCTGCAGCACTGAAAATGTATCAAACCAAAAATAGTCAAACAAAGTCACGTGATCATGACGAATACGTGTCGAGACACCAGAGGCACCGTGAGCCTGCTCGTTTTATGCAGATTTTTATGCACTTTATTGTGTTTTTATCAATAAATATTTTAAACTACTACACCATTGGCGTATGTATCTCCCTTTGTGAGGATCACTGCTGATATATCAGACGGGGCCCCACAGGGAGACTCTGTTTAGAGACCTAGGTTAAACAGTATCAAGAGACGCCTCACCAGGAAACGGCTGGAGTCTATGCCGCTTGTACCTAGAAAGATGCGGTTACCTTACAGCAGTAAGGTAAGGGGATATCCTCACTAATCACAAGGGAAAAGGAGCACTTTCCTATTTGATATCCACATTGGCAACTTGACACCAGCACTGGCACTTTATGTTGTTGCCAGGCCCGGACTGGCCCGGACTGGCCATAGGGCAAACCGGGCATATGCCCAAGGGGCGGTTGCAGCCAGAAAACGGCCCTCCGTGGGCCGCATGTCACATTTTCCCAGGGGTGTACCAAGGGGTTGCAGGCCGAGAGGGGACGCCCAGTTTACCTGATAGCAGAGACCCCCCACCCCCAACACAGCATCAGATAGAGAGAGATGAGCAGGGTGATTTCTCCCCTCCCCTTGCTGCCCGCAGGACCAGTTAGAGGAGAGGAGCTGCTTCTACTCCTCCCCCTCCTCTCATCCGCTCCTCATGTGTCTGCCCCGCCCACTCTCCCCAACAGACACTGTTCTGCTGCCTAAGTGATGTGGGCGGGAATATTCAAGATAAAGCTAAACAGAAAGGAAAGATGGAGTCTGATATCCATCCATCCAGTCAGTCCCTCCTGCCTCTGAGTGAGTACTGTGAGTACTGTAAACTGATGTAAAGGTGCCCTTCATTCCCTTCTCTCTCTCTCTCTTCACCTTTCTTACTCTCTCCCTATTATCTATCTATCTTTATCTATCTACCTTCCTTCCCTTATTTATTTATATCTTTATCAATCTTCCTTACTTTCTTTCTATTTATCTATCTATCTATCTTCCTTCCCTTCTATCTCTGTCTGTCTGTCTGTCTGTCTATCTATCTATCTATCTATTTATCATCTGCAGGAGGATCAACCCCCGGTCTCTCCCTGGCTGGCTGCCTGCCCTCTAATGCCAGGGCAATGCGGTGTAGAAAGTTGTTTGTCTCCGCCTGCATCCGCAGCTGGCGGGTGGTGCTGTTGCTCTGGTGGCGCCGTGTCTGCCTTCCCTCCGCCTGTATGGCCGCTGCCAGGCTCCTCCTCTCCACCTGCATTGCAGCTGTATTGGCCTGGACTGCCTGTGCCAGGCTCCTGACCTCTGTTACAAGGCCTGATGTGGTGGCTTGCAGCTCCCCCAGGCATGTGACAATAGCTGTGCTGTTTTCACTCACATCCTGAGATCCTGTGATGGTGGTTGTCTGAGCAGCCTGCTGGGTGAGGGCCTGCTGGGCAGCCAAGGTACAGGCAGCCTGGGTCTGGGCCGAGGAGGCCAGGCTCTCTGCCACTCGTTGCAGGTCACCCACTTAATCACCCCCCCACCTCAGGCTCCCCCCAGGCAACTGAGGAGCAGGAGCCTGGGCACCAGACGCAGCCCACGACAGGGCAGATGAGGGCATTTTTTGCTTTTTCTTTTATACTCAGGTAATGAGTTTATTTTTTTTTGGTATACTCAGGATATGAGTTTATTTTTTGGGGAAAAGTATGCACACGATCAGTAGTGCAGGCTACAGTGTGACTGGTGTGTGAATGTGAGGGTGACATACCTGCCAGTAAGGTGTGTCACCCTAGGTCGTCGGGGAGAAGTTATCCCCACGACCGTGTGAATGTGGTATGAATGGACAGCGACATAATTGGGGCCTTGGCGTGGCGTTGCTGCTCCCAAGTCCTGCATGGTGGACTTGGGCTAATCCAATGTGATGTGGATGTGGTGTGTGTGAGCTAGGGACCACAGTGGTGTGCATTCTCCTTGTGCCATAATGAATGTGTGTCTTTAACGTGCAAAAATGCGTTCCATGAGGCAACTCCTGACTGCTGTTCCCTCAGCAGACGGGGTAGCCTCGGTTAGGGGGGGACTGTCTGGTTCGGGGGTCAGGTCATCACGTATGTCAATCTCCAGGCCCTTTCTCATGGCGTTGTTGTGCAGCACTCAACATGCAGCGATGATCTGGCACACAAAGTTTGGGGAATACAACAGGGTCCCCCCGGACTTATCCAGGCATCGGAAACGGGACTTCAGGATGCCAAATGTGCGTTCCACCACTGCACGGGGACGTATGTGTGCAGCATTTTATCTTTTCTCTCCTCTGGTTTGGGGATTACGGAATGGAGTCAGGAGATGGGGCCCAAGTGCATATGCAGAGTCACCTGGAAGGGAAAAAACAGGAAGTTGTTAGTCGTGCATGTGTCCCTCGTGATGTCTGCATCATGGGGTCGGACAATCATGCCTGACTCCCATGTCACTCACCAACCAGCCAGCTGTCCCCGTACACGTTCTGTTCGAATTCTGTTGGGATGTCTCTTAAAAGTTAACAAAAACCCGGCTCAGCAAGTCAATTTAGTTGGGCATTGGAGAAGGCCACCTCCTGAAGGTATGCATCAGTGCATGTAAAATATCTCCAGGGCCTCCACTTATCACAGAATTGTTCTTCCGTATTCTGAAGAGTAGCGGTCAATTCCTCCATCCAGAGGATAAAATTGACTTTGGAATACCACAGGACCCTGGTTGGAGGTTGGGGCTGCCTCCACAATGCAGGGACGCACGCCCTCGCTGCGTTGAGGAGCTGCATGGTGAGTGTCTTCTTATATTTCCGAATAGGTCTCTCTGTCAGGTGCAGGAGACAAGCGGCCGGATTACCTTTCAACTCTACGGAGGTCAAATTTTTAATAGCGGTTGTTACCTCCTCCCAGAAGGAGCTCAGAATGGGGCAGGACCAAAATATGTGAAAAATTGTGCCACCCTCCCCGTTATACTGCCAGCACCTATCCGGGTAAGCCCCACTCATCTTGTGAAGTATATAGGGGACCCTATACCAACGAGATAACATTTTGTACCCAATTTCCTGGAACTGGCTCGCCATGGAGGACTTATGTGCCAAAATTAGGATTTTTTCCACCTGCTGTGGTATAAACCGAATACCTAAATCCTCTTCCCACTGGCGAACAAATGTCAAGGCCGGATCATCATTCTGGGTTGTCAAATAGCTATATAGCAGAGACAGCGTATCCCGAGAAGGTTCCCCTGCTCTACATAATGATTTAAAGGGGGTAAGAGCACGTGGAGCATATGATGCCTTCTGCAGAGACTGCAGAAAATGTCTTAGTTGGTTAGTGCTTAGACTATCTAATAGTGGGTCCAAGAGCCCGGATATGGCTGTGGATGAGGGGAGCCCCCCCTGTGACCAAACATCATCCATGCGATGTTTCCCCGAAAGCGTCAGTCGTCTCATACTTCTGCTGGTAAGTCCGGGTATGAAGTCAGGGTTTCCTATAACGGGGGTCATAGGGGAAGGTAGCGATGAAAGACCCGAATTGCGGAAGACCGACCTAACAACTGTAATGCCGCGAACACACGATCGGTTAAACTGATGAGAATGGTCTGATGGACCGTTTTCATCGGTCAAAACCGATCGTGTGTGGGCGCCATCGGTTATTTAACCATCGATTAAAAAAAAGCCAATTTGTTTTAAATTTAACTGATGGATTCCTAACCGATGGGAAAAAATCGATCGTAAGTAGGCACAACCATCGGTTAAAAATCCACGCATGCTCAGAATTAAGTCGACGCATGCTTGGAAGCATTGAGCTTCGTTTTTTTCAGCACGTCTTTGTGTTTTACGTCACCGCGTTCTGACGCGATCGTTTTTTTTAACCAATGGTGTGTAGGCGCGACGGACCATCAGTCAGTTTCATCAGTTAACCGATGAAAACGGTCCATCGGTCCGTTCTCATCGGATAGACTGATCGTGTGTATGTGGCAAAAGAGTGGCGCCAATCAGGGGATGGCTTCTCATATCTTCCGGAGTCGGGGAAGTGAGTCATGGTGACGTTAAAAGAGGAATAGAAGCGTCCTCAATCTCCATCCCCACCCACTGTTTGAAGTCCGCATTGCAATGCCAATCCACCAACCTCGAAAGGTGCACCGCCCTGTAGTACCTGAAGAAGTCGGGGAGACCAATACCCCCCTTCTCCTTTGGCATAGATAATAGTTGCATTTTAATCCTTGGTGACTTATGGGACTAAATTAAGTCCCTAATTACCGCTCTGAGCTGTTTGAAAAACACTAAAGTAACATGGATTGGCATAGCTTGGAGTATATATAAAATCCCTGGGAGGACTGTCATCTTCACGGTGTTACACCGTCCAAACCACGTCAAGGTCAGGGAATGCCAATTGTGCAGGTCAGTTTCAGCAGAGGCAGGAAATTGGAAGGATACAGGTGATGTTGATGCCCAAATACCGTATAGATTTTTCAGCCCAGTGAAACGTAAAGGACGAACGCATACAGTGAACATCAGATTCAGGGACTGTAATATTCAGCACCGTGGACTTGGCACAGTTGACCTTAAAATCCTACAGTTCTGCATACACCCGTAAGGCCACTAGAATATTGGGAAGTGAGACGCGTGGATTGGCGACAAAAAAATATCAAATCATATGCGTAGGCCACGATTTTATGGCGACCTGAGTGTTTCTGTATGCCCGTGATATTAGGGTATTTTCTAATGGAACACAGGAAAGGCTCCAGCGTAAAAATAAAAATGAGGGGAGACAGGGGGCAGCCCTGCCTCGTCCCGTTTGCTATTGTGAAAAAGTCAGAGCGCCATTCATTTACCCATACTGCCGCCGAAGGAGTGGAGTAGAGAGCCAGGATCCAGCCAAGCATATTGGGACCCAATCCTATGTGGTCCAGGGTGGCTCGCATGAAATGCCAGGCCACCCTGTCGAAGGCCTTTTCCGTGTCTGTTGAGAGCAAGAGAAAAGGTCTTCTGGTGATACGCGCCGCATGGATAAGATTAAAGACCCTAGCCATGTTGTCCGTAGCCTCTCTCATCAGGACAAACCTTGCCTTGTCTAAATTAATCAATTTAGGGATGTGCGGTAAAAGACGGTTTGACAACATTTTTGAGAAGAGCTTTAAATCTACGTTAAGGAGTGCAATCGGGCGGTAATTCGTATCAACTCGCCCCGAACCACACATTTATGCGCTTCACAGATGGACATCAGACTCAGGGATGGGTTAGCATTTTCAGAGAAATAGTGTGAGAGAATCTAGTTCACTGCGCACTTCCGGGATTTGTAACAGAGACTTATTAAGTTTCAAAGTCAGGGGGCTCAGGGGAGTATCTTCCTAACTCAAGGTCACATGAGTTGGTGCATGACTCGAAAAGGAAATGTAATTGATCTGGGAGGAGGCAACAAGAGGTAGATCCTTATGCTGAATCAGGAAGAAGTAAATTCTTGAATATGTATGGTGCACAGTAGAAAAATAGGTATAATCCCTATCCTTTGGGTGCATGATTCGCCATGGGTCAACCAAATTCAGACTAAACAATTCTGCTTTTAGTTTTTTGAGATAGGAATAGGAAAGGTGGGACGCCCCTCTCGAAACGTCAAGTAACGGCTCCTGTGAGAAATTAAAATCTCCACCCAACAGAAAGATGCCTTCAAGGAATTCCAGCAAAATTGGGATTAAGGACCGTAAGAAGGAAAGATGGTCCGAGTTTGGAAAATAAACATTCACATGGTCACTGTGGTAGTCCTAATCTTCCCTTTCAGGAGAAAATAACGGCCTTGGGGGTCCGCTCGTTCCTCCAGGAGGGTCCACGGGACTGACTTTGCAATCAGAATACTGACACCCTTGGATTTTGTTAGAGGAGAGGGTGCATGATAATAACTGGGAAAGTCCCGGTTATAAAGCATAGGGACTGCCTGTTGTTTAAAGTGGGTCTCCTGCAGGAACGCCACTTGTGTGCAGAGTTTTTTAAGGTCACAGAGCAGTCTAGATTGCTTCTCAGGGGTGGCCAGACCCCGAACATTGAGGGAGGTAAATTTGATCCTGTGAACAGGTTGGCGTGGGTTAGTATTCATAGAAGATGCCATGTTGCTTGCGTGCACACGGGGGTATCGCAGAATGGAGAAAAAAAAAGAAAGGTGGGAGGGGGTAGCGAAAAGGAGGGGTAGAGGTGAGTGGGGGCCGGAGCCCCCCCCCCCCCGTGGTATCAGGTTGTGCCGTGTCCCCCCTGTCCTACAGAGCGTGCGTGCGGGCAACCGTACTGTCAAGGTGAGCAGCGCCGCTCTAAGCAGCATGAGGGAAGGGGAGACGCAACACCAGGCAGTTCTGCAGCTCAAGTAAAAATTAGAGAAGCTCGAGTCTGTATCTGGCCCCACAAATACCATCAACATTAAGACCAGAAGACCAGAAACAAATGAAATATAATGCAGCAGTTCCTATTTTTTTTCCCTGTTTGAAAACTCCCAGACGGGTGAGTACATTGGTGAACTTATAGCTTCCATCAGAGTGGTGAGTACAACGTCCTTTTATGAACTATGAACTAAGAACTAAGTGAAAAAAAAAAAAAAACTCATATATTAATGGGACATTTTTCAGAGGAATTGGCAAACGGATGGGACTGAAGTTGCAGACAGGTAATGATGTAATGTATGGGATGAGAGTCTATCAACGTCACTCACGGTGTTTGCAAGGATGCCGGTAATCTTATTGTCTTGTGGTGGCTCCCCCCTCGCTTTTTACCTTCTTTCCATTTGGGATTAATTACAGTGAGACTATTTATATTTTACAACATATGTGGAACACACATGGATCTTTTGCACATTCTGGTATCTATAGTATACATATGAGTTGGTAAAGAACGGGACTAAAAGAGGAAGATATAACGGTAAAAGTATAACACATAGTATAATTCATTATACCACAGAGTTCTGAGAACCCGTAAAAGGAGGTGTTAAAACTTTAAAAAAAAGGGGTGAAACGAATATATATACCAACGGTCTATGGTTCCAAGAAGAACGGTAACTAGAAGTGACTGACATAACAGAACGGGAAATAAGCTTACTGAACTTGATGTGTCTGTAAGAAGTCGGCATTTGTCTCTCTTGTGGTCTTTCTAGGCAGCATCCCCTGGATATTTTTTTTTTTCTCTCTCTAGTGGGATCAATCATAATACAAGGAGGGAATTTTTATTTTATTTTTTTTTCTTTCCTCTTTTTTTTTTTTTTTTTTTTTTTTCTTCTTCTCAGCAAAACATACGTAATACATATTGAACTCAGTCTAAAAAAAAAAAAAAAATCTAGAACCCATAAGATATAATTTACAGATGACTGGGCAGAGAACGTGACTGAAACTGGTGGACACTAGAGCAATAGTATAAGCATTTCTGTAAAATTATCACACCATTAAGCCCTGAAACCGGTATAAAGAAGACCTTAAGATTGGTGGGCAGTGGAGAATGACAGAAGGAGGGGCTCAGAATATGCGTTAGGCGCATTGAATATTTGTAATATAGAGCTAAAGAGGAAGAAATACTATAGCAACATTAAATAGTAAATTTTGATACAAGAAATTTCAAAAGGTCCTGCCATAGGTACTATATACCCCCCATAACCGCAAAACGGACTTTCTAAAAAAAAAAAAAAAAAAACTTACATATAACATGCATATAAAATCTCGGTGAGGTGGGCAGACATAATATAGACGCGGCAAGAAGCACGGGTAAAAATTCAGGACTATTGAGGACTGAGAGGGGGTGAAGGATGACTACAAGGGGAAAAGGAGTGAGAGGTGGGGCAACCCCAAAGGCCCCTCGCTTAAGTCAAAGTCCAGGCCCAATGTGCAAATTTGTGACCCATGGGATAAACGGAGACAATCAGCATACAGAAAAATCAATAACCACCAGAGGAGCGCAAGTGGAGAAGGAGAGAAAAAAGGAAAAGAAAAAGGGGGGCGCTAACACTTTGGCGGACCCAGAAACACTCTCAGAGTCACTCCTAGAGATTAGAATAGACCAAGATAGAGAAATAGATAAAGATAAAGAAATAGACCTTGAACAAAGAAATAAGGACGAAACGCAGGACATGACACGTCTGCCAACAAAAAGGGAAATGGAAGGAATGTTCGCGGCACTAGAAAGATCACTCAAATCGCAAATGGAAAAAATGGAGAGAAACATGGGGTATATACTGGAAAGAGTGGAAGAAGTGGAAAAAAAAGTCGATCATAATGTAACCTCAGTTAAAAAACTAGAGGATGAAATAAAAGCATTAAAAACAAATCAGCGAGAACAGGCTTATAAATTAGAAGATCAAGAAAACAGGGATAGAAGGAAGAACATAAGGATACGAGGAATCCCAGAAACAACTCAAGACGAGGATCTCTCAGAAATAATAAGGAAAGTCTGTAATCCAATATTAGAGAGAGAAATAACTTCTCCACTTAAAATAGAACGAGCACACAGGATACGACGCCCTAGAGAGAGGGTACAGGATTACCCAAGGGACATTATTGTTCGATTTGAAAGCTGGGAAGAGAAAAATCAACTATGGAGAAAACTGAGAGGGAAGTCGCCATTAGAATACGACCAACATATTATTCAAATATACCAAGACCTGTCACAAGAGACGTTAAAAAGAAGAAGAAGCTTAAAACCTCTGCTAGGAATCCTACAGGAACAGGGTATACAATATAACTGGGGATTCCCAGCCTGCCTGATAGGCAGGAAAAACGGTATCTCTGCAAGGTTGAGGTTTTTAGAGGAAGTTCCAGAGTTTTGTCAGCGACTGGACATTCCAATACCATCTAAAAAAGATTAACAATGTTGAAGCGACGGTGGAAGAAGGGGGGAATGGGGGGGGGAGTAGGGTGGGGGGGGGGGGGATAGGGAGGCACAAATATAGTAAACAACGGGAGCAGGGCTGGAGAGAGGGAGGACCTGGAGAGTGCTCCTTCACCTGTTTCCCATGCGTGGGAGATAGGAGACCGGGCCAATATAGAATTCCACCTCAGCCGGAGGAGCAAAAGAGCGCCTGGAGCGCCAAATAAGAAAAGCTCCAAAATGACCAAAGGGTCAAAGACCAACCAGAGGGTAGGGGGGGGGGAGGGGATAAGAAAGCCCCATACGAAGATCACAGGGGTAAGGTATGAGGGGGGGGGGGGGTGGCGGGGGGAGGAGGGGAGGGAGGGCGGTAGAAGGGGTTCGGGGAGGGGAGGGGAGGGGAAGATTAGGAAAAGGGGCCCAGATCTGTGTGTCATGCAATAAGGGAAAACAAATGCACTCGAGAAAAGCACCAGGGAAAAAAAAAAAAAAAAAGAGAAAAATATGACAAATATAAATTTTTTAACATATAATGTAAGAGGTCTCAACTGCCCGGAAAAAAGGCATATGGTATTAAGAGAGGTTGAAAGGTATTCAGCGGAAATAGTTTTTTTGCAAGAGACGCACATAACTTTGGATTCTAGTGCTAGATTGTATTCTCGGGCAGTTCCCACCTGGTACTACGGGGATTCTCCAAAGAAGAGAGCCAAGGGGGGTCGCCATAGGAATAGGGAAGAACATCTCCTTCACAGTAGAAGACAGGAAAGTGGACCCTGAAGGCCGCTATTTGTTTTTAAAAGGAATACTCCAAGGGAAAAAATACACGTTAGCAAACATATATTGCCCAAACAGCCAACCACATAAATACCTGAGGGGGATCTTGAATGCTTTAATGGATTTTAAATTTGGACATGTAATACTCGCAGGAGACTTCAACCTTTCAATGGACTACCAACTAGATAGTACGTCCGGGGCACAGAGACGAAATATTAAACAGCTAAGAATATTAGGGAAAAAAATCCACAGTTACTGTTTAATAGATCCTTGGAGGATAACATATCCAAATAAAAGGGATTATACCTATTACTCTTCTGTGCACGGCACATATTCAAGACTGGATTATATAATGGTAGACCACGAGTTACTGGAAGAGGTAGTTAAAACCTCGATAGGGGTAACTACAATCTCAGATCATGCTCCGGTAATAGTAAAAATTAGATTCAAAGAGATAGAGCAAAGAAAAGGATCATGGAACCTAAACGAAGAACTTTTAGAGGACAGCGAGGTAAATAACATTGTGAGAACTGACTTGGAGCAATATTTCACTCTTAACAATACACCTGAAGTAAGGGTAGCCACTATTTGGGAGGCCCATAAGGCATACATTAGAGGGAAACTAATCTCGATAGGAGCAGGGAAAAAAAAAATAAGAAAACTAAACATGGAGAAACTAACAACGGAGTTATTTGAATTGGAGCAAACGCATAAAGTGCGAGGGGAAAATGAAATATATCAAGAAATTATTGCAAAGAGGGTCCAGCTTAGAGACTTAATGAAGGTTGAAACAAGGGATATATTCAAAAACGTCAGAAAAGAGAGGTATAAATGGGGGAATAAACCAGGGAAATACTTAGCGAGAATATCCAGGGAAAAAAAAAAGAAAAACTATATAGAAAAAATAAAAAACCAAGACGGTCAGATGAAATATAGGACGTCTGAAATTGCGGAATCCTTTCGGACTTTCTATAGTTCATTATACGCAATAAGAATAAATGAGACTCTTGAGCAGGAAAATATTAGAAAAAAGAAAATTAGGGAGTACTTAGAAGAAGTGAAATTATCTAAAATCTCTCAAAACGATTTTGATTCCCTGGAGGCTCCAATAACTCAAGATGAGATATATAGAGCTTTCCAGGAAACACCGTGTGGTAAGAGCCCAGGCCCTGATGGCTTGTCGATTATATACTACAAAAAATTTAAAGAACTCCTGGTCCCAGAGATGTGTAATTATTTTAATAAACTAGGAGAGGAAGAGGAAATAAGAAAAGAATCCCTCTTGGCAAATATTACTATTATCCCTAAAACAGGAAAGGATGGAACCTTGTGCTCCAACTACCGACCAATCGCGCTGCTAAATGCAGACTTGAAGGTATATGCGAAAATATTAGCAACTAGGATAAAAAATCTAATGCCGCAATTAATAAACACAGATCAGGTAGGTTTCGTAACAGGCAGAGAGGGGAGAGACAATAGCATAAGGACCCTGCTGTTATTGCAAAATGAGCCAAAAAAGAAACCCCCAGTCGTACTCATGTCTTTAGATGCTGAAAAAGCATTTGACAGAGTCGACTGGGGGTTTATGATGGAAACCCTACAAAATATAGGCCTAGGACCAAGGTTCATGAAATGGGTAATGAATCTATACAGTCACCCGACGGCAAGGGTGAAGGTCAACGGGGGTATGTCGTCTGTGTTCGAAATGAAAAATGGAACCAGACAGGGGTGCCCGCTCTCACCTCTCCTATATGTAATAGCCCTGGAACCATTGTTAGCAAAAATTCGGGAAAACCCGGGTATAGGGGGGGTGAGAGTGGGAGAGGAAGAACACAAGGTGGCGGCATACGCAGACGACATACTCCTATATTTGACCAAACCCAGGGTGTCCCTCCCCAACATCATAAAGGAAATAAAAAGATACGGGGAACTTTCAAATTTTAAAATAAACCCGATAAAAAACAGTTATTTTAGACTTGGGGATAGACAAAAAAGAAGCCGAAGAACTACAGAAAGAGTTCCCTTTTACATGGGAAAAAGAAGCTATAACGTATTTAGGAATAAAAATTACATCAAGATTTGAAAAACTATACTCGGTTAACTTTGTCCCCCTAATTAATGAAATTAACCAAGACCTGAAAAATCTTGCAAAAAAACATATTTCTTGGATAGGTAAGATTAATGCGTTTAAAATGATGATATTACCAAAGATTACATATAAACTTCAAATGCTCCCAATAAAAATACCACAAAGTTTTTTTAAAGTAATCAAAACAGTAATCCTGAAATACATATGGACAGGTAAAAAGGCTAGACTAAGTTACTCATTGTTGAGTATGAAAAAAAAAGGAGGGGGGCTGGGGCTTCCTGATATAAAAAGATATTACTCTGCTGTTAATTTAGCTAGGTTGATGGAATGGACAAATATATACACAAAAAAAAAATGGGTACGAATGGAAGAAATATTAAGTAGCACACAATTAAAAAGAAACATATGGATACCACCCAAAATGAGGGAATTGGGCACAAATACACATAGTATAACAAGGAACGTACTTAGAATATGGGACACAATATTTAGACGGGAAAAATGGGAGTACAACTCGCCATTGATCCCTTTAGTAGGCACAAATTTTTTCCCACCAGGTAAAGGAACACGTTTTGGAAAGCTATTGGGGGAGAAAAAATTAAAAGATATTGTCACACGGGGGAAAATTAAACTAAGACAAGATATAAAGATAGGAGAAGGGGATCACATGATGAGTGAATGGGAGTACATGCAGTTAAAACACTTTGTGAGCACATTACCACAACCAATTAGGGAAGACAAGACACTACACCCAATAGAAAAAATTTGCAATATGGATAAGCCCCTGATACATGGTATATCAAAGGCATATGGGATACTAACGGAGCTTGAGTCCCAGGAAACGCTCCCCTTTGTAGAAAAATGGGAAAAAGATTTTGGTAAAAGGATTGATAAACAACAAATGATAGGCGCAGTATACAATTATGCATCGGACAACACTACCATTGAAGTAAACTACAAATGTATGGTCCGATGGCACTTGACCCCATCGAGAATGAGTAAGATCCACCCAAATAACTCAGAGCTATGTTGGAGAAATTGCAAGCAAAAAGGAACAACTATGCATATATGGTGGGACTGCCCGAGAGTCCAGGAATACTGGAAAGAAATTTTGGAATATATCGTAGAAATAACGGGGGAGAGGATTCCTTGCAGCCCGCTGACCTGTATGTTTCACGGAACTGAAAAAACAAAAAAACAATACGGAACAACATTGGTCCCAGTGCTCCTAAACGCAGCAAAGGCCCTGATCCCAAAGAACTGGTTACACCCAAAGAGGCCATCAATTAAAGAGTGGATAGAAAGGGTGGAATATATAGAAGAAATGGAGTATCTTGCCTGTAGAGAGACAGGCGGCGAAGACAAATACAGGGTGGTCTGGGAAAAATGGAAAGTGTTTAAATCTTCAGAAAAGTTTGCCCAGGGAATGACAGAAGCAGACAGATGAGAAACCTAAGAGAAGACAGCGTGGCACACAGATCTAGGGAGAGGGGTAGCGAAAAGGAGGGGGTAGGAAAGGAGAAGAAGCACCGAAGACAAGAAAAGAAGGAAAGAAAATATACAGGGTGCTCTAAAGTTGGCTGTATAGAGCCTAGCGCATATATGCGGGGAGCGGAAGACTGACTCTGTAAAGCGGTGGGAGACGTGCTGTCGAGTGGGAACTAGTGTTAAAAAATGCTGGACTGGGACCCCAGTTCGGGAGAGCAAAATCGGGGGACCCCCGAACCAGCAAAAAAAAAAAAAATAATGTGCCTAAAAGGGAAACTGAGTGGCCATCGCATCAACTGGATTGCCTCTCTTAAAGGCACTATAGGCCTGAGGTTGAGCCTGTTATCACACATCATAACGAATATTAAAAATGACTTCAGGAAACAACATTCTATAGCTCAGAAGTAGACATGACAAATCAAGACTGTTAGCCTTTTAACATCACATAACAAGTGAAGTGTGCCAGAGGGTCAAAGCCATGAGGGCACTATAGGTCTGAGCCCGAACCCACTAGCACACAACACAACAAATGTTGAAAATGACTTCAGGAAACAACATTCTGTAACCGCCCGGGAGTATCCTGCCAGCCCCCCCCCCCCCCCATTCACATGCCATAAGAGAACATAAAACAATACACCTGAGATGTTGAGGTGGGAGGGCGTAGCAAGTCAATCCCCTTCTAACTCCAATACAGAACTAGATATGTCAAAGCAGGCCTGTCAGTCACATAATAAAACATAACAAGAGAGATGTGCTAAAGGTTCAAAAATGAACACACCACCCAAGTGGGTAGAAACCTTACGTTCCAGCCTAAGAGAACCACAAATGCATAAACCTGCCCAGTTCCATGGACATCAGCGACTGCAATTGCCACAACCCGGAGACTTCCCCGAGAAGCTGCTTCCAATCAGGGTTCAGATGACATCGGAATGACCCTGGAATCCGCTCTTGATCTGGATTGCTGGATCTTTGGGGCCTTGGAGGTGCAGAACGAGTGGTAACAAACGTGGCTGGAAAGTCCAGCCAGTCTGGGATGGGTACCTCCGGAATCCCCAGGAAAACAAAAAGATCTGAAAGCTGGTCAGGCCAACGCAGGATGAAGGAGTCATTCCCCTTGAGGACTGCGAGATGGAATGGGTGCCCCCATCTGTACGTGGCTCAGGCATTCCTAATAACTTCAAGCAATGGACGTAACACGCCTCTCATTCTGACGGTCAATCGAGAGAGATCCGGGAAAAGATGCACAGAGACAACATCAAAATCTACTGGGCCCTTGGACCAGGCTTGCCGCATTATTTCCTCCTTAACTGTCTAAAAATGGACCCTGGCCAGAACATCTCGAGGGGAAGGGGTGTCTCCCCCCCTAGGTCCGTGTACCCGATCCAACTCCAACTCTGCCGTGGGCGGCTTGTCCAGCAAGTGGTTAAAAATGGCTGTGACCGTGGCTAAGGTCTCCCCCAGAGGTGGCTTCTGGCATACCCCGCAGCCTGATGTTATTCCTGCGGTTACGGTTCTCTCCATTATCGACAGAGAGCTGCAGCATAATTAAGCGGCGTTGATAGGTGGACTGTAACTCCTCCAGTGCCGCAATTCTAGACTCCAGGGCACTTGAGGATGTCTCAACCGCGGATACCCGTGAGTCCACAGAGTTAAAGTGGAGGTTCACCCGGAAATGTAAATTTTTAACATTAGATTCATGACTCCCCCCTCAACCCTACCAGATGCCAGCTCACAGGGACAACCGTCTGCTGCGGATTGGAGGAACATCATTTCCCTGCTGCCTACCAAGCAGGACATTACTGAATCGGCAGCTTCAATTGTGAGTACCCTCTATAGAGAAATTTATGACTTAAAGCAAAAGCTTAAAGCGGGAGTTCACCCGAAAAAAAAATTAACATTAGATTCATGCTCATTTTGTCTAGGGGAATCGGCTAGTTTTTTAAAAACGAAGCAGTACTTGCCGTCTTCTCCGCCGTTTCTGGGTATGGGCTGCGGGACTAGGCGTTCCTATTTGATGGACAGTCTTCCGACAGGCTTCCGACGGTCGCATCTATCACGTCACGATTTTCCGAAAGTAGCCGAACGTCGGTGCGCAGGCGCCGTATAGAGCCGCACTGACGTTCGGCTTCTTTCGGCTACTCGTGATGCGATGTATGCGACCGTCGGAAGCCTTTCGGAAGACTGTCAATCAAATAGGAACGCCCAGTCCCGAAGACCATACCCGGAAGCGGCGGAGAAGATCGCTCTCTAAAACGGTAAGTACTGCTTCGTTTTTAAAAAAACTAGCCGATTCCCCTTGACAAAATGAGCATGAATCTAATGTTAAAAAATGTTTTTCGGGTGAACTCCCGCTTTAAGCTTTTGCTTTAAGTCATGAATTTCTCTATAGAGGGTACTCACAATTGAAGCTGCCAATTCAGTAATGTCCTGCTTGGTAGGCAGCAGGGAGATGATGTTCCTCCAATCCGCAGCAGACGGTCGTCCCTGTGAGCTGGCATCTGGTAGGGTTGAGGGGGGAGTCTGCCTCCGGGAGAACTGGGGAAGGGATCGGCGAGTCTGGATGATCAGCGGAGTGCTAGGCGTCCTGCCCATGTGTTAGTCATCCCCTTGCCTGCCTTCTTCAGAGCGGCGGCACTTGCGGCACTCGGGTTGTTAACGCGTGTCAGCGCCATCTTGGGATCCGGGACCGGGACTGGAGTTGCCGAATTCCGCAGGAAATATACAGAGATATCTGAACCTCTATGTGTGGAAGGTGTCCCTGGAGGTTTGTCTGCCACGGACATGTGAAAACAGTGAGGTCTGCACACTGGAAAAGGCTCCTCACCCGAACACTGCACGGAGCTCCTCGGTCACACAACCTCACAGCGCCATCGCCAAGCCACGCCCCGTTTCATTTGTTTTAACACATATGTCTTACATGTTTTACATTTGATTGACTGATCACTATTTCTTAATACTAGTTATATTCACTTAGTCCCTTTCCCACTCACCCTATACAGCGCAGCATTAACCTCCTTTTTTGATTACAAGAACATTAGATTTCTCGCAGAACCAACAGATACTTTTCTGTACCTGCAGAAAATGTACTTAACTTTAATAAAGAAAACTAATGCAGGCATCACATCAATGGACTGTTCAGCTGTGTAGGGCTCACCCCCCGAAGGAGCCGCTTCATTTATTGGGTCCCTTCTGCCCTGCACATATGATGACCCAACCTTATCTGCATCTGAGAACACCAACACACCTTAAAGGTTTACTTTATTTAAAAGCAAATCCCTAGAAAAGAATGGGTTATTTAACTACTTACAATACAGCAATATAGGCATCTTGTTAAGCAACACAATTCACAGGATGTCTACATAGTAAGTGAGGTTGAAAAAATACATAATTCCATCAAGTCCAACATATGTGTGTGCTTTTATGTCAGTATTACAATGTATATCCCTGTATGTTGTGGTCGTTCAGGTGCTTAATAGTTTTTTGAAACTATTGATGCCCCCTACTGAAACCACTGCCTGTGGAAGAGAATTCCACATCCTTATCGGTCTTACAGTAAAGAAGCCTTTACGCAGTTTAACCGCTTGCTGACCAGCCGCCGTCGTTATACGATGGCAGGTCGGCACGATCCGTAGATGTACGTCGGTCCCTTTAAGCGGAATAGCAGGCGCGCGCCCACTGCACAGCAGGGGTGCCAATGCTTGTGACAAGCGGTCGCGATGACCGCCGGCCGCGAGCGATCGCGGGCATGAGAGGCAGAACAGGGACGTGTGTGTAAACACACACATTCCAGACGTGTGAGAAGAGGAGAGAGAGATTGTGAGGTCCTACAAACTGGGAACCACAATCGCTCATCTCCTATAGTCAGTCCCATTCCCCACAGTTACTACACACACATAGGGAACACAGTTAACCCCTTGATTGGCCCCTAGTGTTACCCCTTCCCTGCCAGTGACATTTTTACAGTAATCAGTGCATTTTTATAGGACAAATTGCTGTATAAATGCCAATGGTACCAAAAATGTGTCACTAAGAGCTCTCCTCCTGGGTCCAACATGGTTCTCACCCCTCTCCTAGTGGTGGCCAGTGCTAAAAATAACAAGCAGCCAATGAGGGGCCAGTCTGGCCAAGGCAGCCAATCAAAAGTCCTTCTCTCCCAGGGCTGCCAGGGGCAGGTCCTCTTCAGCTGTAGTTACAGCTAATCAGCGTGTAGTCCAACATTCTCTCTCTCTCTGCAGCTGTCCATCAAAGAAGAGAAGAGAAAAAAAATGCACATGCTGCTGTTTATCTTGTCAGCACTATTTTGGCAGAATTTCAGCCCTGTGCTACAGCTGCAAAATATTTTTTATTATTTTTAGTATAAATATATTTTAAACTTTAAGTTCACAATCATAATTTTCTGGGGCAAAGTTTGAACTTAAAGTGGCAATAAAAGCTGTTTCTAATGCTCTTGCATTGATACATATGGCCAATTGCCTTGCCCTACAGTCTACAGCTGACTTTGAATATTAGGACACATACCTGTCCATTGATCCCACAATGTCAGAACCCCAGATGATTTTCTGATTGGCTCTGCTGCCTTCATTCGTGGTAAGGGAAAGTGTGCTGTGCTTTCTAACTTTCCGGCGTTGGAGGAGGGTGGCCGATGTCACCGTGGCGCAGTCTTTCGGAAGTGGGTGAGGGGATCTGTCAAAAACAGGTACCTGCCCCTCACCCGAAAGATGCCAAAGTGGGAGCTCTGCTTTAAGAACAAATCTATAGAATCTAGTTTGTAACCTGGGGACTGAGTGTACTAGAGAAAATGATGGTCAGAGACTGAACTTGCTACTGATGAGGTTGACGACTTAAGATATGCTGTTTGAGATAGTAGGGTAGTATAAATCACCGTTAGCAATCCTTTACAAACCAATGTGCTCACTTCCACTACTGGCTGCTGAGATCCATGGGCCCGACAACAAGTACCATAGTGGAGCATAAGGCTATTGTCCATTAAAGTCTAATACCTCAAAGGACACAGTGGTGATGTAGAAGCCAGCAGATGGAACCACAAAACACAACCAGACACCAGGCATCTGACAAACCCCAAGTATGTGGGATGTAGAACATTATTTTCAAGAGAGTTGAAATAGGACTCTAACCACCAGACCAAAAAGGATTAATTCTCTTTTTTTTTTTTTGCAGTGCGGTATTAATAGGGGGTTTATTTATCAATACAGTCACTCCAAATTCACATAACATTGACCTAAGATTCACCAATTTATATACCGTAACTGAAAAATCTTCAGCTACAGCTGTGTCTTCTTGGGTGAAAACATTGATAACTAGACTCCTAGTTTTTTTTTTAAAGTAGAAGACTACTCACTGCTGCCACAGTGTCACTTTGAACCCTGCTGTTCTGGCACCTAATCAGTACATACAGGCCATCAGTTTTAAGCCAGCAAAAGTTATGGCCACTTAAAGGGAATGTTTGCAATATTCCGATCCATGCTTAATAAAATTAGCTCTGACACCATGGAGGCAGCTTTGGTTATAAAGAAGTCTCCACTTTTTAAAAATGTATGGCATATATAATTAATAAATACTGTGAACATATAAAACAGCAAAATAAAAGTCCAAACTAGTCACATGACACCGGGGAGGGGAAATGGCTAATTGGGCCCAATTTGGACATTTTCACTTAGGGGTGTACTCACTTTTGTTGCCAGCGGTTTAGACATTAATGGCTGTGTGTTGAGTTATTTTGATGGGGCAGCAGATTTACACCGTTATACAAGCTGTACACTCACTACTTTACAATGTAGCAATGTGTCATTTCTTTAGGATTGTCACATGAAACGATATAATAAAATATTTACAAAAATGTGAGGGTGTACTTACTTTTGTGAGATACTGTATGTTCACAGTATTTATTGTGATGTTACAATTTTAACAGAAGTAGCTTTACATTTATCTTTTATAATTTGTGCTGCACTATGTATATACTTGTCGTGGGGCTGTGTGAAAAATCAGGTGGCAGTATTGTGGTCGCTTGCGCCGATTGAATTTTTTGTTTATAAAGTATACATAAATACAAATGGTTAAAAAAAAAATCATGCAATGGTTTGACCAATAATTTCTGTGTATTAATTCTCAGTGTTAACAGGGGTGTGCTTTTTGCCTACAAACTTTTTGCTAATAGGTATCCCCTTTTCTGTATTTAAAAAGTTGCGATGGATCGGCTGTACATGTCATCTTTTTGATGAGATTCTGCCAATATAATGAAACGTTTATTTCTACTATTTAAATTTGCTTCCTGCTTCTTTTTGCAGGCTTTGAAGAAAGGGATAAAGAACATGCTTGAGATTTGTAACTCAAAGAATTGGAGTTCACTTACAATGTCAGTTATAGGACCTGGGATGAAACTGAAAGTTCCCGAAGAAACAGCAGCAAAACTGATCGGAGAAGAAATAAAATTGTTTGTGGAAGGTGCACAAAATTGTAGTTTACAGAAGATTGAGATTGTAATTCCCCGGGAATATCAGGTTCCCTATATTGTAAGTTTATGCAAATTCTAACTTCCGGAGTCAGGAAATCTGCTTTAGAAATATATAAAATATCAGTTACTTTGGTGTAGAATGCATAAAATAACATATACCGGTAGATAACTACAGTATACGAGCAAAATAGCAGCTAAGTAACATTTTACTAGAAATTTTTATTATTGCAGAGAATATTGCAACTTTAAAAATGTATGTACAGAATGTGTTTTTTTTGTAACAGGCAAAAGCAAAGAGTCTGTGCTAATGTTCGAAATACAGACATGAGTTACAGTACATGAAAATAAAAATGAAATAACTGTCAAAAGTGGCACATAATCACTGGTATATGAAATACCAAAGAAGCAAGGAAAGCATCAAATATATAGATGGAATTATTAGTCAGAGAAAATTAGCAGTTAAAGTCCATAAATGTCTGCAATTAACCACTTACCACCAGGCCAATTTTGGCACTTCTGTCCTTCATGTAAAAATCTAAATTTTTTTGCTATAAAATTAATCAGAACCCCCAAACATTATATATTTTTTTTAGCAAACACCCTAGGGAATAAAATGGCGGTCATTGCAACTTTTTTTCTCGCACGGTATTTGCGCAATAACTTTTCAAACCCCCTTTTTTTTGGGGAAAAAAAAAACGGTTTCATGAATAAAAAAATAACAAAACAGTAAAGTTAGCCCAATTTTTTTGTATAATGTGAAAGATGATGTTACGCCGAGTAAATAGATACCTAACATGTCACACTTTAAAATTGCGCACACTCATGGAATGGCACCAAACTTTGGTACTTAAAAATCTCCATAGGTGACGCTTTAACATTTTTTACAGGTTACTATTTTCGAGTTTCAGTGGAGGTCTAGTGCTAGAATTGTTGCACACGCTCTAACGCACGCAACGATACCTCACATGTGGGGTTTGAACGGCGTTTACATGTGGGCGGGACCTGCATGCGTGTTCGCTTCTGCGGGGACAGGGACGTTTTTAAAAAAAAAATATATATTATTTTTATTTTACTTATTTTTTTTATTTTTACATCTGGTCACCAGTCATCTCTATGCTTTCCAGCAGCGCCGACCAATTCGCTCTCCGGGCCCCCGATGGCACGGGAGAGCCCGGAGAAGCACCGGATGGCGGCGGAAGGGGGGGGACGTCCACTCCCGCTGCATATAAGAACGATCAAGCGGCGGGACCGCTGCTTTGATCGTTCTTATCGTGCACAGAATCGGCGACTGAAGACGGCGATATCTGAATGATGCCTGTAGCTGCAGGCATCATTCAGATATCACCGCACAAAGCTGAGGACGTCCCAGGGACGTTCTCGGTCGTCAAGAGGCTAATCAGTGGACATCCAACTAGTTCAATGCCTTCTACTCAGAGCCTATAATTTATAATTCTATGGAAAAACTTGAGTGGTAAATACAATTCTTACTAGATGAAGTAAACAGCACACAACAATTATATAATTAGCAATTAAGTAACCATGTGACCAGGCTATGAACATTGAAGTCTTTGCTATTTTATGAAGCTGGAAATAATTTAAGTATTTCACGGTTAGCAGCAAATGGGTTACAACAGCAGCTGGCCAGCTCAGTAACTCTTGCATTCTCTTAAACTATAAGCTCATGATCACTTCAGCCACTCTGAACTTATAGCAAAAGGGTCCCCTAAACTCTGCTAAATAATGAGTAGCTGTGATTAGCTGCTGAGAAGCCACCGATTGCAGTCTTTTTCAACAAATGTGACCCGCCCCTCATCTTCACCCTGCCCCTGCTGCTTTGCGTGCAACTGTTCCTTTCAGATCCCCCCTGCTGTGTATCCACAATCTTATCCCCTTTGCAATCTGATGTCTCCTGTTTTCCCTCTAATGATCACTACCTTCCCTCTGCCTGTACCATCAGAGATAGCAAGTTGTAGAGGGAACTGTATTTTGGGCACATAGCTGGGAGGATCAGATGTATTCAAGATCGCGAGTGGGGAGGTCGGTACATGTCTCCATTTGTGAATGAACACAAACGTGCTCAGTAGTGAGCACTCTCATGTTCAGTAGTAAGTGCTGGACAGCAGGGGAGAAAGAGAATGAGGCCTCGTACACACGGCCGAGGAACTCGACGTGCCAAACACATCGAGTTCCTCGGCCAGTTCAGCCCTGAAGCCGCCGAGGAGCTCGGCGGGCCGAGAGCTCCCATAGAACAACGAGAAAATAGAGAACATGTTCTCTATTTTCTCGACGAGTTCCTCGGCGGCTCCATCGGGGCGAAAGTGTACACACGACAGAGTTTCTCGGCAGAATCCGGCTCTGACCGAGTTTCTCGCCGAATTCTGCCGAGAAACTCTGTCGTGTGTACGAGGCCTCAGTACTTGTGTGTCCTCCATCCCCTTTCCCCAACTCAAAAATCAAAACATTAGGGTCTGTTTAGAAAGATGATTTTCCTTGATAAGTCCCCTGGTACAGTACTTGTTAAAAAAAAAAAAAAAAAAAAAAAAAAAAAACATAAAATACATTTTAAAAAATAGATTGCACTGCAGTTTGGACTTTGCCACAATGCATAGTTGTGAAGCTAACTCTAGATTTGTGACACAAGTTTTTATTTACAGTTGTGAATTTTTTTTTTCACAATTTCACAAAAAGCCAGAATTTAAAAATTTAAAAAATGTATTTATTAACTTAATTAAGGTTTTTGCTTTAGATTTAGTAGGAGTTATAAGGCCCCTTCCACACGGGAGGACTGTTCAGGTCCGCCTGTCAGTTTTTTAGGCGGACCTGAATGGACGCTCTATGCGAGTCTATGGAGCATGTCCACTGACATCTGATCTGCTAAAATCAAACGTATGGCAATAGGTTCGCCATCTGTCCTGGCGGATCGGATGAGATCTTATGAAAATGGACATGTTGTCCGTTTTTCATCTGATCTCTCAGTAGGAATCAGTGGCACTCGACATGCTCCTCCCCGCTCAGTGAGCAGAGAGGGACCTGTCATCCGCCGGCTCAGTAGAGATCAACGGAGAGCTGCAACGGATCAGCCCTGTGTGGACGTGGCCTAAAAGTTATGTTGCGTTTTTGTGTGTTAATAATAATTAAGGTACTATTTTTATAGAAATTATTGTTTAGTGTTGCTCAACTATTGGGAGACACCAAGGGCCAGATCCACAGAAGAATTACGCCGGCGTATCTATTGATACGCCGCGTAATTTCAAAGTTCCCGCGTCGTATCTTTGTTTTGTATCTGCAAAACAAGATACGACTGCATCTGGGCTCGATCCGACAGGCGTACGTTTTAGTACGCCGGCTGATCTTAGGTGCATTTTTCCGCTGGCCGTTAGGTGGCGTTTCCGTCGAATTCCGCAACGAGTATGCAAATTAGCTAGATACGACGATCCGCGAACGTACGTCCGGCTGGCGCATTTTTTTACGTCGTTTGCGTTCGGCTTTTTCCAGCGTATAGTTACCCCTGCTATATGAGGCGTATCCTATGTTAAGTATGGCCATCGTTCCCACGTTGAATTTTGAATTTTTTACGTCGTTTGCGTAAGTCATTCGCGAATAGGGATTTGCGTAGAATGACGTCACCGTCGTAAGCATTGGCTTGTTCCAGTTTATTTTCGAGCATGCGCACTGGGATACCCTTACGGACGGCGCATGCGCCGTTAAAAAAAAAACGTCATTAGCGTCGGGTCACGACGTATTTAAATAAAACACGCCCCCATCACATCGATTTGAATTGCGCGCCCTTACGCCGCCAAAAATACACTACGCCGCCGTGACTTACGGCGCAACTTCTTTAAGGATAAGGAAAATCGCTGTAAGTTACGGCGGCGTAGTGTATCAGAGATACGCTACGCCGGCCGCAACAATGCGCACGCTACGAGGATCTGGCCCCAAGTTAGCAACTCCATCTTTTTATCTGTGGGTCATATGCCTTCAAAAAGGGTGATGGTTTGGAGGTATTTTAAAAAATGTTCCAAAGCTGTAAGTAAAAAATTGTGAAATGTGAAAAATTAATTATTGCAAAAATGGTCCAGTCACCAAAGGTTAAATGTAGAGAGCAGTGTCTGGAAACAAGAGAGTTAAAACAAGCCTTCACTGTGGCTGCAGTTAATGGGAATGTTGGCCCAGATTCACAAAGCACTTACGCAGACATACAGCACGTTACGCTGAGGTAAGTGCCAATGTGCGCAATGCGTATGTGTGCGGCAGACCCACGAAGCAAAATGCGCCTAATAATAGGCTACGCCGGCGTAGGGTGGGTGCACATGAGGGCTGGGCGCACGGTGCTGCTCCCATTGATTAGCCATGCAAATGAGGGGAATACGCCGATTAACGAACGTGCGTGCGCTTGGCGCATGCTACGCGAGATGCGCACAAGTTGTACATCCGGCGTAAAGTTATTCCCCATACATGAGGTGCAACCCGGCAACAGACATGTGCAGGTCAGCTGGAGAGCAGCTGCAGCAACACCGTTACGGACGAGCAGAGCAACCACACTTGCAGGACAACACATCCGTACACCAACATGCCAGGGGCAGCCATGGTCATAGCACTACTGCGTCAACATCCACGAAGAAGTTCTTCTTGCGCTTTTTTTCTTCTCATTGTCACTGTCTGACATGTCGTCTGCACCATGGAACACAAGCCGGCATAATGTGTGTTGGACGTGCGTTTCGCTTGGCGTACGTTATGTTCACGGCGTACGCGGTAATCTGGCGTAGCTTAGGCGGTTGTGCCGGCGTGGTTGTGAGCAGGCGCAGGAGGGTGCTGTGCATGCGTCCATGTCATGGCGCATGTGCAGTTCGTGATACGCCGGGCGTAAAACACTGCGCCACCCTGGCATACCTGTCTGGCGCTTGGCCCATCATTTGCATGGGGTCACGCCCACTTCCACCTACGCCGGCGTGCGCCTTCGAACGCCACGCTGGCGCTGCGTTGGGTGCACTGGCTTGCTGAATGCAATGCTTCCCTCGCCGCGATACATTGGCGTGCCGTACGGTGTGTGCGCTACATCGGCGTAGCGTGCGCCTTGCTCTCTGTGAATCTGGGCTGTTATTCTTAAAGTTCACAGCACAAGCACTAAAGACTTTGAAGTTCTTTCAGCAGCTCAGCTCACTCTTCTCCTAATTTCCAGCAATGACTTGGTAGCCTTCTAATGTAAACACAGAGATGCTAAATAATCCCAACTTAGTGATATTAAAGCCTTATTTTTTTTTTTTAAATAGCAAAGATGCTATACTTACCATCTGTGTGCTGTGATTTTGCACAGAGCAGCTTCGATCCTCCTCTTCTCAGGTTCCCTGCTGGGGCTCTTGGCCCCTCCCCCTTGATGAGTGCCCCCATAGCAAGCTGCTTGCCTCTGTGTGTCCATAAGAGAGAGCTCTCAACATCCACGAAGAAGTTCTTCTTGCGCTTTTTTTCTTCTCATTGTCACTGTCTGACATGTCGTCTGCACCATGGAACACAAGCCGGCATAATGTGTGGTGGACGTGCGTTTCGCTGGGCGTACGTTATGTTCACGGCGTACGCGGTAATCCGGCGTAGCTTAGGCGGTTGTGCCGGCGTGGTTGTGAGCAGGCGCAGGAGGGTGCTGTGCATGCGTCCATGTCATGGCGCATGTGCAGTTCGTGATACGCCGGGCGTAAAACACTGCGCCACCCCTGGCATACCTGTCTGGCGCTTGGCCCATCATTTGCATGGGGTCACGCCCCACTTCCACCTACGCCGGCGTGCGCCTTCGAACGCCACGTGGCGCTGCGTTGGGTGCACTGGCTTGCTGAATGCAATGCATTCCCTCGCGCGATACATTGGCGTGCCGATACGGTGTGTGCGCTACATCGGCGTAGCGTGCGCCTTGCTCTCTGTGAATCTGGGCTGTTATTCTTAAAGTTCACAGCACAAGCACTAAAGACTTTGAAGTTCTTTCAGCAGCTCAGCTCACTCTTCTCCTAATTTCCAGCAATGACTTGGTAGCCTTCTAATGTAAACACAGAGATGCTAAATAATCCCAACTTAGTGATATTAAAGCCTTATTTTTTTTTTTTAAATAGCAAAGATGCTATACTTACCATCTGTGTGCTGTAATTTTGCACAGAGCAGCTTCGATCCTCCTCTTCTCAGGTTCCCTGCTGGGGCTCTTGGCCCCTCCCCCTTGATGAGTGCCCCCATAGCAAGCTGCTTGCCTCTGTGTGTCCATAAGAGAGAGCAGCTCAGCTCCACCCTTTTCTCCCTCCTCCAATGGCTCCTGCTGCTGTGTCTCAGCCATGAGGATGGAAAGGCCCAGGAGAACTGCTGCTCCCGTGCGCATCACTAGATCGAGATGGGCCTGGAACCAGAAGAGTATGTATCTTCATACATAGCTGCCACCTGTTCATCTGAGATTGGCCTATATCGCAAGTCCAAGTGTTTTTCCTGCCATACTTTGTGAATCAATTTACCCATTATAAAACTTTTATCAAACATTGATTTCTAGTCTCCCAAACGGGAAATTCATGGATATTCATTATATACTGATAGCAGAATCTGACACTACTGTCCATCCGGCAAAATGTTGCATCTGTGAGGCTAGAAAATCATTTTTGGAACGGGGAATCGCGGGGTCCCCAGCTTCTTTAGTTACATTAGTGTCTCTCATGTTTTAATGCTATAGTGGTGGAAGCGGTGGCCCAGGAACAGGAAGATGTGGAAGCGGTTGCCTTTGCAAAGGAAAGTGAGCCTCTGTACGTGAGAGAACAGGCCCTGGCTCCTTCCCTGTTGTCGGCCCTGCAGACAGCCATCTCTGGAGCCTAGTGCAAAACATGGCATCCATGTGTCAAGAAAGTTAAGCAGGTGTTGCCTCAGTTCTCAAAGGGCTGAAATCCACTGCAGAGAGATCCAGACAAGGACCAGAGGTGCTGGCAGTGTGGGCACTATGGGCACCTGGCCAGGGGCTGTGGATGCTTGGAGAATAAAAATGCTCCTCACCAGCTGTTAAACTGTTACGGAACCATGAACCAGACGTACAACAAGAGATAAGTGAAAATAAGAAGGCTTTATTGAAAATCAAGCTGTAAAGCAAAAGTCCAAACGGATGGTGAAACCGAAGCAGAGTCTTGCGAAGCCAGAGGTCAGGAACCAGAAGGGTAATCGGGACGAAGCCAGGATCAGGAACCAGCAAGGAAGTCAGACGAAGCCAGGATCAGACACAGCAGGGAAGTCAGACGAAGCCAGGATCAGGAACCAGCAGGGAAGTCAGACGAAGCAGGATCGGAACCAGAAGCAGCAGCAGTCTTAGAAGCATGTGAACACAGGAGGACCAAGCAAGGAACTGAAGCCACAGACCTCCTATATATATGAGCCAGGCATCCAGCTCCCTCCCAGTGGGAAGGAGGAGCCGCAGGGTGGGAGGCTACAAGAGACCCAGAAACCAAGATGGCGACCAGCACATGTCAACGAGGAGACAGGAGAGAGGTAAGACCATGGACAGTACCTCCCTTCAAGGGCCCCTCCTCCGCGGTGCAAAAAACGGTTTCTGAGGGAAGCGTGCGTTGGAAGGCTCGGAGCAAGGCAGGAGCATGGACATCTGCGGAAGGGAACCCAGGAACGCTCCTCTGGACCATAACCACGCAGTGACCAAAAACCTGCACCCGACCGCGGAACCAGGCGTGAGTCCAGGATATTGCTCACCTCATACTCCTCATGATTGCCACTTGGACAGGACGAGGCCGAGGAACCGAGGAAGTGAAGCGATTGCACACCAGTGGCTTTCAACAGGGAGACATGAAACACGTTGGAGATCCGCATGCCAGGAGGAAGCGCAAGGGCATAGGCCTACCGGGTTTACCCTGCGAAGCACCTCGGAAGGGACCAACAAAGCGAGGAGCCAGCTCGGGAGTGGGCACTCGAAGGTTTGAGGTTGCGAGTGGACAACCATACACGGTCTCCGACCTGGTAGGAAGGAGCAGGCGCTCGTCTGCGATCAGCCTGGAGTTTCTGGCGCTGCGCAGAGACCTCAAGGGACCTCTTGATCTGTACCCAAGAGGCGCGTAGGACGGAAAGGTGATCCTCCACAGCCGGAATATCCTGGGGAGAGAATGCCTCCGGTAGCACGGCAGGTTGGAACCCCATAATTGGCCATGAAGGGAGACGTCCCCAGAGGAAGAGTTCACCGCCGGTGTTCCTGGCAACTCAGCCCCAAGGCAGGAGGTCAACCCAATTGTCCTGGTGATCCGGAGACATAGCAACGAAGGAATTGCGCGCCAGAACCTGGGACACAAACTGACTCCCCCGATCCGACACTATATCCTTGGGCAAACCGTTGCAACCGGAAGACCCTCCCAGGCAAAATCGTGGCCCAACTCTGTGCAGAGGGTACTTCTTGAGAGGAACACAGAGGCACATTTTGGAAACCCGATCCACAATCATGAGAATGACCGTAATGGCTCGGGATGCCGGGAGGGTCACAATGAAATCCATCCCCAGGTGTGACCCATGGGCGCTCCCCCCGGTGGCTATGGGTTGCAGCAGGCCAACGGAAGGTGCCGAGGGGACCTTACTTTGGGCACAAACGGAGCATGCCGCTACATATGCGGCGATGTCGGAACGTAGGGAAGGCCACCAGAACAGACGTTTGAAACAGCCCAGGACAGCTGATTCTTACCTGGATGCCCGCGGTCTTGGAGTTATGGTAGGTTGCAACAACCGAGTGCGCAACTCCTCAGGCACAAAAACATCTGCCGTTGGGTCTCCAGAGGGAGCACAGATTGAGCGCCAAAATCTGCTCACCAAGGGGGAGAGGTCAGGCTGGTGCGAATGGCGGCAGGATCTGATTCGGAGGTATGACCGAAGTCGGTATAGATTCCTCCCTGGACAGCTCGGAGTACTGCCGTGATAAGGCCATCCGCCCTGATGATCTTGGAACCGGGTAGGTAGGAGACCACGTAATTAAAAGTGACCAAGAACAGAGCCCATCTGGCATGACTGTGGTGTCAATCTCTTGGCCTCAGAAAGGTAGGTCAGATTCATGTGTCCGTCAGGATGAGAACCGGAACACGAGCCCTCGAGCAAGTGCCCTCCACTCCTTAAGAGCCTGCATATGGCCAATAACTCCCTGTCACCAATCTGATAGTTGCACTCCGCGGGTGACAGTTTCGGGAGTACAACCCCACAAGGAAGCAGGGACCCTCTGGTGTTCTACGCAGAGACTGAAGGGCGCTACTTCCGTCTCAGACGCGTCCCATCTCGAGGACAAAGGGCAACCCAGGGTTGGGAATGAGCCAGAATCGGAGCCGACACCAAAGGCGGATTTTAGGGCCTCAAAAGCCCGGATGGCCTCGAGCGGCCAGACTGGGAATTACTGCCCTTCTGGTCAGATCCGTGAGAGGCTGGCCAGCATGGAGAAGTCCCTGATGAACTTCCCGATAATACATTGGCGAAGCCCAAAAAGCGCTGCAAGGAACGAAGACACTGGGCTGAGGCCACTGTAAGACAGCCCGAAACCTTTCTAGGGTCCATGGAGAACCCCATCAGCGGAAATGATGTAACCTAAGAAGGTTACCCTGGGACGGTGAAACTTCGCATTTCTCAAGCTTACCGAAAGCTTGTTCTCTCGTACCGTTGCAACACTCGCATGACATCCAGAATGTGGGCCTCCATGGATTCCGAATATACCAAGATGTCATCCAAATAGACCACCCCACCATCCTGCCTGCACACAGGTCACGGAAAACCTCGTTGATGAATTCCTGAAAGACTGCGGGCGCATTGCACAACCCAAAGGGCATAACAAGGATTCATAATGACCGGTCCCTGGTGTTAACGCCGGTCTTCCACTCATCGCCCGCCTTGATCCTTACCAGGTTAATGCCGCCCTCAGGTCGAGTTTGGTAAAGGACCGTGGCCCCCCTTAAGGCGACTCGAACAGCTCGGAAATCAAGGGTATCGGGTAAGGTTCTTGATCGTGATGCGATTAAGGCCCC
The DNA here is from genome assembly GCF_905171775.1 of Rana temporaria. Taxonomy (NCBI): domain Eukaryota; kingdom Metazoa; phylum Chordata; class Amphibia; order Anura; family Ranidae; genus Rana; species Rana temporaria. Next base: position 398,942,358 of record NC_053489.1, on the reverse strand, counting down.
TGTAATCGAATGCATGGCCTCAACTCACCGCCCTTCTTTTTCACAAAGAAAAATCCAGCCCCTGCGGGGAGGAGGATTTGCGAATGTGGCCACCGGGACAGGCCTCCATCACGTACTCCTCCATGGCCCTCATTCTCCGCAACCGACAGTGGATAGACCCTGCCGCGAGGAGCGAACGGCACCGGTTGTAACTCTATGGCACTACTCGTTATGGGCGGTGCGGAGGTAGGGCACACTGCGCGCACCTTATCGAATACATCCCGGTACTCCTCGTATTCAGGAGGCAACAGAGAGTCGAGGAAGTAACAAGCAACTTGACAGGCCCATGGATGCCACTAGCCCCACACTGTGGTGACCATGAGAGGATCTCGGCCGATCTCCAGTTGAAAGTTGGATTATGCTTCTGGAGCCCAGGGGTACCCCAAGACCACGAGTAGTGTGGAGACGAAATAACCTGGAAGCAGGACCGGACTCTCTGTGAACGGCACAATGGCTATCCCCACTGGAAGGGTTCATGAGTCAGTGTGACGGCTGGAGGGGTCTGCGTCTATCGCCTCTAGAGCCAGCGGGGAACCTCGAGCCTGCAGAGGAATGGAATTGGCGGCAGCGAACCTCACTATCAATGAAAAACCCACCAGCACCAGAGTCCACCAACGCCTGGGTCGTCACCGAGCCCCCGACCCAGGAGAGGACAACAGTGATCAGTGGTTTTATCAACGGAGGAAACCGGGGACGAGGAGACTCCACCAAGATCTGCCCCCGACAGGATGTCAGGTGCGAGCGTTTCCCCCGGACGGTTCGGACATGCCAACCGAAAATGCCCACCGAGACCACAGTACATGCATCGGCCCTCGCGTCTCCGGAGTACCCTCGCCCCCTCGGACAGGCGAGCAAACCCCAGCTGCATGGGTTCACCCCCCCAGACAAGTCAACCCCAGGAGGCGTGGGAGGAGAGGGAGGCACGGGTGGGACAGCAAACTTAGGCGCCAAACTGTTAGGAGACCTCCGCAGGCTCTCCTTAAAGGAAGGTCTCTCCCTGAGTCTGGTGTCAATCAAAATCAGGAAAGAAATAAGAGCCTCGAGCTCCACTGGTAGGTCCTTAGCTGCAACCTCATCCTTCAAGGCATCGAGAGACCATGAGAGAAAGCAGCGACCAGAGCCTCATTATTCCAGCCCACCTCTGCTGCCAGGGTACGAAACTCAATGGCGTATTCGGCTACGGATCGTGAACCCTGTCTGACGGACATAAGGAGCTTCGCAGCAGAGGCGGCGCGAGCCGGCACATCGAATACCTTCCGAAGCAGAAGCAACAAAACCGGAAAACTCGGCAACCACCGGATTGTTGTTCTCCCATAAAGGGCTGGCCCAGGCCAAGGCCTTGTCCGAGAGCAGCGAGATAAGAAAGCCCACCTTTGATCTCTCAGTGGGAAAGGCATGTGGCAGCAACTCGAAATAAATGCCCCGCTTGGGTTAAGGAAACCTCGGCACTGAGTTGGCTCTCCCCCAAATCGCTGTGGAAGGGGGGCAGAACCGGTCATACCCCGAAACACTGCAGGCGCAACAACAGGTGTCGGGGTAGACTCTGGCGCAACAACCGGAGCGGCAGTAGGAGGCGGGCCCAGGAGCGACAACCGACCCATCGGCAACGGAAGCGAAATGAGCCGTGCGTTCAAGCAGGGTTTGCAACGCCACGGGAACTGACCCAACAGATAATCCTGCTGATCAAGTCTGGCAAACCAGCGTGGGTAGCGAGGATGACCCTGTACCGTCAAAATTCATGGCTTGGTCCTAATGTTACGGAACCATGAACCAGACGTACAACAAGAGATAAGTGAAAAAAAGAAGGCTTTATTGAAAATCAAGCTGTAAAGCAAAAGTCCAAACGGATGTGAAACCGAAGCAGAGTCTTGCGAAGCAGAGGTCAGGAACCAGAAGGGTAGTCGGACGAAGCCAGGATCAGGAACCAGCAGGGAAGTCAGACGAAGCCAGGATCAGACACCAGCAGGGAAGTCAGACGAAGCCAGGATCAGGAACCAGCAGGGAAGTCAGACGAAAGCCAGGATCGGAACCAAAAGCAGCAGCAGTCTTAGAAGCATGTGAACACAGGAGGACCAAGCAAGGAACTGAAGCCACAGAACCCTCCTATATATATGAGCCAGGCATCCAGCTCCTCCCAGTGGGAAGGAGGAGCCGCAGGGTGGGAGGCTACAAGAGACCCAGAAACCAAGATGGCCGCCAGCACATGTCAAACGAAGGAGACAGGAGAGAGGTAAGACCATGACATAAACTAGCAGGTCCTGTGGCGGAGGGATGATCTCTGGTAACTGCCTGCCAATGTCCTGCCAAACCAAAATGCATGTTTGGCTCGAGCCCTGTTTGTCACTACCCTGACGAAAGGTCAGCTGGTCACTTGCTTAATCGACATGGATCTGAACTTACCATCAGAGAATACGATTTTTGTATCCAACGGTTTGGGGGCTTGGGACCAATTGGACCCATCATGACTGTCATTGAAGGCTGCTGACAACTTGCAATCATGATAAAAGGGAGTCACCTGGGTTAAGGTGCAAATATTCGACACGTGTTAGAAAAGGTGGGGGTCGTGATCACCCATGGTTGTTTCCTGATCTATGTGCCGGGGCATGAATGTCTTGAAAAACTTGGACTTACCCCCCATTTATTGGCAGAAGTCGAATCAGCCCAAACGGGGCTGTGGTCTGCGGACTGTCTGGATTAGCAACAGACCAAGCGAGTAGGCATTGTATGTACTCTACCAAAGCAGAAACTATTGCTAGCCCCTCATCAAGAAGTAGTCTGGTCTCTGCCTGTACGGCTCACAAAAAGTTACAAGGGGCCACAGTCCATGGTGGAATTCACAAAGACCTTGAAGTTCTAAGAGAATATTTAATGGCTCGCACCTTATCCAAAGTCCATCAGGGTAGGGGGATAGTTCAGCTAATGAACTTGGGACCTGCAGTCCGCCATGGGCCTCTCTAGAAGTTTAACAGTACCAACAGTTGCTGAGCAGTTGGCCATACCCTTCCAGAAGCACCAACTTCCCCACCAGCTCCTCCTCCATCAGCTGTTGTAGAAACACCTGTACGTCTTTACTGCTGGACCTGACGATTATGGTTGCACCATAGCCATAGACCATTTGATACATACAGGGGGTACATCACCTAGTCAGAGGAGATACCGGCACATACCACTTGCCTTTTTTCAAGAGGTCAAAGACCTGATCCACAATATGCTGCAAAGCAGGATAATCATGGCGTGTCACAGTCCGTGGGCCACCTCCGTTGTCCTGGTGTGAAAGAAGGACAGCAGTTTGCGCTTCCGTGTGGACTATTGCAAGCTCCACACCTATACCTAGTGATATGCCTACCCACTACCAAGGGTATAGGAATCGCTCATGGCACTAGGCCAGGCACATTACTTTTCCATCTTGGACTTGGCAAGTGGGTACTGGCAGGTCCCAATGAGGGAGCAGGACCAGGTGTTAGTGAAAATCCAAGGTTCTAGAGGGGATGTAGCTGGAGCCCCAGTGGAGACCACCCTATATTGTGTGGAAGTGCAGCCATTTCCTCCATCCCCTGTGTACGACGTCATGTCTAAGGGCCCCAAGCCAACAGGAAATGCTTTATTGGCACATGTGTGGCCTGGGTACTGGGTGGAGATTCTCCCTTGAGGCTGTTGGCTGACTGTCAGGATCCTGGGCCTCTCGAATCAGCCTCTGATCCACAAAGTCCCTACTGCCCCTACAAGCAACACTGACATATTTCACTGGCCCGGAAGGTGAGGGGCCAGATGCCCTTCCTGAGGAACCAGCTGCTGGAGGGGACTGAGAACCCGAATGTCCTAATGACCTTATAGACTCTCCTTGTGACCCGAACACCAGCCCAGGAGAGGATGTTATGCCTACCCATGATATCACCCAGACACCTGAGGCCATTGAATAATCCCTAGTGTATGACCACTCTGATGTTGAAATCAAGTCGGCTAGCGAGGACTGCCCAAAGGGCGGCTGCCAGCCAGGTATTCCTATGTTGTGTTTCATATATGTTTTCTTTTATTACCTTGCTTTGTTTTCAGTGTTTGTTTTCAAAGTTTGTGATGCAGCGGACAGCATCCATCAAAGGGTGACACTGTTCGACACTCGCTGTACACAAGGAGTGAAGAAAAAGGGTGAACCTATGATCCTCTGTAGGTGTCATTAGGGGACCAGCTGTCCGATGGGATGCTGCTGCCCTGGTTGACCTCCACAGCCATCTTTAGTGTGGCCAGTGCTAATAGCATAATCCCCTTTTGGGTGGCATGCTTTTGGTTAGTGGTCAGGCCAGGGACAGAACCTTCACTGGTTTGGGACAGGTTGTCTAGCATAGGGAGAGGTTCCTAGCATAGGGAGGGATAGGATAGGGACTGTTGCTGTGTCTTGGGCAGTAGACTGGTGCCCTTTTGCCAGACTGCCTTTCAGTCGGCTCCTCTATCAGGCACTGTCGAGTGTCAGCAGTGTGCATGGAAATCCTCTGTAATGTTCATTGTAAGTGCTGTGCTCTAGTGTGGCCGTGTATGCAGACTTTATTACACTTACTCAATACCCACAAATCAAAGCCCCTTTCACACCAGCGGACCGTTCGTTTTTCAGATGGACCCAATCGGACCACGCAATGTTCTCAGTGGAGTTGGGGATATCCACTGTCACCCGTCGCCATCCGATCAGCTAAAAACAGATGGATGGGGATCTGTTCCCCATCCCTCCGGTGGATCAGATTGGATGACAGTCTGAGGGAAACAGACAGGCAGTCTATTTCCATCCGAACACCCTGTAGAGAACAGCAGGCTGTGTCTGTGTCCGCTCTGCTCAGTGGGGATTAGCGAAGAGATCCCCCGCTGAGCAGGTGGAACTGCTTTGACGGATTACGTTTCATCTGGGCCTAATATGCTTTGCCGCAACAACTGGTCTCCATGTGAGCCCCGCTCACACCTGTGAAAGGTGCATTCCATGATACTGTATCTCTAAAATATATTGCACAATATCAATATCATACCTTTTTGCTCCAATCTAAAATGCCAGGAAATTAGTAGAACACATCACATTTAAATCCACGGTATTTGAAAAATAAATAATACTTGTTATTTTTTAACTGTATTATAGCACTAACATAATAAACAAAGTAATGCTTCTTTATTATACTAGATCTACAGAGAGACTCTATTGCACATGGATTTGGGAGACCGACTGATTTTGTGCGATGAAAATGGAGGTAATTTTTTTAGTCAAATTCATTTTAATAAGTATTTTGCCAGTCTACACCGTATAAAACATTTGTAGAGAGATAGAAAACCCCCCAAAAAAAGTGGTAATTCTTTTTTTTTTTCAAATGGGTGGATAATATTAATACTATACTTTTTTTTTGTAAAATTATTTTTATTGAATTTTTGTAAGACAGAACATACAACACATAAATGACTTGACTTGTAGAGAGATAGAAAACCCCCCCAAAAAAGTGGTAATTCTTTTTTTTTTTTTTTTAAATGGGTGGATAATATTAATACTATACTTTTTTTTGTAAAATTATTTTTATTGAATTTTTGTAAGACAGAACATACAACACATAAATGACTTGTCACAACACCAAGTCTCAACATTCGGCCAACAGAACAAAATACTAACACTTGCCACCAACTGACAGCAACTATACCAGCAGTGAACCCCTCCCCCCTCCCCTTACTCAGCCCCCCCCCCTTATCAAAATAAAGCAAACCCGGGTAAGCAGAAAAACTCTTTCATCTGCACGTACCGTTGTGGATATCTGGAATCTGGCTCCACCCATTTTATGAGAATGACATAAGTAACTCAGGACCTACCCAACAGCCTTAATTCAAATATGTACTAACCCACTGTTTGATCAGAGTCATACCATGCCCACCATACTTTTTAAAAAAAAATTCCGCAACCTCTAGATATATATGTCACCTTGTAAAATGGGATCATTGAGTTTACCAGCCTCTTCAAAAAAGCTACATTGGGTGTCCCCGTTTTTTTCCAATGAAGCAAGATGGCCTTCTTCCCATAAAATAGTACTACTGTATGTTAAGTAAAGTTCTGTGAGCCCTTGACGGAACCACCTCCTCCACCAAACCCAGAAGACACACACTGATTGTCAACCTAACCGGTACCTTCAGTACCTCAGCTATAAAGGAAGTGACCCCAGTCCAGAACAGCTGAATTTGGGGACAACTCCAAAATATATGATGCGCGTCTGCCCTTGATAAAATATCCCAAGTTGTTGGGACCCCTAACAGTAAAATTATTTTTGTAGTGTGGGTTGTCAGCACCCAAGGCAAGACAAGGAGTTTGCGCCCCTAACCCACGAACATTTAGCGCTTCCCGAGACCCTTCTACTCGTACAGTATTAAAACCCTTATGGTACATTTTAGGCTGTACCATTCTCTTTGTTCTCCTTTCTTTCCCTTTTATCTCTCTCTATCCTAATTTCCTGTTTTTTTACCCATCCCTCTCTAGCTGTCTTTCTTGCTCTCTTTCTCTCCCTTTTTATTTGTTCCTCCCCCTTTCATGTATTCTCTATTTTATTTCCTTCTCTTACTCCTTGGTGGGTAGGTGGGGGGTTTGGGATGAGTGGCAGTGCAGGTGGGGGGTTTGGGATGAGTGGCAGTGCTGCGGGGAGTTCTGATTGGCCAACTTAGGTGCTCCTGATCATGGTCATCTGCTGATCTGAGTACTGTAGTGGGGACTTTTAATGGCAACTATAATCACAGGTAGTGTTACTCACTGTCTCCGGCTTCACTATGTCTCCGACTTTGTGGTGTCTCGTAGCAGTGACAAAGAGAAATCACCGCTCTAGGATACTAATCAGAAAGTCTCCTCACCTGATCCAAAGCCACGGGTGCTGGCAATGCATAGAATGATGCAAAATAAAGGAAAAAACTTTCTGGACAGCCGCACTCCAAAAATAAATAGCTTTTATTGTAAAACCGAAAAACACACAAAAAGCATGCCACAGCAGACGGGGGGAAAAGCTGACACGTTTCACACAAAACTTTAGTGCTTATTCATAAGCGTAGCAGTGACACCTATGTCGAAATCAGGAGATAGGGTCTCCTCCAGCCCCTCCCACTTCACATTCCTCACCAGTCAGCTGAGCTCTAGTTTCTGCCCCCCAGCCATGCCGTGAACTGAATGGGTGGCTGCAAAACCGGTAAATGGGGAGCCGCAAAAAGGCTGGGAGAGAGAGTGGTGCGGGCTTCGGTAACAGCCCAAGATCTGGTGACCCCTGGCAAATCATCATTTGACCCCTGAGGGGGTCCCGACCCCCAGGTTGAGAACCACTACTCTAGGGGAACAGATGGGTAGATCAAAGCCAATCTAGCAGGAGTATAATACACTCTATGCAGCAACTTAAACTTAAACTTAAAAAAACCTGTGTGCACCAGCCACCCCAGCCCCCCAATATTTACCTGAGCCCCCTCTCATTCCAGCAATGTGCATGTGAGCATTTGCTCTCCAGAGACTCTCACGCTTCATTGGCTGAGGCAGCAGCAGGAGCCATTGGCTCCTACTGCTGTCAATCACAGGCAGTAAGCCAATGAGGAGAGGAAGGGGACAGGGCCGAGCCATGGACATGCAGAGCAGCGGCTCAGGAGTAAGCGGTATGCTCTGGGGGCACTCAACAGGAGGGTGGGGCCAGGAGCACTCGTGTGGGACCCGAGACTAGGAGGATCAGAGCTGCTCTTTGCAAAACCACTGCGTATGACATATTTGTTATTTAAAAAACAAACAAAAAAAACAAGCCTCTGATAACTCTTTAAGTTGGCCAGAAGAGTTAAAGAACATTCAACCAACAGAGAAAAAAAGTCTAATGCTATAAGGCTAACTTAATTCAACCAGAAGAGGAGATATCGTGAGTGAGAACTTTGCCCTGTGTATGGAGATTCCTGTGCGAACGACCGAATGAATAGTTATATAGTTAGTTTGGCTGAAAAAAGACAAACAATAAAAGGGAAAAAAAAATAAAACAATTATACAATCTTATAGGAGTGAGTATTGGCTGAGCAAACCTCCAGCTGCAGTGGAAAGTGAAACAGTTAACAGTGGTACCTTTGCTAAATGTGACAGCTTCCTACTCGGGACCCTTAACAACCAGAATCTCATTCGCAACTGGCATATTTAGCTGTCAGCTGAGGATTCATGGCTGACAGGTGAATGGAAACAAAGGGGCGGGAAAAGTGTAAAAAAAAAAAAAAAAACTGCGTCCCCACAAAATTCATACCAGGCCGTTTCATTTAAAATTAAAGTGTGGGTTTTTCGTCAAACTCCATAGCAACCAGGAGGCCTGAGCAGGTGGTCCCATTTAGCAGTGGTAGCAATGCTAAATGTTTCACTTCATACTGCAGCTGTAGGATCGCTTGGTCAAACACTCATTCATTTGGCCATTCACACAGGAATTTACATAGACTTTTTACACAGTGCAGAGGTATCGCTCATGTTTTTTCCTTTCTGGTTCGAATGTTCTTAGCTTATCGTGTTAGACCGCATACACACTATTAGATTTTCTGTAGATCTTTGTGTTCAGGTTTACCAAAACCATGTAGTGCAAGGGTCTTCCTGATTGCATACAAATTGAAACTCTTAAAGGGGTTGTAAAGGTAAATGTTTTTTCACCTTAACGCATCCTATGCATTAAGGTGAAAAAACATCCGATGGTACCGCCCCCCCCCCGAACCCCCGTTTTACTTAACTCACCCCTCGAAAGTCCCGCACACGTCCCCGTGATCCTATTTGGTTCCCAGCCTGGCCGTTGGCTAGGCTGGACGGATTGATAGTAGCGCAGCCATTGGCTGGCGGCACTGTCAATCACATCCGATGATGTGGCGCGTCAAGGGGCGGGGCTGAGTGATACAGTCGGCGGCTATGCCCGCTGCTGTATCCCGGGAGCGCACCCGCAAAAGCTTTCCACCATGCGAGCTCGCTCGCATAAAGGTGGAAAGCTCTTGCGAGGAGGAGCCAAGACAGCCGCCGAGGGACCCCAGAAGACCAGTTTTGGGGACACTCTGTGCAAAACGAGCTGCACAGTGGAGGCAAGTATAACATGTTTGTTATTTTAACAAAAAAAAATAATTTTGACTTTATTGATCCTTTAAGGTTTGACCTCATATTCAGGGCCGCCATCAGGGGGGTACAGGCAGTACACCTGTAAGGGGCCCGGATGGCAACCCCCTATAAAAAAAACAAATATATATATATATATATATATATATATTTTTGTTTTAGGGGTCCAGAGGTCACAGGGCCCCAGATGGCAACCCCCCTTTTTTTTAATATAGTTTTATTTTATTTTTTATTAAAGGGCCAATTTTTTTTTTTTAGGGGTCCGGAGGTCCCCAGGGGCCCAGAGATCCCCAGGGCCCTGGATGACAACCCCCTTATTTTTATAAAAAAAAATATTTTTTTAAAATATTTTTTTATTTCTTTTATATATATATATATATATATATATATATATATATTAAAATATATATATATATATATATATATATATATATATATATATATATATATATATATATATATATATATATATATATATATTAAAGGGCCCAGAGGCAACCCCCCTTTGCCTCTATTTTTTTTTATATTATTTTCTTTCTTTTTTTCTTTTTAGTTCTTTTTATATATATATATATATATATATATATATATAATATATATATATATATATTTATATTTTTATTCTTTAAGGGCTCAGAGGTCCCCAGGGCCTCATGTGGCAAACCACCTTTTTAGATGTTTTTATAAATGTTTATTTTTGTTTATACATTTAGTTTTTTTTAAAGGGCCCAGGGCCCTGGATGGAAACTCTTCTTTTTTTTTTTTTTTAAATGTTTTTTTTTTTATATATTTGTTTTTATTTAGTTTTTTATTAAAGGTCCCAGAGTTTTTTTTTTATTATTATTAAAGGGCCCAGAGGTCCCGAAAGGCAACCCCTCTTTTTTTGTAATTTATTTTTATAAAAAATAATAATAATTTGTATATATATATATATATATATATATATATATATATATATATTTTTTTTTTATTTCTTTTTTTTTCTTTTTATTAAAGGGCCCAGAGGTCCCCAAGGCCTCGGATGGCTACACCCCTTTGTTATATATATTTTTCTTTATTCCTTCTTTTTTTTTGTAAAGGGCCCCCCCCCCCCCCCCCGCTTCTCAATTCGCAGCAGCGTATGTGGCTTTAGTCTATTCTCTCTGCTGGTCTGTAAAGTGCAACAAAGGCAACACATATAAACTGACATTACACACATAATACAAACATTATGGGTATTATTTGTCAATTTTGCACAACTGTTTAGATATTCGCAATGTACATTTTTTTACAGTGCCTTAAAAAAAGTATTCATACCCCTTGAAATTTTCAATGTTGTCATGTTACAACCAAAAACGTAATTGTATTTTATTGGGATTTTACAGTATGTGATAGACCAACACAAAGTGGCACATAATTATGAAGTGGAAGGGAAATGATAAATGGTGTAGCAATGTGGGCTACGATTGCAAAGTACAGCGATTCTCTGTCATTCTATAGATCATATTTTCTCTCTAGTGCCCAGCATCACATACTGACATCATATTTGTGGGCCAAACCAAAGGGATTGTGGGATTAGTAGTTCCTCAGAATGGCTATTCCTCCGCATGACTATACACCCAGACTACATATCCCAGGGATCTTTGCTACCATCAGAGATATTGCTGGAAAGAGCTATAAAAGAGCCCAGAGACCCACCCACATTTTTTTCTCCTGGGCCCAGTGTGTGCCGGACCACATGGTGTACAACATTCCAACCTGGCCGAGAAGGGCCTAGAACTTCGCATTAGGTGATCGTCACTAGCGGATCAGCTGCAAGGACGCCTCTCCAGGAGTCGCTGTTCTTAAGGCATTGAATCAGCCTGGTCATTGATGAGAGGGAAATTGCCCACCTTTGCAAACCTTTCTTTGTTGCTTCACTGGCACACTGTGTACAGACAGCTTTACCGTGGGAATACTTTACTGCGCTTCCATTTGAACACTGTACATAGATACCTTTAGCTTCAACCATTCCAATAAATACCATTACCCTGCTACTGCACCTTGTAGTTATTGAGCTCCAACTGCTGGTGAAGATTATTAGGCCTGCAACTGGGACATTGCTGTCATTACTGCTTAAAGGGCCCCCATACCATTCTTGTTTGCTTGATCTCTCATTAAGGTTAAAGGTTAAATAGGCCGGCCTGGGTTTCCCTTTAGAAGTATTGCCAGAATTAATGCTTAACTCTTGTTTATCTTTTCAGGTCATGTTCAAGTGGTATTTCATTGTACATACATGTATATAATATTCTGTTATTGCCAAACTGCCATATCTTGTATTATTATAGAGGAATTATTCTACTGACCTTGGATTTTTATTCAAAGCTCAGTTGATCTATTACCTCCTCTGTGCAACAAGATTTTCTTTGAAGTATTCCAGTAAACGTTATTAGAAAATAAACACTTGGTGCAAAGATGTCTGAACCCAGAGTGTCAGGTGGGTTGGAATGTTTACAGGGTCATGGTGATGCACATGAGCAGGTAAATCCAAACAGTCCCAAGGGGGTCACCGTAATGCTACAATAGTTTTTAATTTTTTTTACAAATAAATATGTGAAAAGTGTGGCATGCATTTGTATTCAGCCCCATAGTCAATACTTTGTAGAACCACCTTTCACTGCAATTACAGCTGCAAGTCTTTCTTCTTTGCAAAATGGCTGAAACTCTGTCAGATTGGATGGAGAGCATCTGTCAACATCAATTTTCAAGTCTTGCCACATATTCTCAATTGGATTTAGGTCTCTAGTTTGACTGGGCTGTTCTAACACATGAATATTTTTTGGTCCAAACTGGGGATCAGCAACCTGTAGATCATTCTCTACCAGTAGATCGCAAACAGGTGATTGGTAGATCTCAGTCTGGGCTTGCTGAACTGTAGTAGAGAACAAGAGCCGCATAAGCCGCTGACTCCTCTGTAGTGCTGGCTCCTTTTCCATGCGGAGTGATACCAACTGCACTCCACCTCCTATCGCGGCTAGTGGTCTCCAATGTGGTGCCAGCAGCAGTAAAGAAGAGATTTTCAGGACAGTGTGAAGCAATACACTGGGCATAATATTATAGGACTGCTTTCACACTGATGTGCTGCAGTTTACCCCCACCTGTGGCTGTGGTGTACTTGCAGCTTTCCTGCAGGTTTGCTGTACTTAGCCATAGATTTCTATTACATCCTGCTGTTTTAACTTTATGTGTGAACAAGCCCTAAATGTGCCACTGCCAAATTCAACTAAGGGCTCATTTATTTATAAGTGCAGCAGGTATTGCTGCTCCTCTGAAAAGCGATCTGAGTGTGTGTTGACAGGTGGTGAAAAGGTGATATGTTGCCTCCTTACCACCTTATTGAAACCCATGATTGCTGTGCAATGCACGCGATTGCAACACGGTAGTATGGCAATTATAGGTTTAAATCAGTCGTGAGGAGGCAACACCTGGGCAAAACTATTCCCGGTGATCTTTGACTTCTCCCGTGTTTTTAAGGTAGATCTCAACCTCTTTAAGGTTGCATACCCCTGATCTAAACCATTCCATTGTAGCTCTGGCTGTATGTTTAGGGTCGTTGTCCTGCTGGAAGGTGAACCTCTGCCCCAGTCTCAAGTCTTTTGCAGACTCTAACAGGTTTTCTTCTAAGATTGCCCTGTATTTGGCTCCATCCATTTTCCCATCAACTCTAACCAGCTTCCCTGTCCCTGCTTAGGAAAGCATGCCCGCAACAAGATACACTCACCACCATGTTTCATGGTGGGGATGGTGTGTTCAAGGTGATGTGCAGTGTTAGCTTTCCACCACACATAGCGTTTTGCTTTTAGGTCAAAAAGTTCAATTTTGGTCTCATTTGACCAGAGCACCTTCTTCCACATGTTTGCTGTGTCCCCCAAATGGCTTCTCGCAAACTGCAAATGGGACTTCTTGTGGCTTTCTTTCAACAATGGCTTTCTTCTTGCCACTCTTCCATAAAGACCGGATTTGTGGAGTGCACGACTAATTGTTTTCCTGTGGACAGATTCTCCCACCTGAGCTGTGGATCTCTCCAGCTCCTCCAAAGTTACCTCTATGCTTCTATGATTAATGCTCTCCTTGTCTGTGAGTTTAGATAGATGGCCATGTCTTGGTAGGCTTGCAGTTGTGCCATACTCTTTCCATTTTCTGGAGATGGATTGAACAGTGCTCTGAGATGTTCAAAACTTGAGATATTTTTTATAACCTAACCCTGCTTTAAACTTCTGCAAATCTTTATCCCTGACATGCCCTGTTTGTTCATTGGCTTCATGATGCTGTTTGTTCACTAAGGCTCTCTAACAAACCTCTGAGGGCTTCACAGAACAGCTATATTCATACTGAGATTAAATTACACACAATTGGACTCTATTTACTAATTAGGTGACTTCTGAAGGCAATTGGTTCCACTAGATTTTATGGGATTGGAAAGAAATCCTGGACTGCAGCACTCAGTTAAACACCGTCTTTATTGGATAAAATCAAAACATGATCCAAAAACAGTGCAGTCAAGTGAACACTAGGACAAAAAATGGTTAACATGTTTCACATTGTCAGATGCTTACACGTAGCATGAGCATAGGCTATGAGCAAGTATCTCAAGATGTGAAACATGTTAGCCATTTTTTTGTCCTAGTGTTCAATTTTCTATTTTTGACTGCACTGTTTTTGGATCACGTTGTTTAACAGAGTGCGGCAGTCCAGGATTTCTTTCCAATCCCATGCATTTGTGCAGAGCCTGCACCTGTCGGCCTCAGTGGGGCGGGAGCCACTCAACGGATCAGCAACTTTTTCAGAGCGGTATCACCTCTTCATTCCACTAGATTTTAGTTAGAGGTATCAGAGTAAAGGGAACTGAATACAAATGCACACCACACTTTTCAGATATTTATTTAAAAACATTTATAATTTTCCTTCAACTTCACAATTATGTGCCTCTTTGTGTTACATAGTGTTGGTCTATCACATAAAATCAAAATAAAATACATTTACAATTTTGGTTGTAACATAACAAAATGTGAAAAATTTCAAGGGGTATGAATACTTGTTCAAGGCACTGTATACATAGATTTCAACTAATTTATTAGATGCTTTGTCTGTACTCAGAAACTGAAAATGTCCATGTCAATAACCTACTTTCTACTTGTAAATTGTATTTAATGTTTGCAAGATTATTATTTATTCAGATTACATTACAAATATTTTTTTAAAAAATAATGGTATGGCAAAAGCGTAGATAAAACAGCATTCCCTTTACCTACAGGTTCCTTTAACAAGATATCTTCTGGTCAGTGGCATCGAGAGAAAGCAGGGAATATGTCAATAGATGTAATATACAATGATATTACAAATGAAAGAACTGATGCTATTGTGAACTCCACCAACTTCAGACATTGGAGCAAAGAATGTGAGTTATGATTTTTAAAGCAAAATAATTTATCTGTACAATTTCTTTTATGAAGACTCCCAAAAATAAAATGGCACCCTAAAGTAGTGTACTTATTCTTTATAATAAAAAAAAAGAGGTTTAAATATGTATTTGCATTCCTTTTTAATTTAGTTTTTATATTTTATATGAATGATGCAGATCTCAGTTTCTATTAGGGATGAGCCGAACAGACCAAAAGTTTGTGTGAACTTTAGAACCCTGTTAAAGTCTATGGGACTCAAATGTTTGTTTGCTAATTTTAAAGGCTAATATGCAAGTCATTGTCCTAAAAAGTGTTTGGGGACCTGGGTCCTGCCCCAGGGGACAAGTATCAATGCAAAAAAAAGTTTTTAAAACTGCAGTTTTTTCGGGAGCAGTGAATTTAATAATGCTTAAAGTGAAACAATAAAAGTGAAATATTTCTTTAAATATCCATTCCAGACCCTTCAGGCGAACAGGCAATGTTGAAGTCGAACATGAGTTCGACTCGAACTCAAAGCTCATCCCTAGTTTCTATATAAAAAAAAATGACAAAACATTAGACATCTGATCGATTAAAAGAGAAGTCCATGGAAAATTTGAAAGAAACTGCACTAAAATACCATAAACAGGAGAAAGTGAAAAAAAAGGGGAAAAAACACCTACAACCTAGTGACAGTGTATTCACTCCGAGAGCTGCGATTAGCATGTAAACAATAAATACAAGTGAAAAAATGTGATTAAATAAATACCTCTAAAACATAAAGACTCACAAAATTATGATTTTAAATGTGAGTGATATATGATGATATATATAGCTCACTAATATATCAAAGACAATGGAGTTTGATAGCCACTAGAAGGCGCTATGTGGCAATCTCAGAACCCCTCAGTGTTAATAAAACAGTGATATGATAATACCAACAAAAGAATAAATAATATACATTTCGATCAAAACACATATACCGGTATAAGCAAAAACTAGAAACAAAAAATGAAAATATATAAAATATGAAAAATAAAATTAAAATAAAGTCCATAAGTATTTAACAGATGAATTATCAAACACCCGTGATTTGTGCCAAATTTCAGATTAGTTGAAAACGTGTCCAAAGAAAACAGTGATGTATCCTCCATCAGACTATGTATTGGCTCCTTACCAAATCTCCATGATCCCTTATTACAGGGGGATCATAAACAGCATGTAATCGGTAGTCACTCCCAGTCTCGTAGTTCAGACATATATAGTCCGATTGGGTCTCATTCACAAGTGATTTCACCGGCATCAATGCCCACCATGTAAGAAATAATAATAGCTCCACATAGTGTATTAAATGAGTAAAAAAAGTTTATTAAAAAGTAGTAATGCACTTACAAGAATGCAGTTAAAAGATCGCCTTGAATCTGATGTGCCGGCCTGTACACAAATTCTCAGACACCCATCCACTGTTGGAACGTTTGGAGCTTCTTGGGTGACGACAGCGCGCCGCTCCGCCCTACGTCCGTTTTGTTAAATATTACTTCTTCCAGGGGCCAACATTTTCTCACAAAAGAGATGTCCAGCCTGAGCTCTTTCGGCTGGACTTCTTCTATGGGTCACAGTAGTGCAATTCGTTTTGCACTCCTATGACCTGTTTTTAGCAGAGAGCAGTCTGAAGTCCACTCTCTGCTGATGTCACTAAGATCAGTCCAGGCACCGCATCATCCTGATTCTGGAAGTCTGGATCTGCCAGATGCCTGGACTGATGGCTTTCTCAGCCTTTCAGCGAGCCAATGAGAGGCTGAGACAGACCCTCCCTGCCCCTCCACAGCTCAGCACTCCAGTGAGCATGGAGGAGCAGAGCAGGAGATCTGCTGATTGATAGGCAGCACGGGAGGAAAAATGTAAAAATGCACATATTTTTGCAGAAAAATAACGTGCATTTATTATTTTTCCCCCCAGGAGCCTGCAAAGCATTGCACTGATGACTGTTGGATCTCGGTGTAATATCAGATTCCTGCAGACACTTGCTCGTACATCTGTATGGGCTGTTTGAAAGTTGGAGGAAGTGTCAAACTACAAGGGTGCTCATCAGCGCCCTCGTAGTTCATTAATAACTACAAGCCAGCAGTCGGGACTTATAGCTTATTAATTCCTGGATTCCTGTGAATGAAAGATCCTGCCACTTGAGCAGAGCCCTGTACTGCTGATCAGTGACAGAGGATGCGGAAAAAGGATTCTCACCCTACTGTCACTTGGGAAGGGGTGAGGGGGGTGAGTGGGGATAAGTGGGGGTGAGTGGGGGTGAGTGGGGGTGAGTGGGGGTGAGTGGGGGGAAGAGTTGAAACATTTTACACCCTAAATGACATCCTGACACCTCCTGAACAGGTAGGTGTATTGGACTAGCACAACATACCACAACACACATGCATTATTGCTTGTTACAGTGTGCGTGCAGGCGCATTTGATAGTTGTATTGGAGTGTCATTCACAATGCATGACCTCACAGCACACCAACAAGGTTTCCCTGGTCTGTATGGGCCATACATCCAGCCAAGTTTAGCAGTTCAGGCTAGGACTACATGGATGATTCTTAGAAACTCACTGAACAAACAGATCCAGCAGCAACAAATCACACACAAATGACCATGATTGCACAATGCCCCCAATGTATGTGATCATTTACATTACAACTTTGATTTTGTATTTTAATCTTTACTCAGATGCTCTTTGGGGCTAAAGTTTTGTTATTGATCCGACTGTGTACTGTTACTGGGGCGGTCTATTTAAGATCTATCAGTTATTTTAGTCATTGTAATGATTAAGCACAAGATGTATGTGTGAAACGTGTCTACATGACCTCGTGTTGGTGTCTTTGGTGTTATCACTTTGAACAATAAAAGGAAATCGGAATTCCTGGATGTGCAGCCATTTCTTTTCTTACACATTTATTACATGTTGCTTGTAAAGCTTAAATCATTGGAAACCACGTGTAATATGTTAAGCAATACATTTTTACTCTAATCAATGAACCACTACCAGAATTAGATTTGAGTTGATTTAAATCATTCATTTAGCTTATTTTTACCATCGTTTTTTTTTATCCCAATAGCAACTTCCAGGTCTACAAAAAATCTTCTTACCTGAATTAACAGCAGGAAGATTTCAGGGTATAGGTATATAAAGCAGAGTTGAGTTAGCTGTTGGATGACAGTATAATAATATATAAATATATAATTAAATATATTACACCCAAGGGTCCTCAAAGACCTGAGCTCTGGTATATCTAAGCATTGTTTTCTATTTTTTTGAGACACTTTAATGACAAGTATGGTACCACGGAATTGGCAGAAGGATTATCAAAGGATCAAAGCTTTCGCTAAGTAACTACGGAATAGTTAGTTTAGCTTCTATAGTCGGGAAGATACCTGGGAGTTAATAAAGGACAATATAGAAAACATTTTGCTAGAGAATAATATTTTAAGCCGTAGACAGCATGGACTTATGAAAGATCAATTCAATCAAATCTGATTTTTCTTTTTATGAGGTAGTAAGCAAAAAACAGTGTAGACATAGTATAATTTGATTTTGTCAAAGTATTCCACATAGTTTTCCATACATGGCTAATGTCTACATGCTTAGAAAATTCAGTTTGTACATAGTTTTCTATTAATCTAAAAGACCGTATTCAGAGAGTGATTAATGATTAATGCTCTCAATAGTCTAAGGTTATTAACGGTGTACCCCACAATTCTATGGGTTTGGGAGCCTAATTATTTTTACACTTAAATTTAAACTTATTCCTGTATTAAAAGTGCTATGTACTCCAGAGAGAGACATTATTTGAAGGTTTTCTATGTGTATGTGTGTGTTTTTTATTGGTTGAACTAGATAGACTCGTGTCTTTTTTTTAACCTATGTAACTATTAAATATATAATAAGTAATATATTTTATTTTGTGTCTTTTGCAGCTGTGGCTCATGCTATATTTACAGCAGCAGGACAAAGTATTGTTCAAGAAGCTAAAGATGGTAAGTGCAAAATGACAACAATCTGCTAAGTAAAGTAAGCACATGAGCAACTTTTTCTGTGCAGGTGTACTTTTTTTTATCAAGAAAAAGTTTGTGGTGCAAACAGAATCAATCAGCAGTAAAATCAGTTTACAATTCCAGTTACAGAATCCTTCGACATGAGATATCACAAAAACATATACTGTATAAATCCAAAAGCACAGTGACAATGTGGAACCAGAGAAATAACAGGTAGAATAAATGTGCTCCTAAGCGTAGCTGGACTATGTCAATAAACACTCTAAGTAAGCACATGAATACGATCATATATGTTTTCCCAAGCAAGCATAAAGAATCATGTCATGTGGCACCTGTCCTATTACTAACTTCCATATTTACTCAACCGTTGAGATTTCAAATCTGTAGAAGCCTATCAAGTACTAATGGGGTCAGGGCCAGAACCGGTGTATCAAGCCAGTTTTGCCACATGAAATAGAATTTGTGCATTGCATTCCTATGCCGATAAGTTAGTTTCTTTTGTGTAAGAACACAATTCACTTGATCAACCCAATATTTTTTTTGTGGGGACACGAGGGGATATCCAGAAGCGAGAAATATGTTTACGTGCAATACAAAGTAGCCCAAGAACAATAACATGCATCTGGAGAGTTATGCCGCGTACACACAATCATTTTTCAGCATGAAAAAAAAACGTTGTATTTCAGCAGGTTGAAAAAACGACGTTTTTCCAACTTCATCAGTAAAACGACGTAGCCCATACACCACATCGTTTTTAAAAAATGATCTAGAAAAGCACGGTGACGTACAACACGTACGACGGCACTATAAAGGGGAAGTTCCATTCGCCTTTGGGCTGCTTTAGCTGATTCCGTGTTAGTAAAAGACGATTTGCGCTTTTTTGTCTGTTACAGCGTGATGAATGTGCATACTCCATTATGAATGGTAGTTTTACCAGAACGAGCGCTCCAGTCTCATAACTTGCTTCTGAGCATGCGCAGGTTTTTTAACATCGTTTTAGCCCACACACGATCATTTTTTACAACCCGAAAAACGACATTGTTTAAAACGACGTTAAAAAATGCAGCATGTTCAAAAAATGTGTTTACGCGGCATAAGGCTTTCATTATCTGGAACTCCCAGTAAGCAAATAGGGTTTCACAGGAGTGCAGTAGTATACACAAGAGATATAGGGCCTGATTCCCAAAAAAGCTGCCTAACTTAACTTTCAGCAGTTAAGTTACACTGACTTAAAATCTCTACCTAAGTGCCTGATCCACAAAGCACTTACCTAGAAATTTCAGGCCGTGTAACTTAAGTGCCGCCGTCGCAAGGCGGTCCTCCTCTCCGGGGGGCGTTTAAAATTTAAATGAGGCGCGCTCCCGCGCCGGCCGTACTGCGCATGCGTGTGACGTAATTTTCCCGACGTGCAGCGCGCAAACGTAATTGACGCCGGGCGGCTTTGTGGATTGCGACGGGACACTAAAGTTGCGATGGGTGAAAAAAAATATACGCGCCGGGAAAACAAATAATTATAAAAAAAAATGACAGCGTCGCTCAGCATGCATTCCTGAGAGGGAGAACTCCATGCAAATTTTCAAAGAAAAAACCGGCATGGGTCCCCCCCCCAGGAGCATACCAGGCCCTTAGGTCTGGTATGGGTTGTAAGGAGACCCCCCCACGCCGAAAATTCGACGTAGGGGGTCCCCCTACAATCCATACCAGACCCGTATCCAAAGCACGCTACCCGGCCGGTCAGGAAGGGAGTGGGGACGAGCGAGCGCCCCCCCCCCCCTCCTGAGTCGTGCCAGGCCGCATGCCCTCAACATGGGGGGGTTGGGTGCTCTGGGGCAGGGGGGCGCACTGCGGGCCCCCCCACCCCAGAGCACCCTGTCCCCATGTTGATGAGGACAGGACCTCTTCCCGACAACCCTTGCCGTTGGTTGTCGGGGTCTGCGGGCGGGGGCTTATCGGAATCTGGGAGTCCCCTCAAATAAGGGGGCCCCCAGATACCGGCCCCCCACCCTAAGTGAATGGATATGGGGTACATCGTACCCCTACCCATTCACCTGGAGGCAAAAAGTAAAAGTTAGTAAACACACAACACAAGGGTTTTTAAAATAATTTATTATTCTGCTCCGGAGGCCCCCCTGTCTTCTTTATTAGCTCTATTACCAGGGGGGGCTTCTTCTTCCACTCTCCGGGGGTCTTCTTCCACTCTCCGGGGGTCTTCTTCCACTCTCCGGGGGGGGTTTCTTCTTCCGCTCTCCGGGGAGGGGCTTCTCCGCTCTCCGGGGGTCTTCTTCTCTCTTCGCCGCTCTCCGCTGTTGACTCGGTGAACCCCGGTTCTTCTCCAGCTGTCCGGTGCCTTTTTCTTCAGCGCTGGCTGCCTGCTATCTTTGTGTGTTAGCTCAATTACTAACAGGCAGCCGGCGCGGTCTTCTGTGACGTCAGGTTCTTCTTCTCCCCTCTTCTGATGTTGACTCGTCGCCTCTTGTCACTGCAATGATGGAAGCGCGCCTTGCATCCCATTTATATAGGCATCACTGTCCCATCATGCTCCGGTAGGTACCCACGTGGTGGGTGCACGTGGGTAGGCACCCACCACGTGGGTACCTGCCGGAGCATGATGGGACGGTGATGCCTATATAAATGGGATAAATGGGATAAATGGGATGCAACATCGGAAGAGGGGAGAAGAAGAACCTGATGTCACAGAAGACCGCGTGCCGGCTGCCTGTTAGTAATTGAGCTAACACACAAAGATAGCAGGCAGCCAGCGCTGAAGAAGAAGGCACCGGACAGCTGGAGAAGAACCGGGGTTCGCCGAGTCAACAGCGGAGAGCGGCGAAGAGAGAAGAAGACCCCCGGAGAGCGGAGAAGCCCCCCCCGGAGAGCGGAGAAGCCCCCCCCGGAGAGCGGAAGAAGAAACCCCCCCCGGAGAGTGGAAGAAGACCCCCGGAGAGTGGAAGAAGACCCCCGGAGAGTGGAAGAAGAAGCCCCCCCTGGTAATAGAGCTAATAAAGAAGACAGGGGGGGCCTCCGGAGCAGAATAATAAATTATTTTAAAAACCCTTGTGTTGTGTGTTTACTAACTTTTACTTTTTGCCTCCAGGTGAATGGGTAGGGGTACGATGTACCCCATATCCATTCACTTAGGGTGGGGGGCCGGTATCTGGAGGCCCCCTTATTTGAGGGGACTCCCAGATTCCGATAAGCCCCTGCCCGCAGCCCCCGACAACCAACGGCAAGGGTTGTCGGGAAGAGGTCCTGTCCTCATCAACATGGGGACAGGGTGCTCTGGGGTGGGGGGGCCCGCAGTGCGCCCCCCTGCCCCAGAGCACCCAACCCCCCCATGTTGAGGGCATGCGGCCTGGCACGGCTCAGGAGGGGGGGGCACTCGCTCGTCCCCACTCCCTTCCTGACCGGCCGGGTAGCGTGCTTTGGATACGGGTCTGGTATGGATTGTAGGGGGACCCCTACGTCGAATTTTCGGCGTAGGGGGGGGTCTCCTTACAACCCATACCAGACCTAAGGGCCTGGTATGCTCCTGGGGGGGGAACCCATGCCGGTTTTGAATTTAAAAATTGCTGTGGAGTTCTCCCTCGGGAATGTATACCAAATGCCGTCGCTTGAATGGGCCTTTACAAGGTGTGACTAACTTTCCACATTGTAAAACCAGCCCTAGTTTTGCGCAGGCAAAATCGGAACTTACGCAGAAATCACAGTGCTGGAAAGCGTTGTGGATCTGCTTAAGTCCTCATTTGCATACTCAAAGCTGCATTTCCATGAGAAATGCCCCCAGTGGCGGATGCGGTACTGCATCCTAAGATCTGACCGTGTAAGTGTCTTACACATGTCAGATTTTCTGCCTAACTTTGGAAAAAGCCTTTTGAGGATCGTTTCCAAAGTTAGGCACAGACTGAACAGCAGTTAAGTCTGCGTATCTCTTTTGGGAATCAGGCCCATAGCATCAAAAACATCTGTCCAAAGGCGAAACAGTTTCTGACATCTCAAAAACATGGGGAGTAAATCCCCAGTGTCTCTGTTGTATTTTGGACATAACGAGGAATCTCTTCTTTCACAATGATGTAGTTGAGCTGGTGTTCTTTAGGCTCTATGCAATCAGAATAGATGGGAGAGTTTGTGAGAATGGGAAACTGAAATAAGCGGAGTAGACGTTAAGCACATTTCCCCATACTTGTTCCCCAAATATCCACAAGCCACGTTCCCACCCGCACCTGCATGGAAGTTTGGAGGCATCATGAGAGTCTATCAATAGAATAAAGTAAATTCAGAAAAACACACCTGTGATGGACCACCTGGCACCCTACTTGGGTGCTTCTGCCAAGATACAGCTTCCTTCACTCTGGAGCCAGGTATTATAGCAGAGCATTACACCCAAGAACTAGACAACACTAGCTTAGGTTAAGGTGACCAGATTTTTTTAAATGAAAACCGGGGACATTTTTTATTTTTTTTTATTGGCAGATGGTAAACTATTTTATAAGGCCCCGTATTTAACGGGTGTAGAACCCACTGACAGTGACCCATTCAAATGAATGGCAGCATTCTGCAAGCTCCCCCTGAAACTGTGTGCAGTGTGGAGTTCAAGGAGTTAAAGTACACAGTGTGGAGACGATACAACGCCTCCTCACCACCTCTTAAATGTTCTCTGAAGAGCGATCTGAAGGTGGATCACTCTTCAGAAATCAAAGCAAATGTGAAAAAGCCCCTACCTAATTCTGCATGTACATGGTGAAGGGCAGCTTAAACAAAACATGCCATTTGCTTGACCACGAAAAAAAAGCAGGTACACCTCACTGATCACAAAATTGTCTCACACAAAAGTTGTAAAGATTTTGCATTTCTCCATTTTATATATACATATATATTCTTTTTACAGTATGCAGTGACTCATTGTGTCAGCTACTTGAGACACTTGTGCAGTATGAGCTTAACACACAGCTTACACCAAGGATGGGGCACAGGAACTGGGGTGACTCTGCGCTATGACAGGTGGTACCTTGGCATTTTTTGTGGAGAGGGGGACCTAGAATTGTGACAGGAGGGGATCATAGTAACATGGGGGGAGACAGTGTGACAGGAGGGGGTCAGAGTTACGTGGGGGGGGACAAAGTGTGACAGGAGGGGGTCAAGGTTACATGGGGGGGGGGAGACAGTGTGACAGGAGGGGGTCAGAGTTACATGGGGGGGAGACTGTGTGACAGGAGGGGGGTCAGAGTTACATGGGGGGAGACAGTGTGACAGGAGGGGGTCAGAGTTACATGGGGGGCACAGTGTGACAGGAGGGGTTCAGAGTTACATGGGGGAGACAGTGTGACAGTAGGGGGTCAGAGTTACATGGGAGGGGAGACAGTGTGACAGGAGGGGGTCAGAGTTACATGGGGGGGGGACTGTGTGACAGGAGGGGGGTCAGAGTTACATGGGGGGAGACAGTGTGACAGGAGGGGGTCAGAGTTACATGGGGGGCACAGTGTGACAGGAGGGGTTCAGAGTTACATGGGGGGAGACAGTGTGACAGTAGGGGGTCAGAGTTACATGGGAGGGGAGACAGTGTGACAGGAGGGGGTCAGAGTTACATGGGGGGAGACAGTGTGACAGGAGGGGGGTCAGAGTTACATGGGGGGACACAGTAAGACAGGAGGGGGGTCAGAGTTACATGGGGGGACACAGTGTGACAGGAGGGGGTCAGAGTTACATGGGGGGGAGACAGTGTGAAAGGAGATGGGTCAGAGTTACATGGGGGGGACACAGTGTGACAGGAGGGGGTCAGAGTTACATGGGGGGAGACAGTGTGAAAGGAGGGGGTCAGAGTTACATGGGGGGACAGTGTGACAGGAGGGGGTCAGACTTACATGGGGGGGACACAGTGTGACAGGAGGGGGTCAGACTTACATGGGGGAACACAGTATGACAGGAGGGGGTCAGAATTACATGGGGGGGACACAGTGTGACAGGAGGGGGTCAGACTTACATGGGGGGGACACAGTGTGATAGGAGGGGGTCAGAGTTACATGGGGGACACAGTGTGACAGGAGGGGGTCAGAGTTACATGGGGGACACAGTGTGACAGGAGGGGGTCAGAGTTACATGGGGGGACACAGTGTGACAGGAGGGGGTCAGAGTTACATTGGGGGGACACAGTGTGACAGGAGGGGGTCAGAGTTACATGGTGGGGACGCAGTGTGACAGGAGGGGGTCAGAGTTACATGGAGGGGCACAGTGTGACAGGAGGGGGTCAGAGTTACATGGGGGGGAGGCAGTGTGAAAGGAGGGGGTCAGACTTACATGGGGGGGACACAGTGTGACAGGAGGAGGACACGTGGAGTGGACACTATTCTTCCTCATGTGCATGGCACTATGACTTATGCTGGCGCCAGCCCTGACTCCCAATCATCTCACACAACACAGAGCGATCAGAAAATCTGCAGAACTCCGCCCCTTCTCCTCCTCAGGTCCGCTCCCCCCCTTCTCCTCCTCAGGTCGGCGTTTCTCTTACTGTGGCTGGCGTCCTGCAGCATCTGTTCCCGGTCGACTGTGGATAAACGACATGCTGCTCAGCCAATCATGTAGCTCCCATCCCGATCCAGCACTGATGTCCCGCAATTCAGCAGTTACGCCCCAACACTATGCAGAGTGATGTGACACGGTGTCGACCCCACTGAAGGGGGAGGGGCTGGAACGAGCAGGCAGCCAGACTCCTTCTTGGTCTCTTCCTTAGCAGTTTTCTCTGCAAGTGTAAGTTGTCCAGGACTGGTGCCGCTGCTGCATCCAGGGACAAAACCGGGGACAATTTTGGTCCAGGGACAGTGCCCTTAATTCGAGGACTGTCCCTGGAAATCGGGGACGTCTGGTCATCACCCTAGCTTAGGTGCAAACTGGAACTGACTTTATTGGACATTCACACAGAATATATACCACACAAAATCAGGTAAATACTTGATCACGTCCTCCTAAACAATGCAAACTGTACACTGTAATATCATCAGTACATCTAATGAACAGCAAACATAAACAGTAAGCTAATTAACAACTAGTAACCTAGATAAACCTAGGTGACTTAGGTCAGTGCCCACCCAGACAGTTCGGCACCAGACAGTTTCACTCCACCGAGTGCCTTAGCCAGCCCCTCCCACCCCCTTCATAGCCCCACGTTTCAGTGGGCACTGGAGGAGCAGAGAGCTGGAGACTGACAGTTCCAGCTCCCTGTTCAGAGAGGAGGGGGAGAAGAGTGATCTGCGGTGTTTGTTCACTCAGTTCTCACTGCAGAGCCAGCGAGGGACACCTTGGTGAGCCCTGTCCTTAACACATCTTTCTTTGTTTCTATAGCTTCTATGAATAAAAAAACAATCAAAGAATGGAGGACAGGTAGATGATTAAATGGTCCACTTTCTCGATTCATCTTTTCTTTTCTTTTTTTTTTATATAAAAATTTAGATATTAGAACGTCTGTTAGGTCTTTATTACTGTCTGTGCCCCCGTTAGGGAGATCTAACAATTTTACCCGTGATTTTACAATCTTTAGGCGCTACAAGAACAGAAATTGTTATGACAGGACCTGGAGCTCTACCCTGCAAGTGGATTCTACACTGTAATTGTAAAAACAATGTCGGGAACATTCCTATACTTGTAACAGATATCTTACTTCGGTGTGAAAATACGGGTCTAAAATCTGTTGCCTTTCCTGCCATTGGCACAGGTAAGAGATAATTTGGATGCATGGGCATTCTATTTCAAAATATAATTAAGACTTTTTAAAAGCAGTTAAAAATATTATGGTAATACGAAACAAACATTATTGTAAAGCCAGCTTTATCTGCTGTGGTTAGGTTTTAGATAGAGGCATGTTCAGACCTAGTTGAATTAATTTGATAAATTAGTGAAAATAGAGCTTAACCTCCCTGGCGGTATGATTATGTCTGGAATTTTGTACCAAAAGCGGTACAATTTTTTGCATGGAAATTTGACGTTTTATATTGTAGGCCTGCAATTCTTAGGCCCGGTACACACGAGCAAACATGTACGATGAAACCGGTCCGTCGGACCGTTTTCACCGTACATGCCTGCCAGAGGGCTTCTGTACGATGGTTGTACTAACCATCGTACAGAAGTCCACGCGTAAACAATACGCGGGGCGTGTCCGCGTCGTCGCCGCGACGATGACGCGGCGATGACACGTGGGCGGGCCTGCCATTTAAAGGCTTCCACGCATGCGTCAAAGTCAAAGTCTGTACTGACGACCGTACATGTCCGAGCGGGCAGGATTCCAGCAGGCGGTTTTAAAACACGTCCAGGAATATTTGTCTGCTGGGAAAAGGCCCGGCAGGCAAATGTTTGCTGGAATTCGGCCCGCTCGCGCCTACACACGACCGAACATGTATGCTGAAACTGGCCCGCGGACCAGTTTCAGCATACATGTTTGGTCGTGTGTACGGGGCCTAAGGCCCCGTACACACCAGCGGATCTGTCCGATGAAAACGGTCCGCGGACCGTTTTCATCGGACATATCCGCTGCCGGATTTTGGTCTGATGGCTGTACACACCATCAGACCAAAATCCCAGCGGAAAACAAACGCAGTGACGTGCGCGACCCTGGAAGGTCAATGCTTCCACGCATGCGTCGAATCACTTCGATGCATGGGAGGGATGGCGGCCGATCGGACATGTCCGGTGAGTCTGTACAGACGACCGAACATGTCCGACGGACAGGTTTCCAGCGGACAGGTTTCTTAGCATGCTAAGAAATTTTTGTCCGCTGGAAAACGGTCGGCTGGACAAATGTCCGCTGGAAACCTGTCCGGTCGGCCGTACACACGACCGAACTTGTCTGCTGAAACTGGTCCGCGGACAAGTATCAGCGGACAGATTCGGTCGTGTGTACAAGGCCTTAGGAATAACTCACTAAAATCTGTTCAAAAAAGAGTCTAGTAGACATCCCGGGTATGATAACATTTGAAACACAAAATCATAAATTCTAATATAATAAATAACTATAAATAATTATAACAAATAATAATGTAATTATAATAAAAATTATTCAATAATGTAATCAAATCAAAAACACTGAAATTTGCTCAGTTGCAGAATTGTCGCTGTCATTACTTTTATTGTTTGATGA
The DNA here is from genome assembly GCF_905171775.1 of Rana temporaria. NCBI lineage: Eukaryota > Metazoa > Chordata > Amphibia > Anura > Ranidae > Rana > Rana temporaria. Next base: position 398,914,662 of record NC_053489.1, on the reverse strand, counting down.
CGAATTTCCCCACAAATCGCTATCGCTCAATTCTGCAAGTGATTACAATTAATAATCGCTGTTTTCTAGCTGGTCTAACAGCACTTTCGATGTAAAGGGATACTTTTTGGTTGCTATGGACAATCTCCAGTTTCCAGGCAGAAAGAACAGTTTTTATTATATAAAACTACATGCAGAACACTGGGCAAACCACTAGGGACAAAAGGGGGGGGGTGTATTTATTTCATACAGTACTGTAATCTGTAAGATTACAGTATACTGTATGTTTATTTATTTATTGTGTTTTTCATTTTTTGAATTTGGCGCCGAACTCCGTCCCTGTGCGTCGTAACGTCGCAGGGAACGGAGTTCGGCAGCACTGTTAATTCGAGCGAAAAGACACAGCGGAGGAGCCCGCACACACAGCAGGGAGGCATCGCAGGATCCAGGGACAAGGTAAGTAACTTCCCCCTGTATGCTGCACTGGCTCGGAGATACCGCTTTTGGAGGTTAAAGGCGTTGTAAAGGTTTGTGTTTTTTCACCTTAACCTCCCTGGCGGTATGATTCTGTCAGAAAAAAGGTGCTGAAAGCGGTACCATTATTTGCAAGGAAATTTGGCGTTTTATATTGTAGGTCTGTCATTTTTAGAAATAACTCACTTAAATCTGACCAAACAAGATTCTAATAGGCATCCCGGGTATGACATTTTTTTAAAAACAAAATTATAAATTATAATATAATAAATAATTATAAATAATTATAACAAATAATAATATAATTATAATAAAAATTATTCAATAATGTAATCAAATTAAAATCACTGAAATTTGCTCAGTTGCAGAATTGTCGCTGTCATTATTTTTTTTTTTTTATGACGAATTTCCCCACAAATCGCTATCGCACAATTCTGCAAGTGATTATAATTTATTATCGCTGTTTTTTAGCTGATCTAAAACTATTTTTGACATAAAGGGACACTTTTGGTTGCTATGGACAATCTACAGTTTGCAGGGAGAAAGAAACGTTTTTATTATATAAAATGACATGCATGACACAGGACAGACCACTAGGGACAAGGGGGGTGTGTATTTTTTACATACAGTACTGTAATCTATAAGATTACAGTATACTGTATGTATTGTGTTTGTTTACGTTTTTGAATTTGGCGCCGTTCTCCGTCCCCGTGCGTCGTAACGTCGCAGGGAACGGAGATCGGCGTCACACGGAAGCACTATGTGAATCGAGCGAGGTCCCGCTCGCTCACACAGCGCGGTGGCATCGCTGGATCCAGGGACAAGGTAAGTAACTTTGCCTGTGGATCTAGCGAGGCAAGCCCGTGACTGACACGGGGTTACCGATAGTAGCAAGAAAATCTAACCCCGTGTCAGTCTCGGGAAGACCGCCAGGGAGGTTAATGCATGCTATGCATTAAAGCGGAGGTCCGCCAAAAAAATACACTCTGCGTCTATGGATGCCGAGTGTATGGCTCAGGAGCGCGTCCACAAGCTAACCCCCTTGGGAGATCTCTTCTCCAAGGTGGTTATCTAATGCTGGGAGGAGCCGCGAGAGCCGAAGAGGGACCACAGAAGAGGATGTTTGGGGCTACACTGTGGAAAACAAGCTGCACAGTGAAGGTAAGTATAACATGTTTGTTATTTTAAAAAAAATAAAAAACTTTAAAAAAATAAAAAAATGTAAACTTTAGTATCCCTTTAAATTAAATATATGTGTTTTAGTCAATATTACAGATCAAGCACAGGCCAACAGCACAGCACAATATTTTGGGATAGTGGCCATTCATATTAGTTATTTCCCTGATTTACTTGATATGTTTACTACTCATGTATGCATTGACAGTCACTACTGAAAGTTCCAGAAAAACACTTGAAGCAGCAAATATCAAAGTATTGTCCCTCTCAACTCTCTAAAACATATCATAAGAACTGCTTTGACATGTAGACTAATTGGTTAGGTAAACCAATGTAGCACTACCCCCGAAGGAGCCGCTGATTGATTTGGGATTGGCCTATTTAATTTACCCTGGCGTTGTCTAGGGGTGCAATTGTAGAGACAAATAGTGAGCGAAGGTCCAGACAGTGAATAAAGGTTTTTTCCAATGCTTTATTTTCCAGGCCAACACGGCCAACATCAACATCAATTGGGAAGGACAAAGTTGATGAATAGAGAGAGAGGAAGAACCTTGCAGTATCAGGCCTGGATATTAAATAGAGCAGTCAGTACCGCTCTGCATAGTACCAATTTGTAACTCGTCGCCACTCCAACTGAGTGGGTAAAGTGCCCCCGGACAGACCTCTCTTTACAGGCCTGGCAGCCGAGACGCCACTTAGGATTTCTGGGAGGAACAGGCCACTCTCACAGGCCCGGCTCGGGCCTCTGCCACAGGCCAATTACAATAACTGAGCTAGATAGATAGATGGAGCAAATCCTCCCAGTAGATTTCTGCATCGGTCACCAGATGACAGCAAACATACCTGCCAGTACTCTGGTCACCGGATCCCCAATTGGTTTGTTCAGGCTCTGTTGGACGACCTGCCTCCGGGTCCCCCTCAAACCGACTCCCCAATCGAACGGCACCCAGCCTGGGATCCTTTCAGTAGAATCGGGAACCCAGCAAGTCGCTGGGGTCCCCTGGTACCTCCGGGTGAGGTCCCAAGTAGTCTGTAATCATGGCCAGGTGGGCCACGCCGGCCGGGTCTATGGATGTGCGCACCCTGAATGTGGATGCTACATCTGGAACGGGACCCCGCAAAGATTTTAGAACACATGACACCTGTCACAGATATACTCCTCTCCAGCACGTCCCTTGAGGGAAAAACTCCTCTGATTGGCTGCTGGAGAAACTTACTCTGCCAGAACCCCTCTGGCGCCAACTGCTGGCCAGGGATGATATTGCATCCCTGGACCACAGACTGACCCAGTGGACATTTCTGGAATGACAGAAGTCCCACAATTTTGAACAAATAGTGAATGGGAGCAAGGTAACTCTTCCATTCCCCACTAACTTTAGCGTAGTGCCCATACTGAAAGTAAGGAGGCGCTACACCAATTAAAGGCGAGCTCAAGGCATATTTACAAATAAAATATATACAATTGAAATAAAATGGCTACCATGAAAAATAATATTAATGAATAAAGGACATCATAATGTTTCAGTTTGTATATTTATGCATGCCGTCACTATCAGCTCCCCTAGAGCATCCTTTCTCAACCAGGGTGCCTTCTGGGTTCTTCAGGGGTGCCTTGGCAAAATGCCTAAAAATTGCCCCAAATGTATCAAGCCTTTTTGTCACACACAGCCACCGTTTTTTATTGTGCAGCATTACAACCTTGGGCACTATGCAGGCCAGCCTCTGGCATCCTAACAACTGTTAATGTTTTTGGTTGATAAGGAGGATGTTGGGTGAATGCACAGCATATTGCGCCACATCTTGTTTGCCCCTCTCCCCTCACATTAGTTGAGCAATGGAGAGAAATTAAGGGAAAAGAGAAATGCTGGAAGATGTCAGTATTAGCATGCAAAGGTATATTTGCTTTGTAAGAAAAAAATCACCTCTAATGTTGGGTGTCCTACATGTTTGGATTCTGCTGTATTATGTAAAACTATTGTTTTTTTACATTTTAGAATGGGGTGCCTCAAGATTTTCCGTAATGTCAAAGGTTGTCTTGACTTAAACAAGGTTCAGATATATTGCTCTAAAGCCTTCAAACATACTGTTGGGAATTCATAAATGGTGGCACAAACACACTTTGGAATTTCATAGAGCTGCCACAATTGCTGGTGTTTGCACCAGATTCATGTACAGCACAAAAAATCTGTCAGAGGCCAGCGATGAGCATGGAGTGTCCATTCTGGACATTTCTTTCTCAGTTTTCTTCCTTTCCAGTCACTGCACCTGTCACATTGACAGCACAAACAAATGTCCCCTGCCCTTGTCTATAACTGGCCTTTGCAGCAAGGAGCACATGGAAGGGTAACGCATGCAAAACAAAAGCAAAGAAATTACCAGCTCAACTTACTGAGCAGCCTGCAAACAACCAAATGATCCTGTCTTACAGTATACATTAAAACCGGGTTTAGTTTGCACACATTTGCAAATACAGTGCCTTGCAAAAGTATTCACCCCCCTTGGAATTTTTCGTGTTTTGTTGCCTTACAACCTGGAATTAACATGGATTGTTTGAGGATTTGCATCATTTAATTTACAGAACATGCTCACAACTTTGAAGATTTTTTTTTTTATTGTGAAGCAAACAAATAGGACAAAATAACAGAAAAAGTCAATGTGCATAACTATTCACCCCTAAAGTCAATCCTTTGTAGAGCCACCTTTTGCAGCTATGACAGCTCCAATTTGCTTTGGATAAGTCTCTATGAGCTTGCCACATCTTACCACTGCTCCAGCTCCTTCAAGTTGGATGGTTTGTGCTTGTGAACAGCAATCTTTAAGTCTGACCACAGATTTTCTATTGGATTGAGGTCTGGACTTTGACTAGGCCATTTCAACACATTTACATGTTTCCCCTTAAACCACTCAAGTGTTGCTTTAGCAGTGTGTTAGGAGTCATTGTCCTGCTGGAAGGTGAACCTCCATCCTAGCCTCAAATCACACACAGAGTGGTACAGGTTTTGCTCAAGAATATCCCTGTATTTAGCACCATCCATCTTTCCCTCAACTCTGACAAGTTTACCATTCCCGACTGCTGAAAAACATCATCCCCATGTTTCACTGTGGGGATGGTGTTCTTTGGGTGATGTGATGGGTTTGCGCCAGACATAGCGTTTTCTTTGATGGCCAAAAAGCTCAATTTTAGTCTTATCAGACCAGAGCACCTTCCTCCATACATTTTGGGAGTCTCCCACATGCCTTTTTCGCAAACTCAAAAAGGTGTCATTTTGTTTTTTGCTGAAAGTAATGGCTTTCTTCTGGCCAACTCTATAGAGCGTACAGCTTATTGTCGTCATATGTACAGATACTCTAGTCTCTGTTGTGAAACTCTGAAGCTTCTTTCGGTTACCTTAGGTTTCTGTTTTGCCTCTCTGATTAATGCCCTCCTTGCCCGGTCTGTGAGTTTTGGTGTGCGACTGTCTATTGGCAGGTTTGCTGTTGTGCTATGTTCTTTCCATTTGGTTATGATAGATTTGATGGTGCTCCTAGGGCTCATCAAAGATTTTGATATTTTTGGGCTCATCAAAGATTTGGATATTTTTGTTATAACTTAACCCTGACTTGTACGTCTCAACAACATTGTCCCTTACGTGTTTGGAGAGTTCCTTGGCCTTCATGACAGTGTTTCCTCTTGGTGGTGCCTCTTGCTTAGGTGTTGCAGCCTTTGGGGCCTTTCAAAAGGGTGTGTATATGTAATGACAGATAATGTGACACTTAGATTGCACACAGGTGGACATCATTTCACTAATTATGTGACTTCTGAGGCCCCGTACACACGACCGGATCTGTCCGCTGGCATTTATCCGCGGATCAGTTCCAGCAGACAAATCCGGTCGTGTGTACGGCCTAGCGGACATTTTTCGGCGGACATTTGTCCAGCCGACCGGTTTTCAAGCGGATAAAAATTTCTTAGCATGCTAAGAAATCTATCTGCTGGAAACCTGTCCGTCGGACGTGTTCAGTCGTCTGTACAGACTCACTGGACACGTCCGACCGACCGCCATCCCTCGCATGCGTCGTACTGATTCGACGCATGCGTGGAAGCTTTGAACTTCCAGGGCCGCCCACGTCATCCTCGTGGCGACGGCGCGGCCACGCCCTGCGTATTGTTTACGCGCGGATTTCTGTCTGATGGTGTGTACAACCATCAGACAGAAATCTTCGGGCGGACCGTTTTCAGCGGATTATCCGCCCGTGTGTACGGGGCCTGAAGGTAATTGGTTGCATCAGAGCTTTTTATGGGCTTCATAACAAAAGGGGGTGAATACATAGGCACATACCAATTATCAATTTTTTATTTCTGAAAAATTGTTTTATGTATATATTTTTCTAATTTTACTTCACCAACTTAGTCTATTGTGTTCTGATTCATCACATATAATTTAGATTAACATTGAAATAAAGACTGTAATGTAACAAAATAGGTAAAAAACCAAGGGAGGTGAATACTTTTGCAAGACACTGTACATGAGTAAGCTACAGAGTCCCCAGTATTTTCTGTAGTCCTAACTCAAAATTTTGAGAGCCTCCACAGTGGAAGCACATGCATTATAATGGATAGGCAGAGGGCAGGTGAGACTGGAGGAAGCCCACCTCTCCTTAAAGGCACGGGGGCACACTGGACAGCCAGCATATAGCACCATGGCAGCAAAGGTGTCCAGTTTATCCCCTCACCAGTATATGGCCCTTTGCCTATGCATTATAATGCATGTGGTTCCACTATGGAGGCTCTCAAAATTTCATTAGGGCTACAGAAAATACTGGGGTGCCTTGACGGGTCTCTGTAGCTTACGCATGTATTTGCAGATGTGTGCAAAATAAACCCCTGTTTTTAATGCATTCTGTAAGACAGGACAATTGGGTGTGTTGCAGGCTGGTCAGAAAGTTAAGCTGGGAATTTCTTTGGTTTTGTCACACTGACATACGTATGGCTGAGGAGTTTTCTTATGCAGTGAATGAAGCCTGCTGGAGAATTAAGAGACTAGTCTCCCTTCAGGTCTGCCTTGTTGTTAACTGACAGCGCACAACCGTGGACAGATCCTTATTGAGTCTAATATAGGCCACTGCAGTCTGCTGTTAATAAAAATTAAGGCAGACCTTTAGGCCCCTTTCACACTGAGGCTCTTTTAAACTGCCAGTAAAACATTGAGCACTTTTGAAGAGCATTTGAAGAGCTTTCCATTCATTTCAATAGGGAGGGGTGTTTTTTTTTCACTGCCAGCGCACTGCCCCAGTGAAAAAGCATTTATTGATTTTAATGGAAATAGTTTTTTTGTGAGCTTTTCATATTTTTTTTTTTTTTGCGTGAAAGTGACTGAAAAGCGCCTCAGTGTGAAGGGGTCTAAGGGGAACTAGTCTCTCAGTTTCCTATGCGGCTTCCTGAAGTCATTTCCCAAGTATGGCAATATTTGGGTAATGACATCATAAGTATCCCTGAATCCCCTGACCAATAACTAAAAGGGGATGGAGATAGAGCTTTGTGTACATTTATAATAGGTTCCTAGAACAGAGATGCCCCACCCTGAGTACTAGCGTACCTCTGTAAAACAGCCAAGAGCTGATACTTTTACCATCATGTTCCTCATCTGTGAACTGGTGGTAATGCTTTAAGAATCTGTTGCTGCCAAACGGACAGGCTCTTAAAGTTTTGGTAGTTAGCACTACCTGAATTTGTCTCTATGTTGGTAATGTAAGACCACTTTCACACTGAGGCGCTTTTCAGGTGCTTTCATGCTAAAAAGCTCACGAAAACGTACTTCCATTAAAATCAATGAAAGCTTTCACACTGGGTCAGTGTGCTGGCAGGTCTGTGAAAAACTCCCCTCTCCATTGAAATGAATGGAAAGCTCTTCAAAAGCGCCTGAAAAGCACTTCAAAAGCGATCAGTGTTTTTACTGGCAGTTTAGAAGCGCCTCAGTGTGAAAGTGGCCTTACTGAAACTGGTGCAAATGCTTGCCTAAATTATGCACAGCTTGTTCTAATTCCTCAGACAAGGTATGGAGAGAGTAGGCAAGACTTTTCAGGTAAAGGTGTTTAGTTCCTATATAACAAATCCCTGGTCACTGTCAGCACTGTCAGGTTCAGGTACAGATATAAAGCTCTCTCTTTATTTCAACAGTTTTGCAGTCTCATGCCGCGTACACACGATCATTTTTTAGCGTGAAAAAAAAAACGTTGTTTTTCAGCATGTCCAAAAAACTAAGTTTTCCCAACTTCATCATTAAAACGACGTTGTCTACACTACAGCGTTTAAAAAAAATTATCTAGCAAAGCGCAGTGACGTACAACACGTACGACGGCACTATAAAGGGGAAGTTCCATTCGCCTTGAGGCTGCTTTAGCTGATTCCGTGTTAGTAAAAGACGATTCCCGCTTTTCTGTCTGTTACAGAGTGATGAATGTGCTTACTCCATTATGAACGGTAGTTTTACAAGAACGAGCGCTCCCTTCTCATAACTTGCTTCTGAGCATGCGCAGGTTTTTTACGTCGTTTTAGCCCACACACGATAATTTTTTACAACCTGAAATACGACATTGTTTAAAACGACGTTAAAAAATGCAGCATGTTCGAATTTATTTTTTGCCGTTTTTCATGCCGAAAAATGATCGTGTGGACGCGGCAATAGACTTCTTTCACAGTTCAAAATATATACGTTCAGTAAAAACAGCTTCTGTACTGACAATCTTGAGAATTACACACCTTTGTCATCACTTTCCTGCTTCCAGGCTCAAGTCTGATTCCTGGAAACAGATAAAAGGAGGTGTACTGTTGAATAAAAAAAAAAAAAAAACAATTCAGGCAATCAGGAGATTCTACAGAGCTGAATATATCCTAAACTGTGCAAGTTTAGGAGATATTCACTGTACTTACAGGTAAGCCTTATTATAGGCGTACCTGTAGGTACAATTAAAAAATAAGACTTTACTTCCTCTTTAATGGATTTTCACCTTTGGTGAAAAAATAATAAATGCACATATTTTTGCAGAAATGTGCAATTATAATTTTTCCTCCAGGAGCATGCAAAACATTGCACCCACGATCAGTGAATTGTGGGATCAATGTCAGGCCCCTGCAGACACTTACTCCAGCTTTCTTGCCCGTACCTCTGTGTGATTTTGTAAGCAATATATCACGCTGACACCCAAATAGACAACAGCTAACACAGCAATAGACAAAATGCAAAACTAGTGATTATAGCAATTGTGCAGCGCTAGTGAAAAAAATCCAGCAAGGCTACAGAATTTAAAAACCATATAAATAACTGTTGGTTCTCATATTCTATAAATCTATGAACAAAAATAATGATCCCAGCTATCCCGACTTGCAAATCCTGCACCCGCAGGCCACATCGATTTGACACAAACCCCACAGTCCGTCATCTAGCCTCGCACCCAGCTCCCCTGGCATGCCTCTTCCAGAAATCCACTGTATCACACTCACACTCAACCTTCTCCTGCCCCGAGTGCATGATGGAGAACTTTAACTGGACATGCGTTCCAATAGCTTCTCCAGCCCCTCTTTTCCAGGACACCTCCTCCATGGCCGTGTAAGGATGAGGTTCCCTCCCAGCTCTCCCAGGCTCCTCCGCTGGGCCGCGCACCCCCCCAGATGGGCCCCTGCTGCTATCTAGCACTCCATTCTCCACGGCCCCCTGGCCCGACAACTCCTCTCCAGTGGGCTGGACCCAAGCTTATATGGGAGGCCTGCCTATTCCAGTTGGGGATTGGTCAGGGCTCCTCACATGAGCTCCCTGTCATTCCAGTCCTGTGCCCTGCCCCTCTTCCAGAACATTTTTCTTGGAAGCAGGGGAGGAGCTCCAGAACTTAAGCACAGGTGGTCACACCCACTGCTACACTAACCACTCCATGCCCCAAGATCAAAACAAGCAGGCCTAGCCTGAAGCATAGGCCTGCCTAAATTTACCTGTCTGGCAGCTTACCTCACAAAAATCCTCACTCTAGCACCTACCTATGGTAGAGAATGCTACATGTGCATCAGTGAGGCAGCCCCCTCCTCCAAAACTCCTCTTTTGACCAACAGAAGCCTCAAAACTAGCTTTTCCACGAGACTGTAACCTACAAGTCTGAAAAGGTGTTACATAAACTCCTATTTAAGGTGTCCTAAAGATATTTAATCCTGTGATCCCTCTGCCAGAGGAGTTCAGAGACTTGCCCCAGGTAACAGTATTCAAGGAGGGTTACCAGCCAATAATGATCCTTATCCTTGATGCTACAAATTCTCTGGTCCTTTCACAGTTTTTGAAAAATAAGGAGCCCATGCACCGCAAATTAGCAGAGTCATGAGAAGCAGATTCCTCAGGGTCACTGAACATTACAGTATCTGGAACGGCCTCCTCCCAGCTATGTACTACTCCCAAGGTTTCTGAGGACTGAAAATATCCCGTAAGGTTAGACGTAGGTCTTCCTTTGCTTTTATGCCTCCAAAACAAAATCATTCTCCTCCTCCTCCCTCTCCTCTTGTGTGTTCTGTGGTGTCGCAAGAATGGTGTCTGCGTAAAGCGGGCCCTGAGAATAAAGGAAGTCCTCCTCTTCTTCTGCTCTGCCTCAAGTGTTCTGTCCATAATGGCACGCAGAGTATGCTCCAGCAGGAACACAACAGCGATAGTATCACTAATGCATGCTTTTGTCACAGCTCACCATCCATGCCGCCTCCTCAGATGGTGACAGTACAGTACATGCATCATTTATCAGCAGCCATTTGGGGAAAAAAAGCAGAGGTGTCCTGAGCCTGCCCTTGTGCCATACTCAAACAGGTACTCGTTGATGGCACTCTGCTGCATGTGCAGCCACAAGTTGAGTTCCACCTGGTGGGCATGTCACAAATCAGGCGGTTTTTGGGCAGGTAGAATTCCCACTGAATTTCAGCCGACTAAACACTGGCTGTGTATGATCGCCTAAAGCGGCTACAGACTCTTTTGGCCTGTTTAAGAAGATCTTGCACACCTGGGTACCTGTTTTAGAAATGCTGCACTACTAAACTGAGGACATGTGCCAGGCATGGCACATGTGACAACCTTCCCTGTCGAAGGGTGGAGAGAAGGTTAGTGCCATTATCGCACACCACCATTCCTGGCTCAAGCTACTGTGGCTTGAACCACCTCTGGGCCTGCCCAGAGCTGAAAGAATCTCTGCTCTGGTGTGGTTGTTGTCCCCTAGACAGACCAGCTGAAGCACTGCATGGGAATCTTTTAGCCTGACTAATTGAATGGCTCCTTAAATGCTTAGGGGGTACTTGTGGTTCATAGGACAATCCAGCAGAGGAGAGCATGGAGAGAGAAGGAGGAGGGAGAGAAGCGGGTGGAACTGACAGATCTAGCATCATCATCACCAGCTGTATAAAGATGTGGCGGAAAAACAAGCTCCAGCACTTACTGCCTTGCCCAATGATGCCAAAACGTTGCCTTCCACATGATGGTACAGAGATGGAATGGCCTTACGTGAAAGAAATAGTGACTGAGAACCTGCCATGGCGGTACAGCACAGCGGTCAGAAATTTTGACAAGCTAGAATTTAGACGCTTGGCATGTGGGTGGCAGGGAGTGTATTTTTTTTTTGTACTGCAGTAGCTGGGACAGAGAAATTTGCCTGCTATACGCTACAGCAGGTGGTGTGCTGCTGGCAGATGACATGCAAGGACCTGTGATAACCTTTGCTATACCATCATCCCTGTAAGAGGAGGCTGCTGAGAGGTCATGAGATATAACAGGGTTAGACATGAGAGGTGAGGAGTGAGGAGGAGAAGAATTGTGTTCCTTGTGTGTGGCTTTCAGGTGCTGTTGCCAAGGGGCTGAGTGGTGGGAGGTTAAATGCCTTGTCAAGCATGTGGTAATCAAACAGCTGGTGTTTTTGCCATGTGTGAACTGCTTGCTGGCCTCTGGAGGACATCTTGCCTCGTTGGGGTTGTTTTCCCCCCTCACTTTCCTCCTCTGCGCTATCCGGAACCATGTCGCTTCAGTGACCTCATCAGCATCCCCTCAATCCTCATCATCACTGGAGCTAACTTGACAATATGCTGTGGCTGGGGGAACATGATTGCCAATTTGTTGTTTATCAGTGTTCTACCTTCTCTGTAGGCTCATGTTAGTCCCTTGCTCTACCTCAGAGCTGACATCAGTATCAAGTAATGTCTGTGCATTCTCAAGAAGCAAGTGGCTGACGCTGTGTTCAAATAATTCAGATGACTCCTCCATGCATGATGCTGGAGCTATGGCAGGAGTAGCTGTGGACACAGAGGCAGTATAAGCTACTCTGGCAGCTGCGGTGGACTGTACACTAGTGCCATCTTGGGTGATAGAGAATGAGGATGGTTTAGTAAACCAGTCCACCACCTCCCCTGCATGCTGTAGCTGGATAGCACAGGCAACATCACTAAAACAGAGACAAAGGTGCCCTGCCTGAGGATGGACCACATCCACCTTTGCCTGTGGACACAGACGCTGCTGGCCCCCTCATAGTGGCATGGTAACATCTGCCTCTCCATGCTGGCCTCCCAGACATGATGGGGGAGCTTATTACCCAAAACTTAATAGATACTGGGAAATGTGTAATTGGATGCACTTTATTCAAAGAAACGTGGTGTTTGTTGCACTTTAAATTGAGGACTGACACTGACATAAATGTAAAAACTATAAAAAAAACATAAAGGGGGTACACCAGCCTGGAAGTCAGTAAAACTGTAAATTTAACAAAAAGGGGACAGGCACGGGCAAAAAAAAACACACACATAGCAAGCAAAAAAAAAAGAAGGGGGGTATACAGTAGCTCTGTATACAGCACTAAATGTTATGTAATGCTGCGTTAAACACTGCACTACACTAACATTACACTGACACACTATACTAAACACAAAACTAACACTCTACACCTTAAACATTGTACTAAACTAACAGACTACACTGACGCACTATTCTCACAACACTATACTAACACTCTACACTCAAAATAACAATAAGTGAACAGTGAACACACCTACTGCTAGTAGCAAACTGAGTCCTGCTCTATCTATCTCCACTGCAACACACTACAAGAGCTGGCTATGGGAAGTTAAATTTTATTTGTGGGGTGGGACTATAAGTACTGAGCTATGATTGGAGAAAGTAGTCATCACTTTCTCCAATCAGTGCCAGCGGTCAGGTGCAAGGATTCATCCAATTAGGGCCCTAAAATGCACTGTGAAGTGCACAGTGTATTCTGTGGCGCTCGGCGGACGAACATCCTGCTGAGCTACCTGCAAATTTTAATGTTAGCGAACAGGCAAAGTTCAGGTCGAACTTTTGCCTGGTTCGAACTGTTCACCCATTTCTAATCAACAAGTACTGTATATATTTGCACTTTCTATGGTCTCAGGTAAATGGGCACAAAGATACAGATGAAGATAGAGATGACCTTACAAGCACTGAAAAAGTGAGATTATTTCATGTACGGGCAGCTTTAGGATCCTTGTTTGTCTGAAAGTATATATTTCTATTTTAAGGAATGTTTAAACCTTGCAGTGACTGGTCCCCTAGCCCCCCCCCCCCATTTTACTTATCTGAGCCCCGAATTTCCGTTGGCATGTCCCTATTGTCCCTTTCTCCACAGTTTCCCAGCTCATGATTGGATAGATTAATAGCAGCACAGCCATTGGCTCCCGCTGCTGTCAATCAAATCCAGTGACGTGGGCGCCGGGGACAGGGCCGAGTTCAGCATTCGTGTCTGTGGAAGCAAATGCTGGACCTGGGAGCGTGCCCGCAAGGTAACCCCCTCGGCAGAGCACTTCTCAGAGGGGGTTACCTGATGCAGGGAGGAGCCGTGAGAGCCGCCGGGGCCCTCAGAAGAGGAGGTTTGGGGCCACTCTGTGTAAAAAACGAGCTGCACAGTGGAGGCAAGTATGATATGTTTGTTATTTATAAAAAACAAAAAAAGGATCCTTTACAACCAATTTAAGTTTATTTAACCTGCTGCTTGCTGTGAGAGGAAATTGTGTATTTAAATGGGAAAACAAGTATACAAATAGTTTCATTTGAACCTGAACAATAAGTGTCTTTTTTTTCTTTTCTTTTTCTTGTAGGTGAATGTGGATTTAATCCACTTGAAGTGGCAAACCATTTTGTGAATGCAATAGCCTTATTTGCCAGGACTAGAAACACAAATTCTTTGACTTGTGTTCATCTGGTTACAAGTCGCCCACACATCTACCACATATTCCACGAACAGTTGAGGAAACACTGCAGATTTGCGTCAGGAGACTCTTGGAAGCCAGTAGGTGAGTAACAGAATGCTAGTTCTAATGCCACAGCAAACGCTTATTAGAGATTATTCCCATCCCCAAATTGAAAAAGGATCACAAGGCAGACCTTGAAAAACCCATAGGTGAAGCTAAAATCTTGGAGGTTATTAAACATCTTAACCCCTTTCATACAGGGCATTTTCACCCTCTTCCTGCCCAGACCAATTTTTAGTTTTCAGCGCTGTCATGCAACACTGTACCCAAATTAAATCTTTGTTTTTTCCCCCCACAAATAGAGCTTTCATTTGGTGGTATTTGATCATCTCTGCGGTTTTTATTTTTCGCGGTATAAACAAAAGAAGAGCGACAATTTTTTTTAAAAACACAATAATTTTTTTTTTTTAATTTAATAAATATCACAATTAAAAAAAAAATTCCTCAGTTTAGACCGATACGTACTCTTCTACATATTTTTGGTAAAAAAAAAAAATCGCAATAATCGTTTATTGATTGGTTTGCGCACAAGTTATAGCGTCTACAAAATAGGTGATAGATTTATGGCATTTTTATTTTATAATTTGTTTTAGTAGTAATGGCGGCGATCTGCGATTTTTTATTGTGACCATGACATTGCGGCGGACACATCGGACACTTTGACATGTTTTTGGGACCATTCACATTTATACAGCGATTAGTGCTATAAATATGCACAGATTACTGTGTAAATGTGACTGGCAGGGAAGGGATTAACGCTAGGGGGTGCTGAAGGGGTTAAAATGTTCCCTAAAGTGTGTTCTAACTGTAGGGGGAGGGGGACTCACAAGGGGAGGAGATCGGTGTGTGTTCCTCTGTACTGGGAACACACATCAGTCTCGTGGATCCACACTCCTGCCGTGATCACCGTCAATGGTGGGTGCCCGGCAGCAATAGCGGCCGCCGGGCACGCGCGCCGGGTCACGAGCGGTGCCGCGAGCGCTCCCTAGATCGCCGGGAACAAGGATGTCATATGACGTCCACCCGGTTTGAGGGAGGGTTCCTGCCAGCGTCATTTTACAATGGCCCGGTCCAGAAGAGGTTAAGAAGGGACCTGCTCTAGGACCTGATGTGACCTGATGGGTTTTCTGCAGAATATTATAAGACCTTTGGATCCTTACTCCCATCGTATGAGACCCGCTTCTTTAATTCTCTCCGGACGGGTTCCAAACTGGATACTGCGCCTATTATGGCCTACATCTCAGTCATTCCCAAACCAGGAAAAGATAGCACAGAAATTAACATTTATAGACCCATTTCCTTGATCAACAATGATCTTAAAATTTTGACAAAATTGATAGATGGGGAGTTGGGCCACATTTCATGGAGCTTCTGAGGGAACTTTATTCTAACCCAAGTGTCCAAGTTAAATTGCTTGGTCACTTCTCAGAATTCTTCCTAATCTCAAATAGAACTCGACAAGGATGCCCTCTATCCTCTATAATATTTGCCATCACAGTAGAAACCCTGACCATAGCGATTAGGTCTAATCACAATATCCATGGAGTAAGATGTGGCCCCCGCACCTACAAATGTGCACTTTTTACGGATGATTCGCTTCTTTTTATTACTTCACCCCTCATCTCGAACATTTTCAAACTCCTTAGGGACTTTGAGAAAATCTCTGGCCTCCATGGTGCTGAATGTCAATACACTGGCCTCATTAGGGAAACGCATACAAAACAGCTTTTCATTTAATTGGAGTACTACATATATTTCATACCTGGGCCGCAATCTGGCAGCTAACATAGACCAGCTATATAATGCCAACTACCCCCCTCTCTACAAAAAACTGGTGGATGACTTATCTAACTGGGCAAAGTGGGACATCTCCTGGCTAGGGAGGGTTCACTCAATTAAAATGACCCTACTACCCAGGATACTATATCTTTTCTGCTCCCCTCCGATTGACCTCCAGAAATCGCACCTTCAGAAATTTCAATCCAAGGTAATTGGGCTTTATTTGGGTATCAAATGGATTCCGATGCCCTAAAAGTGTCCTTTATAGAAGCTGTACTTAAGGGGGATTGGGAGTCCCTCACCTCTGCAAATATTATCAAGCAGCCCAATTCCCTCAATTTTCTATCATTTATTCTAAAGGACATAAGCCAGACTAGGTGAATATGGAGAGGCAGTCGTCCCTGGGCACACATAGACTACCTGACCTGGATACCTACTAAACAGAGACCCCCTATATTAGCACCTATGCTTTCTCATTCTTTGGCCCTCTGTGACTCAAAAATGCCCCAGTCTGAAAGATTCAGACTACATCTGTACATACATGTTCTGGAGTCCTGGACCAGAAGGGTGGTATTTCATTAATTTACGCAGCTTTGACAGAGACCACAGAAAAGCCCTTCTATGCACTGGGTTGGGAGAGGGACTTGGATTGCAAGTGGGAAGTCGACACTTGGTACAACCTCTTCCAAAGGTCATTTAAAGGTACTGAATGTATCTCAAATGGAAGTGAGTGTGAAGTTGTTCACTCGATGGTACCATGTCCCCTCCTGACTGGCAATCATTTTCCCAGGTTCTTCCCCTCTATGTTTCAAGGGATGTGGCCATGTTGGTTTTCTCTTCCATACCTGGTGGGAATGTCCATACATTAGGGGCTACTGGAATATAATCTTTTGTTTGCTGCACAAGGTCACTGGCTATCACAGGCAGACTAGTACTTACCGAGGCCGAGATGCCAAGAGTGGTTCACCCCTGCGACTAAGCGCACCTCGACCCCTGGAGGTGAGACAGGGGAGGAAAGGCACAAAGAGGCACAGGCTACCCAGCAGGTTCAAGTAGACTGGTATCAGGGTCTTTCAAGTGGACGAGCAGCTGTGTCAAACTGGCAGGTGCGTGGCTTGCTGGAAGAACTAAGTCAGAGAGCCCAAACCCAGGCTGAGGGTCAAGCACGGGCTGGTAAGATAGTCCAAACACAGCTGGAGGTACTGTGTAGGGAACACACAAGGCAAGTCCAGGTCACAGGCAAAAGGTCAAGGCAAGGAGATAAGAGGCATGTCCAGGTCACAGGCCGAGGGTCAAACACAGGAGATGAGCGGAGTCCGTAATACGAGCCGAGGTCGGGTCCAGGAGAAGATCAGCAGAGTCAGAGGCAATCCGGGTCACAGCAGGTAATCAAACTCAGGAACAAGTCACAGGAAACAGGAAGCTAAAGACGAACCAGCAATCCCTCTGAACACTTCCTGAGCTTTTATAGACAGCCAGGAAATCATGTGATGCATGAGTGTTTCACTGTCAGCTTTGCTGCCATCTAGTGTTCAAATGGAAGTAGAACATGACTTTTCACAATGGGCCGGATTCAGATAGGTTACGCGGATCTAAAGATCCGATAACCTATCTGATTTACGTTACGCCGCCGCAAGTTTTTGAGGCAAGTACGCCGTCGTATCTCCTATCTAAATCTGGCCCAATGTGTTTTCTCTGACAGTTTCACCGTCAGCTTTGCTGCCATCTAGCGTTCAAATGAAAGTAGAACATGACTCTTCACAATGTGTTTCTCTGACACTGGCCTTGCAATTCCTAAAACTCCAGAGATTGCATTGCTTAATAGCAAGCCAATCGGAGGCTCGAAACATCTTCTAAAATGCACTCACTTTATATTGTTAGGGACTAAGATGACCTTGGCCCGAGCATGCACGCAACAGTTGGTGTCATTTGCAGCAGTCAAACAAAAGATCTTATGGATAATGGTCCAAGAGATGATGATCAACATCCTACAAGACACCTCCAAAGCATTTAAGACAGTTTGGGAACAGTGGAGCATATACATCAACCAGCTCCTGTAACCCCTCATGCTATTGTCTATCCAGAAAGAAACCTCAATACTCTGTTTCTATTAAAGACTAACCTCCTTTTTTTCCCACTTCAGGCCCTTATTGCAGGGTTACCTTTCCTGATTATTTCAGAAAGTAATATTTTTGATCATACATCACGGGACACAGAACCTTAATTACTTAATGGGTTATGTAGTCACCACAGGTGATTGGACACTGGTTAACCCAAAGAATAGAGTTCCTCCCCTATATAACCGCTCCCTAATGGAGAGTGCCTCAATTATTTTGCCAGTGTTTAAGGTGGTTGGTCAAATTCATGATGTGCTAAGAAAAAAGTGCTCTTTTGATGGTCTGTCTGCAGTGGCCTAGGAGCTATAACCGGATCCATACCTCGGGCCGATATCAAAAGCCTAAGATGGGTGGTACCCGTGCCTCGTGTAATGAAGAAACAAGGTTTGCCTGTAATGTCTCTCTGCGGAGGTCTGGGCTCTGGGATCTAGACTTTGGTATACTAATGCAACTGTGGCACGAAAAGTTTCTGGCAGAGTCTTCTACAGGTCCAGGTATGGGGTTTCTCTAATGGAACCCTTGATAAACCTGAAGGTTGGCATAACTTGCCCGCCGTGATGGGTGAAAGCTGGAACTACTTATTAGTAGCTTTCCTGCGGCGTGGATAAGGTAAGAAGAGGATAATTTATTTTATATTTATCTTCTGTGAGTAGGATGTCTTTCCTGGTATTCACCACTGGAGGGAGTAAGTGCATACCTTACAGCTTATGAAAACCCCAAATCCACAATCTCAGAAAATTTGAATATTGTGAAAAGGTGCAATATTCTAGGCTCAAAGTGTCCCACTCTAATCAGCTAATTAAGCCATAACACCTACAAAGGGTTTATTCAGTAGGAATCACAATCATGGAAAAGACTGCTAACCTGACAGTTGTGCAGAAAACCATCATTGACACCCTTCATAAGGAAGGAAAGCCTCAAAATGTAATGGCAAAAGCAGTTGGATGTTCCCAAAGTGCTGTATCAAAGCATATTAATAGAAAGTTATGTGGAAGAGAAAAGTGTGGAAGAAAAAAGTGCACAAGCAGCAGGGATGACCGCAGCCTGCAGAGGATTGTCAGGAAAAGGCCATTCAAAAGTATTGGGGACTTTCACAAGGAGTGGACTGAGGCTGGAGTCAGTACATCAAAAGCCACCACACACAGACGGATCCTGGACATGGGCTTCAAATGTCGTATTCCTCTTGTCAACCTCTCCTGAACATCAAACGTCAGAAACGTCTTACCTGGGCTAAAGAAAAACAGACCTGGTCTGCTGCTCAGTGGTCCAAAGTCCTCTTTTCCGATAAGAGCAAATTTTGCATCTCATTTGGAAACCAAGGACCCAGAGTATGAAGAAAGAATGGAGAGGCACACACTGCAAGATGCTTGTAGTCCAGTGTGAAGTTTCCAAAGTCTGTGTTGATTTGGGGAGCCATGTCATCTGCTGGTGTTGGTCCTGTGCTTCATTATGTACGGGGTCAACACAGCCGTCTACCAGGAGATTTTGGAGCACTTCATGCTTCCTTCAGCAGATGAGCTCTATGGGGATGCTGACTTTTCCAGCAGGACTTGGCACCTGCCCACACTGCCAAAAGCACCAAAACCTGGTTCAATGACCGTGGGATTACTGTGCTTGATTGGCCAGCAAACTCACCTGACCTGAACCCCATAGAGAACATATGGGGCATTGCCAAGAGAAAGATGAGAGACATGAGACTAAACAATGCAGAAGAGCTGAAGGCCGCTATTGAAGCATCCTGGTCTTCCATAACCCCTCAGCAGTGTCACAGACTAGTAGCTTCCATGCCACGTGGCATTGAGGCAGTAATTGCTGCAAAAGGGGCCCAAACCAAGTACTGAGTACATATGCATGCTTATACTTTTCAAAGGTCCGATTTTGTTCTATGTACAATCCTTTAATTAATTGCATGTAATATTCTAATTTTCTGAGATTGTGGATTTGGGGTTTTCATGAGCTGTAAGCCATAATCATCACAATTATGACAAATCACAGCTTGATCTATCTTGCTTTGAATGTAATGAGTCTATCTCATATATCAGTTTCACCTTTTAAGTTGCATTAGTAAAACAAATGGATTTTTGCACAATATTCAAATTTTTCGAGTTTCACATGTATAGCTGTGATGAGTAAAAAAAAAGAAAGAAAAAGTGTTTTTTTAAGAGATATTCTGCAAACATGTAAGTACATAATATGAACAGTACCTACAACTTTGGCTCTATGTCCTAGTAGAACTTGGGAGCTACAGGCTAGGATGCACAATGTAATTAGAAAATCAATTTGAAACTCAGAGTGGATTTCAGTTTAAAACAGATATTGCACTAAAATGTGGCTTGCCCCACCTCCCTGCTTTCAAATGCTGCAATACAAAAGAAAAAAAAATACTTAAGCCGGGTACACACGGGCCAAATGTCGGGAGACCGGGTTCGGTCGGATGTGCATGCTGGAAAACCAGCAGCCAACCCACACCCGAACGAAAAAAAAACGTATGTAGCCAGATTCATAGAGAGTTACGCCGGCGTATCAGTAGATACGCCGTCGTAACTCTGAATCTACGCCGGCGATAATTTAAGCGTATTCTGGAAACCAGATACGCTTAAATTAGGTTAAGATACGAGCGGCGTAAGTCTCCTACGCCGTCGTATTTTAAAGTGTAATTTTTAGGCTGGCCGCTAGGTGGCGCTTCCATTGAGTTCGTCAAAGAATATGTAAATGACTAGATATGCCGATTCAAGAAAGTAAGTGCGCCCATCGCAGTAAAGATACGCCGTTTCCGTAAGAGATACGCCACGTAAAGATAAAGTTGCCCCCTAGGAGGCGTAGTCAATGTTAAGTATGGCCGTCGTTCCCGCGTCGAAATTTGAAAATTTTACGTTGTTTGCGTAAGTCGTCCGTGAATGGGGCTGGACGTAATTTACATTCACGTCGAAACCAATACGTCCTTGCGGCGTACTTTGGAGCAATGCACACTGGGATATGTACATGGACGGCGCATGCCGTCAATCTCGTCTGGTCACCCCTCATTAACATAAAACACGCCCCCTCATCCTCATTTGAATTAGGCGCGCTTACGCCGGCCCCATTTACGCTATGCCACCGTAAGTTAGGAGGCAAGTACTTTGTGAATACAGTACTCGCCTCTCTGACTTAAGGCGGCGTAGCGTAAATATGATACGCTGCGCCGCCTTAAAGATACGCGCCCCTACCTGAATCCGGCTAATAGTGTGTAATACGCTTTACTTTATTCCCAGGATTCCGGCAAGTCAACCTAGGCAAGTGTGATGTAAATGAGTCTTCTTGTGAGAACTTGGGAAAGTTAAGAAACCCTAAATTCCACTAGAACCTGTTCCTGCACAGTGCTGTAATACCACAGTGCTTAAGTGGCCATAGGCTGAGAGTAAAGAGAGTTTTTTTAAATTTTCAAAAATTTGCAGTGTGTTTTTTTTTTTTTAAAGAATTTTTCGTTAACATGAGGTGGGGGCAGACACATTGGCAGACCTTGCATGCAGTGCAAGGTTCACTTTAATTAAGCTAAAGTTGTAAAAACTAGAGCGTTCAATCAAACTGCTATGTATTTCTTTATTTTATTTCCCTGTATCTTACTTCTAGATCTGCTGAGTTCTCGATTAAAACAATTGTCACTTCCTGGATGCGATGCTATACAAGATATAACAGTTTTTCTGCATCCTTTTCCTGTACCTCCTGCAGCCGTGTTGGTTATTGTGACAGATAAGCTGGACAATGTTAATGAAATAAAACAGCGTCTTAAAGAAGAATTTGATAAACAATACAAGGAGGAGAAAATTGAACAAGCGCTTCTGAAAACATTTTCCCTGAAAGAGATTCAGGAAGTCTTCTCAGTGGTGAATGGAAAACCTGAAGTAAATCTGACATTAGACAAACTACAAAACTGCATTTTCCTAAATGGCTGTGAAAAGGATATTCTTGAAGTGGCATTGAAAGTACAAAGCAAGCTTACCACCATTATAAGTGAAAGGCTTCAAAAAGTGACAACGGAACAATCTGGGTTTCTGGTCCAGTGGGGCTATTCAGATGACGAGGATTCCTACCCATTTAGTCTTGAAGCTAACCAGTTACTAGAAAACAGATACCAGACTGCAAAGACAGGAGTTGTAACAGTGACACTTGAAAATGGCAAACAAGCAAAGGTCAATCTGGAAAAAATGTCAGCAACACTTGAGGTGGATAGCACAGAAGTCAAAGTTATTCGACAAGACTTAACAAATGGTATGTTTTTTGAACCATAGATTTAAAATTATTGTACATTTTTTTATTATTTTTAAATTTTACTTGTGATTGTAAACTGTATACTGTACATAGGGGTGTGTGCCTTATAGTGATATGCTCCTTTTCACCTTCAAGTGGAACTAATCCCACCAATTTAATGGTTTCCCAAAAACAAGATCAAATTATAATTATTATAAAATCTTTAAAGTGGAACTAAACATTCCTATCCTTTATACCCTAGGAAGTTGCCATCTTGGCCTATGCTTTAATCTGTAGTTGCCATGTTGCTGCACATGTCTTATGAAACCAGCCATTTGATGGTTTGCCAGGTCGGTTAAATTGAATTTAACGGTTTTAGGAAAGCTGCCCTTTAATCAAACATATTATTTTTGGTGCTTCAGTGTTTTCAATCACATTCTGCCTACTGACATATGCACAGTGTATGCTGCATTAAAGGCATGCCCTCTGGTGATAACTGACACAGTTGCCAGTGGCTTATGTCATCACATGTGCATCACCAAATATAGGCTAGGATTTGGCTAAGAGAAGATAGTTAGATTTGGTTCCTCCATAGAAACATATAGATATGGTGGGCCGGATTCAGATACATTGCAGTATCTGCCGGCGCGGCGTAACGTAGCTCACATATGGTACGCCGCCGTAACTTAGGGCGCAAGTTCCATATGCAGAAACAACTTGCGCTCTTAGTTACGGCGGCGTAACGTATGTGTGGCGGCGTAAGCCCGCCTAATTCAAATGGGGATGATGTGGGCGTGTTTTATGTAAATGCACTGTGACCCCACGTATTTGACGTCCGTGGAATTTCCCAGTGTGCATTGCTCCAAAGTACGCCGCAAGGACGTATTGGATTTGACGTGAACGTAAATGGCGTCCAGCCCTATTCGCGAACGACTTACGCAAACGACGTAAAAATTTCAAAACTCGGCGCGGGAACGACGTCCATACTTAACATTAGCTACACCTCATATAGCAGGGGTAACTATACGCCGGAAAAAGCATAACGTAAACGACGTACGTTTCTGAATCGGTGTAAATACCTAATTAGCATATTTTCCGCGTAACTATACGGACGCACCAACTAGCGGACAGCGTAAATATGCAGCCTAAGATACGACAGTGTAAGACACTTACGCCGGTCGGATCTTAGGGAAATCTATGCGTAACTGTTTCTCTGAATCAGGCGCATAGATACGACGGCCCGTACTCAGAGATACGACGGCGTATCTGGAGATACGCCGTCGTATCTCGTATCTGAATCCGGCCCGGTATGTCTATGCAACCAGCTGATCTTGGGGAAGAGAGAAATAATATCTTTTTGGCCTATTGCTATTTTTTCTCCCACAATAAACGAACACCAATGTAGTATTGCCATAAAAAATGCAAACTAGAAAATGCATATTTGTTCAAAGATTTTTTTTGGTAATAAGGCAATTTCCTTACATATGGCCCTTTAAAATCTTTGGTCAGCTTAATGTTTATGATAAACAGTTATGCCGCGTACACACGATCAGGCTTTTGCCCGGCCAAATCACATCGGAATTCCGACGGAATTCCATCAGAGAAAAATAGAACATGTTCTATATCTAAACTCCGATGGAAATCATTGTAATTTCTGATAAAAAAAACTCAGATGGGGCTACACACGATCGGAATATCCACTAAAAAAAGTCAGTCAGACTTTTCCCATCGGAAATTCTGATTGTGTGTATGTGGCACAAGTCACTAACTTTTTTTTTTTGTTGCAACTTAAAGTGTTACTAAACCCAGGACCTTGCATTCACTATATCTGGTTTCCCACAGTACACACAACATGGAGATGCAATCGTTTTAGTAAATATAAATGGCTAAATACCTTTTCTCGTTAGCAGTTAGAGCAGTCTTATGACTTCTATCAGTGTCCAGCAGAGCTGGTTAAAGCTTGTAGGAGGGGTTTTAATTCTCCCCTAATTGTCCTATTAGGCTGCAGGACCCCTGACGTGCAGCTTGCCCCCAAGGCTATTTTCTATAAAGAGATGGTTTGGGGACTGTGGAAGAAGGGGAATATCAGAGAATTTCAGGATCATACATCCTTTTTACACAATGCAGAAGATTAACCCCTTAGGTTCCACAGTGAGTATAACAAGCATGCTTTACTGAAGGGGTGCCCAACCTTTTGAAGAGCGAGGGCCACTAAAGTGACTTGGTAACTGGCCGCAAGCCAAAATGAGTGGAATGGGTGGATAACAGGTCTGTGTCCACGCTGCATATGCTGAACAGACACGGACACGGACACAGCCCACACTACTCTATGGAAGAAGGGAGTTACCGCTCAGGTGTGATTGATGAACCTCTTTACTGAATCCAAAGCCACGGGTGCTGGCAATGCATATGATAATGCAAGGATAAGAAGGAAGGTTTGGACAGCCGCACTCCAAAAAATTGTTCCTTTTATTGTAAAATCAAATCACAAAAAATACATGCCACAGCAAAAACCAGATGCAAGCTGACGCTTTTCACACTGTAACTCAGTGCTTAATCATAGCGATGGGGCTCAGATAAGTATTAGGGGGGGCTAAGGGGAGCTGCTGCACACAGAAGTTTTTTTATCTTAATGCATTGAATGCATTAAGATAAAAAACCTTCTCCCTTTACAACCACTTTAACCCTCCTGGCGGTATTCCTGTGCGTGACTCGGGGTGGATTTTTTGTGCTGAAATCGGTATCCCTGAGTCACGCTCGGGGTAGCAATGCAGAGCCTGCAGCTCGCGCTGGCTTACCTTGTTCCTGGATCCAGCGATGCCACCGCGCTGTGTGAGCGAGCGGGACCTCGCTCTATTCACACAGTGTCCCCGTGTGCTGTCGATCTCCGTTCCCTGCGACGTTACGACGCACGGGGGCGGAGATCGGTGCCAAATTCAAAAAGGTAAACAAACACTATACATACAGTAATCTTATAGATTACAGTACTGTATGTAAAAAATACACACACCCCTTGTCCCTAGTGGTCTGCCCAGTGCCCTACATGTTCTTTTATATAATAAAAATGGTTCTTTCTCCCTGCAAACTGTATATTGTCCATAGCAACCAAAAGTGTCCCTTTATGTCAAAAATGGTTTTAGATCAGCTAGAAAACAGCGATAATAAATTATAATCACTTGCAGAATTGTGCGATAGCGATTTGTGGGGAAATTCGTCATAAAAAAAAAAATAATGACAGCAACAATTCTGCAACTGAGCAAATTTCAGTGATTTTGAGTTGATTGCATTATTGAATAATTTTTATTAGATTTATATTATTATTTGTTATAATTATTTATAATTATTTATTATATTATAATTTATCATTTTGTTTTTAAAAAAATGTCATACCCGGGATGCCTATTAGTCTCTTGTTTGGTCAGATTTAAGTGAGTTATTTCTAAGAATTACAGGCCTACAGTATAAAACGCCAAATTTCCTTGCAAATAATGGTACCGCTTTCAGCACCTTTTTTCTGAAATAATCATACCGCCATGGAGGTTAATGGTGTTGATTTAATAACGGCAAATAGCACTTATTTAAAAAGAGAGATTTCCCAGAGCTTAGTAAATGTGGTGAAGTTTCACTTTGCAAAGAACACCCAATCATGTGCAAGGAAAATAGAAAACTGCATTTTTGCTTGCACATAATGAGATGACGGAAATCAACAAGGCTTTACCTCAATTCAGATTGAAAATTTAGAATTGCAGATGATGGACTTTGTAGGTGTAGCATTACCCCCAGTGGAGCTGCTGGATTTTTGGGCGGCACATTACCTCATGGCTCCTCCGAATTCCTAGGGGTGAATGATGCGTATTGCATATAGTAGAAGTAAAGGAATGTCCACGACAGGTGCTCTTTGCTGTGCTCTTTATTACCCAGCCGGGTAAAAACAGTAAACTTGTGGTGAGGAAAGTAAAGTTGAAGAAGAAGGAAGAATAGCAGATTCAGGCGTGATGATAGGGAAACAGTCCTGCCTTCAAGTGTAACACTTCTCTGTGCCACTCCCGTCGAAGTGGGTTTAGTGTACCCGAACAGGTCTCTCTCACTGACCTGGCAGCCGGAGTATCACTCGGACAATTGTAGGATAAAGTCTCTGCCACAGACCCTCCTTGGTGAACTTGAACTTGAGGAAATAGTCTCTGCCACAGACCTCCCTCAGTGAGCCTCAGAAAGATACCTCTGCCACAGGCCCTCTCTGGATTGAATTCTTGTAGATATCCCTCCTTGGATAAGTTACGCCTGGATCTCCATCAACTTGTCGCCCAGGTACCGACTGACAGGTGATCAATCCCTCAATGTACGGCTACCTTGATCCCCGGTGGTTTGTCCAGGCCCTTTTGGACCACCAGACTCTCAATGGCGCTCCTCAGACTGACACCCCACCGAACAGCAGTACAGCTTGGGATCTTCAATGGTGGGAACCCAGTCACTCACTGGGTCCCCATCGCTGTTCAGATGCTCCCGGAACCAGGAACACCGTGTGGCACGCACGCCCCGGCCAAGTAGGCCATAACGCCGGGGAGCCGTGATGTGGTCACCCTAAAGGTGGGTGCCACACTGAACGAAGAAGACCCAGCACCAATGGCGACTGCCTCATAAATACCCCTCCCCAGCATGCACAGTGAGGACAAACCCTCCTTATTGGCTGCTGGGAAAGAGCACCCAAACCTTGACTCCACTACAACAGAATAAGCCTACAGTACAGCCAAGCTGAGACAGAGACCCTGTTTTGCACTTAACAATCTGGATCAGAGTTTAACTACACTCTGATCTACCCTTAAATGTAACTAGCACCGGTACCATAAAGTACACAGGCGCTACAGGCATAATATAGTTAAAACATGTATAAATGTATTAAAGAAAAAACAAATTGAATTAAAAGGACATATACATAATAATAGTGGACGTTGCTAGAAAGGCCTAAGAACACAAGAGAACATAACACAGCACCTAAAGTCTATAGAATGTAATATAGTACAAGGAGGGAGGGACACACGTTCACTTCCTATTATATATCTAAGACCATAAATCAATAAATCTATATATCTAAGACCATAAATCAATAGACGGTGATGTATTATGTATGACTCAGCTCAGCTCAACATGTTGCACGTTATTAGGGAGAAAACGCTTCTTCAGGAGCTTATAACAGGTTATTTCACAAGTAAAAATAGGGAAAACAGCAAATTTTCAATCTGACATATCGGACGTGGCACTATTTTTTGTTTTTCTTATCCACAGTCCCACTCTGTGGTGATGAGATTTTTTATTTCACCTCAATTCACTCAGCTTTTGGTCAAAGTGCAACTTCTTTTGCAACAGATTAGGGATGCACCGAATGGGTTTCTTGGTGTCGAAACCGATACCGAAAATGAAAAATACACTAGGCCAAAAATAACCGATACCGAAAATTACTGTTTTTTATTAATAAACAAAAAAATTATTTGATATATAAAATTGTGTTATATTCGTTATTATTCATATTCGACTAAATCGTTAATTTTATGAATAAAAAAATAGTACAATCCAGTATGTAAATAAGTACTTTAATAAAAAGAAACCCACATAAATTGGACAGTGGACACACAGAAAATTAAAACAAATAGAATGCAAAATAAATTAGTAACTTACAGTAACAGTACTGTCCATATCCTGCAGTCAGTGCACATTGCACCATAATTAATAATAATAAAGAAAAAAGAAATAAAATAAACAAGAAAAAACAGGCATAATATAAAAATGACATAGACCAATGCCCTGTACACCCGATTGGTCCATCCGATGAAAACGAACTGATGGATTTTTTACCTCAGTTATCTGATGAAGCTGCCTACACACCATTGGTTAAAAAAACGATCGTGTCAGAACGCGGTCACGTAAACCACGTGCGATGGCACTATAAAGGGGAAGTTCAAATCCAATGGCACCACCCTTGGGGCTGCTTTAGCTGATTTAGTGTTAGTAAAAGACGTTTCGCGCTTTTCTGTCTGTTACAGCGTGATGAATGTGCTATCTCCATAACAAATGCTAGTTTTACCAGAACGAGCGCTGAGCATGCGTGGATTTTTAACCGATGGACGTGCCTACAGACGATTGTTTTTTTTCCTATCGGTTAGTTAACCATCAGATAATTTTAAAACAAGTTTTTTAACCGATGGATAAAACACCGTTGGGGCCCACACTCGATCGGTTAGTCTGATGAAAACGGTTCATCAGACCATTTTCATCAGAGAAAACCGATCGTGTGTACGCAGCATTAGAGCCTCTATGTTTCAGTAGACGTATGGTATTTGCACTGTTGTTTGTATTGCTAAAAAATAGAAGAACCATAAAACAAGACAAAGGGCACGTGGGCTATATACACATCATAGTACTAAGCCGTCAGGTCAGTTGTATCAAAGCTTGTTGTCAAAGTAAAGCCCATAATACATCATTCACATCACATATAGGGAGTGGGAAAAATGGAAAACCCAACAGCCTAAGGTGTTTCAAGGACTTGCCTCTTCCTTAGAGCCAGAGCTCAGAGGAGAGGCAAGTCCTTCAAACACGTTGGCCTGTTGGGTTTTCCAGTTGTCCCACTCCCATTATGTCTTGTGAATGATGATGTATTGTGGACAGGAAGCTTACTTTGACAACAAGGTAGATAGCACACCTGTTGTTTGTTCTGTATATTACTTAAGTTACCATATTAACAAAGAGAGGTCTTCCTTAAGATACTGCACTGTGACTATGCCGGTGCGCCCTCTATATTGTTTTATTTTTCAGACAGTGTAAATATTATCTGCTGACTTCCCAAGTCATAGGGCATCAAGGTGAGGCATGTCCAGTTAAGCCAGCAGGGAAAATGTAGGCAACAGTCTGGGGCCCACTTACAAGCATCAGAGATTGTGGAGTTGATTTTCCAAGATTGGAGAGATTGAAAATGCCTGATATTATACTCAGGAGAATGGGTACAAAATTAGAACACGGTGGTACAGGACACCGGATCTCATCCACAAATTATTTCCGACTGTATCGGATCAGTGCTGGAGATGTGGGCAGGCATCGGGTACTTTCCTCCACATTTGGTGTGACTGCTCGCTAATTCAACCATACTGGTGCGTGGTACATGATGTGACGACTGCGGTCTCCTTGCTTCCCCTGGAGGCTTCACCAGCACAGTATTTTCTCCATCTCTCCAAAGTATCCAAGAAAAGGTATCGCAACTCAGTGGCGATTCATATGATCAACGCAGCCAGACTATGTGTACCCGTTTACTGGAGGGTCACGGTGCCACCGTCTATGAAATAATGGGTGACACGCATAAACCACATTGCAGCGATAGAGGAGCTGATATATACTGCACAAGATAGAATTTCCACCTTTTCCTGTGTCTGGGAAGACTGGTTTAAATTTCGGAACTCTGCGGAATACCATAATCTCGTATAGAATGCTGGATGAGTGGGAGTCTGCAGTGTAGTTCTAAGTTGGGCCTGGTATGAGGTATAATTAGCTTTTTCTTCTTCCAAAGTGAAATAGATGGAGAGGGTAGGTGGTGGTTCCCCCACCACCTCTTTAGACATTCGCATTGAGATGCTTTTAGTCTTAGCCAATCACAGCAAGCAACGTAGACTAGTTTTTATGGAAGTCTCCGCCCATACCCGGAACACATTGCGGTATAGTGTATAGTACTGTTGTATGTAGCCAGCCACAGATACAGAACATACCGTTTTACACATGCAGAGGACTGACAGCTTAGGGAAAGACATAGTTTGGCCCAACAGCAACAAACTATGTAAAGGATGCACCAGTACTCAAGGTGGTTGTTGCTTCTGGCTATAGGCTGTTTAGCTAAATAAATGTCCAGCTGTTGGGTAGCTGCACTTGTTGTGGCACTGCTATGGACCGGGGTGCATTCATGTAAAATTTCTTCAAGCATATCAGATATCGAGGGATTGTTTTCCTCTTCACTTGTATGCGACCGTTTCTTCTCACTTTTCTCTGTGCTATACCTCGAAACTCCTTTGCCAGATGCCTACACCACCTCCATTTGTGCCTGTATCATTTCCCGTGCACGCTGCTTTTTCTCCACGTTGAAATAATGCTCTTTAAATCGAGGATCTAGAACTGTTGCAATGCAGTACAGAGGGTTGGACTCGTTGTCTTGAAACCGGTTGACAGTGGCCTCCAGTAGAGTGGTTTTAGCTGTTTTTACGCCATAGTCTGTTTCTACCTCTTTTCCTAGCAGACGCTTCAGTACAGCAAGCAAGGGAATAACTTCATCAATGGAACCATTAGTTGAGCTTATTTATTTTGTTAACTTTTCAAATGGAGATAGAAGAGACAAAGAATTTTCAACTAACATCAACTGATGTGCACTCAGTGTTGCTCGTAATCTGCAATGTATACAGCTAAAACACGCTTTTGTTCAAAAAGACTTTGCAGCATATAGTAGTTGATGTTCCAATGATTGGCTACATCTTGCTGCAGTCGTTTCGGTGGCATTCCAAACTGTATCTGCAAAGCTTGTAATCTGAAATAAGCAAGCACAGAATGCTTAAAGTGACCCACAATTTTTCTTCATTTTGATACGATATCAAATATGGTGCGCTGACTCAGCAATCCTTCATTCACAGCCAATTGCAGCGTGTGTGCCATACACGGTATGCTTTTAAGTTGACTGTCCTCCATTGGCTTTGCCATGTTCCATACATTATCTCGAACAATAAAATGCACTTTAGACTTCTCAATGTGCCAAGTGTCAAGCATGGTTTTTAAAGTGTCAGATATTGCTTCTGCAGTATGTGATCCAACAAACTCACGTGCATTAGGTAGGATGTTTTGCAATTGAAATTTGTCATCTATCCACTGCGCTGTAAGGCTAAGCATGCTCGTTGGACTGACGTCTGAAATCCAAATGTCGGTTAGTAAAACTGACTGTTATGATGTCGGTAGTCATGAGCTCATGAACGTGTTTTCTAACCCTGCAAAACAATTCAGGTAGAAAGGTATCTGCAAAGTAACATCTGCTTGGTAGTGAGTAACACGGCTCAATATTTTGCATGAGCCTACGGAACCCAACGTCCTCCACAAAAAAGATCATCTAATGCAATAAATTCCATAATTTTATCTGTAATGGAACGAGCTTTGGGACTGTCACTTGCAAATTTTTTAACCTTTTCAAAGACCATGGCCACAGATGGTGTTAAGCCTGAGGCACATTTTAAAAGTGGTACTGTTTTCTTGTATTCTGTATGATGACCTGTTTTCAGGTGGTATATCAAACCTGTTGTTGAAAAATGCCTTGGCACTGTACCCCCTCTTGAAATTGCTGCTGAGCAAAGACTGCAGATTGCAAATTTGAGGTCTTTATCAGAAACTTTAAAATATTTCCACACTGCAGGCATGGTCCACCTTTGCTGGTAGCACAGAATAATAGCATAGAATGATCCATAGTGGGAGTAAAATCTGAGGGCGGAAAAAAAGGACAAAATCTATTTAAAAGCTAAACCCCAGGCATCTTTAAAAAAAATAATAGGGGGCGAGCAGGAGTGTCAGGACCCTCACTAACACATAGCTCCTTTTTCTATCTGCAAAGTAGATAGCGTCCTGACCCTCCTGCTCGCCCCCTCCCCCCTCAAGAGGCTTTCTCCACACCAGGGAGAAAGTGTTGCATTACTGTGTGGAGTTTCTTCTGAGGATTTCTCAGAAGAAATAAGGACATTTAAAAGCCAAATGGAAGGATGAGGTACAGGGGCGTAACTAGAAATCACAGGGCCCCATAGCAAAATGTTGTATGGGGCCCCCCAGAGCCGCCCTAGTGTCAATGCAGCGTGACCTGTGCCCCATGCAGCGTGACCTGTGCCCCATGCAGCGTGACCTGTGCCCCATGCACCGTGACCTGTGCCCCATGCAGCGAACGTGCTCGAACGTTCGAATTCAAAAAAGTGCTCATTTTAAAGCCCAATATTCAAGTTATTGTTGGAAAACGTCTTTGAGAACCCGGGTCTTGCCCCAGGGAACATGTATCAATGGAAAAAAACGTTTTAAAAACTGTAGTTTTTTCTTGAGCAGCGATTTTAATGATGCTTAAAGTGAAAAAAAAAATAATCCTTTAAATATGGTACCTGCTGGGTGTCTATAGTAGTGGCACGTGTTTAGAAATGTCCCTTCACAACATGAGATTACTATATATATACATACACACAGCATATGTATGTTTTATGTACTACTTTTTTAATGAATAAACTGCAATATTTATTGTGAAGCGCCAGTTTATGAGTTGAGGACACATCTAACATTCACATGCATTAAACAAATAAATATAGCACAGATGTAACAACAAAATAATTTAATCTGTATGCTATACTAACAATAAAACACACCACACTGTGTGATAATGGTTCCCTCGCAGGGAATTTCTAAAACAAGTTGGAACAACTGGGACTCCTTCTGCACTATATTTCTATTCAGGCTCCAATGTGTGGGACCCCTGCTGCCCCAATGCGTATGCACACATGTGTTAATCTGTGCAGAAGAGTAAGTTTGGGATTGCTGAGTATGCCGGCTTGTGGCCCCTCTCCTCAGGCTGCCTGCCCTGGGCCACTCACTCCTCAGTGCCCATCAAATGCAGCCTGATTAGTGCCCATCAATGCAGCCTTGCCAGTGCCCATCAAATGCAGCATGATCAGTGCTCATTATTGCAGCCTTACCAGTGCCCATACAATTCAGCGTGATCAGTGCCCATCAAATGCAGCCTGATCAGTGCCCAGTAATGCAGCCTTACCGCCTTACCAGTGCCCATCAAATGCAGCTTGATCAGTGCCCATCAATGCAGCCTTGCCAGTGCTCATCAAATGCAGCTTGATCAGTGCCCATCAATACAGCCTTGCCAGTGCCCATCAAATGCAACCTTACCAGTGTCCATCAAATGCAGCCCGATCAGTGCCCATGAAATGCAACCTGATCAGCGCCCATGAAATGCAGCCTTGCCAGTGTCCATCAAATGCAGCCTAATCAGTGTGCAGCAATGCAGCCTGATCTGTGTCTAGCAATGAAGCCTGGCATGTGTCTGAATCTGGGATTTGAATATCCCAGCGCCATCCCGTCCTCCCCTCCCTCAGTCCACCTCCTCCTCCTCCAGTGGCCGCTGTAACAAAGTCCCGGCTCCTATAATTTACATCACATTGATTCAACTTGCCAATGACTTTGTAACAGCGGCCGCTGGAGGAGGAGGAATAGGAGGACCAAGGTAGGGGAGGTCGGTGCACCTTGACAATGAGAACGGCATTCCTGCTGTGGAAAAAGTAAAGGAACGTTGTTCCCATGCGTTCCCGCAGGACTTGAGCCCTGGGTGTTCACACCCATGTGATTCAATTCCTGTCCGAATTTGCAGATCGCACTGCGATATGCGAACTGATTTGGGGGTGCCATTAAGTTTTAATTGGCACTCCCAGCAGTTCATATGGGGCAGTGTAAACTGCCGACAGGAGACATGCGATGTGGGAACTGCTCTGCATTTGCGATTCCTGTGCGGGCTGCGACTCCAGAAATGGTGGAGGGTCCTTTTGACCTTTTCTTTGTATTTAAGGAGGCACAGCAGCCCACACAGTATAAATGGGCTGCCATGCCCACACAAAATACACCTTGCAGAGCCACATCAGTGTGAACTAAAGGAAAAAATCCCCCCCTCTACTGCTTAAGAACCCCCACAAGCAAAACTCCCCACTGAAAAACACCACCCTCCCTCATATATCCCCACAATATTAACCCCCCTGTCTCTGATCACACCTCAAGGCAAAAATATCTCCCTCATATCTAATGCTAAATAATATCTCCCTTCATTTAACAAACTTCCCACCCAGAACCAAATCCCTACCAACCACCCCCTGTAAACTTCTCTACAAGAAACTTACAGGGGGGAGGGGGGTCCTTCTCCAAAAGCAAACCCACCCCCTTTCCTTAACCTCCCCACTAAAATAAACTGCTCCAGGCAGGAATTCTCACCCCCTCCTTCCTCCACATAGAAAGCCATGCTTCTCCACCTACCTGACCTCATCTTCAGAAATCGGCACGGCACAGAGGCAGGAAATGAAATCTTCTGCATCCCCGGTCTCCCTTCGGCTGTGTCAGAGCTTTGAAGTCTCTAGGAGATCCCTCGGAAGTGTGCTCTCATTGGCAGAGCGTGCCTGGAGCAGTGTGTGTGTGTAAGCAGCCACAGCTGCTAACGGGAACAACGTTCCTGCCGGGCCCCCCTGATCCTCACTCGGCTGCGGGCCCCATAGCGCCCGCGTGGGTCGCTATGGTGGTAGTTCCGCCACTGATGAGGTAAGTGAAGGTGGACTGCACTAAGATAAAGGATGCTATTTAGGGAAAACATTTTTTTACCTTTACAACACCTTTAATATGGACATTAATTTTACACTTGTGCCCTTTTTCATTGCTTTTACTGTATATTAGTTTTCACTAATTTTTGGAGCTGCACTTGTTGTAATTATCATTTAGGTTATTGGCGCTGCATCCTATATTTCTATTATTCACTCTCTAAGCTGTAAATAACCTGATTGATCCTGCCTGTTCCTGTGTCCCCTTCTGTGTGCTGACCACAGTAATCATGGCTGTTGACCCCTGATTACCTTTAGTCAGGTTACATGCTTCCGTCATCTCGCTGCTCTCCTCTCCCTCCCTGCCTGTCAGCTCCTGTGTGTCTCTCCCCTTCTCAGCCCCCACCCCCTCTTGACGCTATTAGTAGCTAGCAGTAAAAGTAAAATACAATTATAATTATGAGCCTGCAATCATGCAGCTGATGCAACATACCCACAGAGCCCCTAGGCAGCAAACACCAATAGAGCCCATGGACATTTTACTTCAAACAAATCCCACCAAAGCAAGTTTGAATCACCATAAACCGCTTCAAAAGCTATGTACCCCCAGGAACTTGCTCAATGCAAATGGGGCAAAAGTGGTGGGAATATCAGTGGACTGTAATCAAAGCAGGTACCTAGCAAATTAAATAATAAAACAAGCAAATGCGATATAAAAAATTAAGGATTGAAAGGTAGCATTCATTTCTTGTACACGAAAGATGCACATATTAATAGATCTTTTTTGCTTTCAGAAACAAATCTGCCTGAGAATTGGGATGATATGAATGGACAGATGCTTAAGAGAGTGCAATTGGCTCAAAACTCTGAGGAATATAACAAGGTTAACGACCTTTACAGCAGAACTGTCCAAACACCTATTGTGAAGGTAACAGTGGTAACCACTCATATTTTTTCAACATTGCAAATTTAGTGAATCCATTCATTTATTTTAGTGAATTACTGGTGAAATTCCATATGAGAACAACCAGACTAAAGAAAAAAAGAAGGGGTAACTAAACTTTTCACTCAGTATGTAGGATAAAGTGGAGTTCCACCCAAAAGTGGAACTTGCGCTTATCTGCTTCCCCCCTCCCCCTCTGGTGCCACATTTGGCACATTTCAGGGGGAGGGGGGAACGGTATTTGTTTTTGACAGATGCCTGTCCCTACTTCCGGGAGATATTTCAGATCCGAATTCAGCGAAAAATTTGGGCTGAAATTGGACCTGAAATGGTGAATGGGGACGCCGGAGCATGCTGCAGTGTGAACCCAGCCTTAAAGTATTTTTCGTGGGGGGGGGGGGGCTTTAATGATTAAGGTTTGAAAAGGGACAAAAGTAAGGGTGCCATAAGTGTTTAGGGTTGGGCCAGCCATAGTCGGTTTGAATCTCGGTTGATTCGGCAGGAACCGGCCACGATTCAAACCGTGTGTGGACAGGCTAAATGTACCAAGTTGATTAATCGATCACTTTGGGTACAACCAGCCTGCCGGATTCACTTGCGATTATCGCTAGTGGCTGCTATACCTGCTAGCAATAATTATTGTCTTCTCCCGATGGGGACGACTTACCCCCACCCACCCCCTGCCAGAAGCAGACAAGAGTTCGCCGGGACCATCTGTCAATACTATCTGTGTTGATTGGGGAATCGTGCAATTTCTTACCACCTGCCTTTGGGAATAATTGAAGGAATAAGGATGTTTACAGTGATATTTAAGGTTGTTATCTGCATTTAAAGAGGTGAGATGTGTTTAAATCTATCCTGACTCAATACATTTTGTTTTGTTGGAGGATATGAACAGCAGGAGATTAAAATATCCAGACTACTCAGACTATTCAAAGCTGTAAACAACTCAAAAATAAAATGTGTTAAACTTTTATATTTGTCTGAACATAAACAAGGGACAAACCACTCTGCATTCTCTTTAGCTGCATGGATCTTTTTTTTTGTTTATCAAATAGAAAATACCTTTAAATGTATTTTACCTAAATCAATTTGTATTCAATAGTTTCAGTTGGCTCAGTATCTTCTCTTTGTACATTATTGGCTGGAGAGTTAATTTATACAGATTTGTGTAATGTAACCTGATGAACCTTTTACGTGATTAGTTTTCTTTACATTTAGTGGCAAGCAGAATATTATTTCATGTTAACCAATAAAACATTTTCAAGGATTACATACTTAATGGTGTATTTGCAAAAGTTACAATAAATTGATAGCTTTAAATGGCATACTGAGACTGAGGACCCTTATGCCGCGTACAGACGGTCGTTTTATGCGATGTAAAAAAACGACGTTTTTAAAAACGTCAATTTCATTAACCGTGTGTGGGGGAAAACGTCGCTTTATGTCTTGTAAAAAACGACAAAAAAAAATTGAAGCATGCTTCAATTTTATGTGTCGTTTTTCAAAACGTCATTTTTTGTGTCACAGAAATTGACCGTGTGTAGCAAAAAACGACGTTTAAAACGACGTTTTTGAACCCGCGCATGCCCAGAAGCTAGTTATGAAGCGAGCTTCAATGGAAAAAACGTGGTGAACGTAACCTCGCTTTGCTAGAGCATTGTGAAAAAACTTTGGTGTGTAGGCAACGTCGTTTTTGAAAATTGAAGTTTCAAAAACGTCGTTTTTTACTTCACAGAAAACGTCGTTTTTTTACATCGCATAAAACGACCGTCTGTACGCGGCAATAGGGTTTGGCACACGGTGATAGACTAGCTTTGTGATCTGACCTCTCCCTTTTCCGCGGCTTCCATACTCTCGTTATGCGCACTTGGACAGTCCAGGCATGAGGTGGGGACGAGTGGTGGGGAGTGATGGGTGGCCTCTTTTGTTATTTTCCACAAAGTCTTTTTTTGTCTCTACCATTTCCTTCTTACCTAGTTGGGCCTAAAGATATGCAAGCTGAAATTACAGCCCTGGAGCCTGAATCCCCCCCCCCCCCCGTACTGTTTTTATATTTCCAGTGTCATTTACTGGTGACTGGTTTATACCAGACCATATGTACTTCTCATGCCTAGGTATACATTGTGATCACTTTATCTGTTTTGAGATTTGATGTACTACCCTTTCAATGTATATTTATTTGCTTATATGATGTATTGCGAAAATGTGAAGTCTTAATAAAGTGTTTAGGGAAAAAGATTATGCCAAAAAGTATGCTTCAAAAAAATGTTTCAACTAAATTTTTTTTTAAAACAAATTCTTTGTCAGATTGAAAGGATACAGAATGCGTATCAACACATAGCTTACGAAATGAGGAAAGAATTCATGATCATGAAGAATGGATCTGATGGTGTTAATGAGCGTTATCTATTCCATGGCACTGAACCACAGAACTGTCAGTCCATCAACTATAGTGGTTTTAACAGGAGTTTTGCGGGTCAGCATGGTAAGATTCATGTTGTACTTAGGAAGAAACATCTTCAGACTAATACTTACAGTATGTTTTACATATACATGTCATATATCAAAAGAGTTCTAAAACAAGCCATCAGTGATCTCTCTTAGTGCTTTTAATGTGAAGTTATTCCTTTGCAAAGATCCTCAAAAGAGAGTCTGATTTCAGTCTTTTTCAAACAGTTTAGAAACATCTCCTGGTCATTTACTTTAGATGCAGGCTGCTAAGATTCTAGTGTAACAGAAAGTAATACGGAAAGAGCTAAGAAATCAATGACTGTTGTAAACTTTTAAAATTGTAAAAATGTTCACAATGTTTACAGATACAGAGATTAAAGCGGAGTTCCGACCACAATTAGTATTTTTTAAATGTATGTCCTTTCATCCTGCGTTTTTATAATATAAATCCGGTCACTTACTATTTTACAATCCGCCGCCGCTCCGCATAGTTATTCAAAAAAGATAGTTTATAAAACTATGTCTACACCGTTGTCATTTTGCTTGTGGGCATTGTGAAGCCTACAAGCACTTACTTCCTGGAAGTCTTGGATGGGGAGTGATAATTGGACAGCGCGCTGCATCCTGGGAAATGATGACACACATTTCCCAGGAGCATTAGAAAGAGATGATGTCAGAATACTAGGTGATTTCAAAGGCAGATTTTGTGGGACCGCATAGCAACAGGCATTTCCAGATAAGTAAAAAAATAATGGTTTTTTTTTTTTTTTTGCTTTTTTAGGTCTAATGAGCACAATAATGAAAAAAAAAATTGGGATGCAAACTCCACTTTAATAAGGCATTTTACTGATTGTTAAGAATATGGTCATAGATGGTCATAGATTCACTTGAAAATGTTGAATCACTAAGGCTAAATGTACACCGGACGTTTTACAACCTCCCCTGAACGATTTACCCCCTTAACTCCCGCCGCACGACTATTTACGTCTGCAAAATGGCACGGACAGGCAGAAGGGCGTATATATACGTCCTTGCCTTCTAGTGGGTGGGGGGCCCGATCGGGACCCTCCCTGCTGCGTCCGGCGGGCGGATTCCCGCGGTGAGCGATCCGGGACGACGGCGCGGCTATTCGTTTATAGCCGCTCCGTCGCGATCGCTCCCCAGAGCTGAAGAACGGGGAGAGCTGTGTGTAAACACGGCTTCCCCGTGCTTCACTGTGGCGGCGTATCGATCGAGTGATCCCTTTTATAGGGAGACTCGATCGATGACGTCAGTCCTACAGCCACACCCCCCTACAGTTGTAAACACACACTAGGTGAACCCTAACTCCTACAGCGCCCCCTGTGGTTAACTCCCAAACTGCAACTGTCATTTTCACAATAAACAATGCAATTTAAATGCATTTTTTGCTGTGAAAATGACAATGGTCCCAAAAATGTGTCAAAATTGTCCGAAGTCACGAAAAAAAATTCTGATCACCGCCAATAGTAGTAAAAAAAAAAATTATTTATAAAAATGCGAAAAAACTATCCCCTATTTTGTAAACGCTATACATTTTGCACAAACCAATCGATAAACACTTATTGTGATTTTTTTTACCAAAAATAGGTAGAAGAATACGTATCGGCCTAAACTGAGGAAAAAAATGTTTTTATATATGTTTTTGGGCGATATTTATTATAGCAAAAAGTAAAAAATATTGCATTTTCTTCAAAATTGTCGCTCTATTTTTGTTTATAGCGCAAAAAATAAAAACCGCAGAGGTGATCAAATACCACCAAAAGAAAGCTCTATTTGTGGGGAAAAAAGGACGCCAATTTTGTTTGGGAGCCACGTCGCACGACCGCGCAATTGTCTGTTAAAGCGACGCAGTGCCGGATTGTAAAAACGCCTTTGGGCATTTAGCAGCATATTGGTCCGGGGCTTAAGTGGTTAACCTGACAGATAGTAGTTTTGCCGCATTTAGTTTAGCCGCATTTAGAAGCATTTTTATTTTTTTTCCAAATAGTCAAAAATTAAAAAGGCCTGTAAACAGAACGTGAGTTGCCGCATTTACATGTGTTTACAAGCTGTTTGGCGTTTCAAATGTCTCTGAACATCCTTTCTGAGCGCATTTTTTTGCTTTCCAAAAAATGCTTCTAAACTCAACTGCCTAGAAATGACTATAAATGACCCTGTGTACATGTACTGATAAGATACAGTGATGAAAATAAGTATTTGAACACCCTGCTATTTTGCAAGTTCTCCCACTTGGAAATCATGGAGGGGTCTGAAATTGTTATCGTAGGTGCATGTCCACTGTGAGAGACATAATCAAAAAAAAAAGAATCCAGAAATCACAATGTATGATTTTTTTAACTATTTATTTGTATGATACAGCTGCAAATAAGTATTTGAACACCTGAGAAAATCAATGTTAATATTTGGTACATTAGCCTTTGTTTGCAATTACAGAGGTCAAACGTTTCTTGTAGTTTTTCACCAGGTTTGCACACACTGGAGGAGGGATTTTGGCCCACTCCTCCACACAGATCTTCTCTAGATCAGTCAGGTTTCTGGGCTGTCGCTGAGAAACACGGAGTTTGAGCTCCCTCCAAAGATTCTCTATTGGGTTTAGGTCTGGAGACTGGCTAGGCCACGCCAGCACCTTGATATGCTTCTTACAGAGCCACTCCTTGGTTATCCTGGCTGTGTGCTTCGGGTCATTGTCATGTTGGAAGACCCATCCTCGACCCATCTTCAAAGCTCTAACTGAGGGAAGGAGGTTGTTGCCCAAAATCTTGCAATACATGGCCCCGGTCATCCTCTCCTTAATACAGTGCAGTCGCCCTGTCCCATGTGCAGAAAAACACCCCCAAAGCATGATGCTACCACCCCCATGCTTCACAGTAGGGATGGTGTTCTTGGGATGGTACTCATCATTCTTCTTCCTCCAAACACGGTTAGTGGAATTATGACCAAAAAGTTCTATTTTGGTCTCATCTGACCACATGACTTTCTCCCATGACTCCTCTGGATCATCCAAATGGTCATTGGCAAACTTAAGACGGGCCTTGACATGTGCTGGTTTAAGCAGGGGAACCTTCCGTGCCATGCATGATTTCAAACCATGACGTCTTAGTGTATTACCAACAGTAACCTTGGAAACGGTGGTCCCAGCTCTTTTCAGGTCATTGACCAGCTCCTCCCGTGTAGTCCTGGGCTGATTACTCACCTTTCTTAGGATCATTGAGACCCCACGAGGTGAGATTTTGCATGGAGCCCCAGTCCGAGGGAGATTGACAGTCATGCTTAGCTTCTTCCATTTTCTAATGATTGCTCCAACAGTGGACCTTTTTTCACCAAGCTGCTTGGCAATTTCCCCGTAGCCCTTTCCAGCCTTGTGGAGGTGTACAATTGTGTCTCTAGTGTCTTTGGACAGCTCTTTGGTCTTGGCCATGTTAGTAGTTCGATTCTTACTGATTGTATGGGGTGGACAGGTGTCTTTATGCAGCTAATGACCTCAAACAGGTGCATCTAATTTAGGATAATAAATGGAGTGGAGGTGGACATTTTAAAGGCAGACTAACAGGTCTTTGAGGGTCAGAATTCTAGCTGATAGACAGGTGTTCAAATACTTATTTGCAGCTGTATCATACAAATAAATAGTTAAAAAATCATAAATTGTGATTTCTGGATTTTTTTTTTTTGATTATGTCTCTCACAGTGGACATGCACCTACGATGATAATTTCAGACCCCTCCATGATTTCCAAGTGGGAGAACTTGCAAAATAGCAGGGTGTTCAAATACTTATTTTCCTCATTGTAACATAGAGGTGAGTTCAGGGGCAGCTGAAAAAAAACACATAACTGCTCCTAAACGTTGATATAAGGATCTAATGGACTTGTGGCATTCTTTTTTCAATAATTTAAAATCCCCAATTTTCCAATCCCCAATTTTTTTTATACATCCATTAAATAAATCATATTGGTTAAAATCAATTGCATATGCATTTTTGTGGCTTTTCCACCTCACACACCAGATGGTCCTGGCTTCCCCACAGTAGACAGCGCAGTAGGGGCAGTGTGCAATATTCCAGCACCTTTACATCATTGACTAGTTTATCTCCACTTATACCCTTAACAGCAAACACCTTTTGCTGCTCAGGGACTTCGATCTCTGCTTCGAACTCCTCACAGGATCCCGTTGCTGATGCCTGTATTGACCACCTGGAAGGATTAGGGCTACAGCAACTTATATGCGGGCCAACACATGCTTCAGGACACACGCTCGACCTAATTTTCAGACAAAATCTGAAAATAAGCATTTTGGAAAATGAACGATTGCCATGGACAGATCACCATGCAATTAAATTCATAATTTCCAAAATTCCCCCATTGATAAAAGCACCCAAGCCGGTGACAATACACTGGACTAGATCTCAGAAGAAGCTCCATTCGGAACTCTTCAAATCTACCTTGGGAAATAAAATCAAAACAATCCATCCACATCAAACAGCCTCAGATACACTGCATGCCATAAATGCAGCCCTACTACAGTCAGCCGACTTAGTAGCACCGAAACGCAAAGCCCGCACCCTGAAAAAAAAGTCCGGCTGGTTCAACAACCAGCTGTCACTACTGAAGCAAGAGCGCAGGAGGGCGGAAGCTGCCTGGAAAAGAAGCGCTTCAGAGAAAAACCTCATCATCTACAAGGCAATAACAAGAAAATATCATAAAGAAATCTTCAAAGCCAAGAAACATCATTTTCTATGGCTATTAACAGCGCCCTAAACCGCCCCCACAAACTCTTCAAGATGGTCACCCAAACCATGAATCCAGGATGTCTTGAAGCCCCAAATTCAGATACCCAAGAGTTTTGCAATGAATTATCGGATTTCTTCATCAACAAAATTTAGAGAATCCGGGAAAGCATTCTGCAAAACAATACTCCCCTCAGCCCCCCCCCCCTCAATCAACCACATAACACCCAGAGAAACTTTCTACAATCAACAAAGTTCATTCTGGAACCCATCTCCATCGATGCCACAAAAAATATCATCGGTACTTTGCGAAACAGCACAGCGCCCAATGATATTATCCCCACTAAACTGCTGAAGGAATGTATTGACATCCTGGCACCACCTATCACGCAGCTTATAAACCAGTCATTTAAGGAAGGCATAGTACCCTCCCTGCTGAAAGAGGGCACAATCCAGCCCATCTTGAAAAAACCCACCCTCGACCCCAAGGACCCAACTCACCGCCGCCCCGTAAC
Organism: Rana temporaria; assembly: GCF_905171775.1. Lineage (NCBI taxonomy): Eukaryota > Metazoa > Chordata > Amphibia > Anura > Ranidae > Rana > Rana temporaria. The sequence continues at coordinate 398,871,649 of NC_053489.1, read as the reverse complement.
AGGCCTAAATGTTCTCTCTAAGGTAATGGAGAAAGCAGTGGTACAACAGCTGCAACAGCATCTAGATACCCATAATCTACTTGATCCATTACAATCAGGTTTCCGTCCTGGACACGGGACAGAAACAGCATTACTCAAAATATGGGACGACGCCCTCGAGGCCACAGATGAAGGAGAATCCTGTCTCCTGGTTCTGCTGGACCTAAGCGCAGCCTTTGACATGGTAGACCACAAACTGTTACTGATGCGACTGGCTGAGGTAGCCAGAGTCGCGGAAGGGGACTTACCATGGTTTTCCTCCTTCCTGGAAAACCGATCACAAACAGTTAAACTGTCACCGGTGCTTTTCAACATCTATCTTCGCCCTCTCTTTGAAATTATCAGTAGCCAAAAACTACTCTACCACTCATATGCAGACGAAATGCAACTGTATTTTTGCATCTGCAACAAAAAGGATCATTATCTCAGTTTAGAGAAATGTCTCTCTTTGATAGAAAACTGGATGACTAAGAGTTATCTTAAACTCAACAGTTCCAAAACAGAACTTCTCCAGTTTCATGCCAGTCGCAAGAGTCAACTGGCTACAACCTGGACACCCCCGCCCATTCTGGGCCAAATCATCACCCCTAGCTCCAAAGTCAAAAGTCTCGGGGGCATCTTCGACACCTACATGACAATGGATGCACAAATAGGGTCAGTAGTCAGCGGTTCTCACCATCTGTTGCGCCTACTACGCAGACTTATTCCATTTATCCCCAAAGAAGACGTAGCAGTCGTGGTAGGAACAATTGTGAACTCCAGACTGGACTATGCAAATGTCCTTTACCTCGGACTCCCAAAGTACCAAATCTCTCGTCTGCAAGTCGTTCAGAATACGGCCGCCAGACTTGTGACTGGGAAAAAAACATGGGAATCAATCTCACCTTCGTTGAGAACCCTTCACTGGTTGCCAGTAAAGGACAGAATTGCTTTTAAAGCACTCTGTCTGACCCATAAGTGCATCCATTGGAAGGCTCCGCAATATCTTTGCGACAAGATAGAACCCCACAATTCCAATTGCCTTCTGCGATCCACCAACCAAAATCTGGTCAAGGTACCCAAAGCAAGATACAAGTCCAAAGGAGAAAGAAGGTTTGCTTTCCAAGGTCCAAGACTATGGAACGCTTTACCAACCAGCATTCGGTTGGAGGAAAACCACCTGGCCTTCAGAAAACAGATTAAAACTCTGCTCTTCTGATGTCAAGAGACAGGAACAACAAGCGCCCAGAGGCGATTCAGTTCGCATGTGCCGTGCTATATAAGTTTTTCATTCATTCATTCATTCATTACATGTTTTTCTACCTGTACATACCTCATATATGTAATGTGACCATGGATGTGACCCCGTGTTGTGCAATCTGTGCATAAATGTAATTAGTTGCTATTATGTATTTTACAGTGTTCTGTGTTTAATTTAGACTGTACATCTCATCCAATCTCCTGAAGAAGCAAAAATCTATTGAGCTAGTCGAACGCCCACCTGCAGGGGTGGACTGACAACTCATGGGGCCCCGGGCAAAAGAAGATTATGGGGCCCCCGGGCAATAGGAGATTAAGGGGCCCCAGGGCAATAGGAGGTTATGGGGCCCCCAGGCAATATTAGATTATGGGGCCCCCAGGCAATAGGAAATTATGGGGCCACACAGTATACACACACACACATATAGTATACACACACAGAGGCGATTCAGTTCGCATGTGCCGTGCTATACAAGTTTTTCATTCATTCATTCATTCACACACACTGAAGAGGCGGGGCAGCTATAATCTTGGGATTTTAAAAAAAACACAGATTTTTACATACTGTCCCTGGTTTTACTGAGGCTGGCAACCCTGATGGGACCCCCTAGTGGCATGGGGCCCTCGGGCAGTGCAGGAGTGCCCGAATGGTCAGTCCGCCCCTGCCCACCTGTAGATGTTTAATCTATTGTTCCATCTAAAATCATATAATTGTGTATTGCTACTGCATAGAAATATCGTCAGGTTTTCTAAAAATCTGACTTGTAGCCGTTTTTTTTTAAAAGATTGCATGTAAGGCTGGTTTCACATGGGCGTTCAGTTTTTAGTGTAAAAAAACATTTTTATTGTAAAAAATATGGATCAAAAACGGATGCAGATGTAAAATTTTATATCTGTTTTCATATCCGCTGACGTCCATTTTTAATATTTTTTTCGGGCCTGGTATGGATTCGGAGGGGACCTCCAAACCAAACCAAAATGTAAATGTAAAAAAAAATCCTTTATTAATAGCTCTGAGCTGTCTTCTCCCGCCGCCGTCTCTCCCGAGCCATCTTCTCTCATCGCAGTCTTCTCTCGCCGCGGTCCTCTCTCGCCGCGGTCTTCTGCCGCCGTCTCTCCCGGTCCAGTCTCTCCCGCCGCTGTCTTTTCGGATGTAAGCGGATCGTCCGCTGAGTTTAGCGGAGACCGACGTTAGAAGATGTCAGCGGATGATCATCCACTAACGTCTGATATCCCATAGAGATTCATGTATGTTCGGATAGAGGAAAAACAGACATGTGTGAAAGCACCCTAAATCAAACAAAGACAAACAAAAAATAAATCCTTGCCATTCAGGCTCTAAACATTTTCAGGTTCCTAACTCACAGGTTCCTAACTCCCAGTCACCCAGTCTCCCAGTCACCCAGAAAAACAAAGATAATGCAAAACTTTTTCTCTCAGAAAGCAAACATCACATCAATAGCTCTCTCAGGTTTAGGCTTCCTGAGTACCAGGCTAAGAGCAATATCATGCTCCAGTCCTGTTTTTTTATACCACCTGCTAATGCTCACTAGTGGACTGCAAAATCTGGTCCAGAACCAACACTGCCAAGGTTTAAATGACCAGTTATGTTTAAAAATTGTTATAATGTTATAATTTTTAAAACTTGCTTAATTGTTCTTTGTTGTATGCTCTACTTAGGTGCCCTACAAGTCCTATTGAGGGAGTACCTGCTTTTCCCTGCTTTGTATGGATTTTGTGGCACTTTTTGAATTGGATTTTAATATACCGTACTTTTATGGGTGCTGCATTACTTTACAAAGCGATGCTTTGAACTTCCTCAGGCTAATGTTAAAAACAGATGTATGTACTCACTGAGTCAGGATCAGGAATGCAGCCCTAGCTATAGTGGAGAGATGAGCTGGCTCCCTACGAAAAAATGTAAGTCAGCAGCTACAAATACTGTAGCTGCTGACTTCTAATATATGGAAACGTACCTGTTCAGGGTGCCCAGAATGTCGGCACCCTGGCTTATCTTCGGATTGTCTTTTGGCTTCACAGCCAGTTCCCTACTGCGAATGCGTGAAGCAAACTGCGCTTTCTAATTGGTTTGGCGACGCTGCATCCCCGTATCCCAGAAGTGGAAGGCATCGGGTGGGTGGGGGGGGCAGATAAGCAGAAGTTCCACTTTTGAGCGGAACTCAGCTTTAAGTATTCTAAAAGGGTGTAGGACCTTTCCAAACATAGGCAGCCTATCCAGTGTGCTATGATCATTAAATTGGAGCAGCCTTTTCAAATATTAGCAATTACAGAAGCACATGATTCATATACTGTATGTCTATATAAAAGTTTATAAATAAAAAAATTCTTAGGAAATAGCAGTGTATTTAGGGGGTTCAAAGGGCATTTATTAAGAATTTTGTAACTATCAGGCTTTGCCAGGACTAGAAGAATCCTGTGTTAGGCTGCCCATTCATTTTACAATTTTCTTGTTCAATTTTACTTTACATTTACCAAAACGTAAAGGAACGAGGTGAAATCTAAACACCTTCAATTCATATGCAATCTGGCAGGCCCTTGCACTACATAGTTGACGGTAAATCTAAATTGTATAATGTATGTCCAGCTTTACTCTAATGCCACGTACACACGATCATTTTTCGGCATGAAAAAAAACATAGTTTTTCAGCAAGTCCAAAAAACAAAGTTTTTCCAACTTCATCATTAAAAACAATGTAGCCCACACACCATCGTTTTTAAAAAATGATGAAAAAAGCGCGGTGACGTACAACACGTACGACGGCACTCTAAAGGGGAAGTTCTATCCGCCTTTGGGCTGCTTTAGCTGATTCCGTGTTAGTAAAAGACGATTCGCGCTTTTTTGTCTGTTACATCGTGATGAATGTGCTTACTCCATTATGAACGGTAGTTTTACCAGAACGAGCACTCCCATCTTATATCTTGCTTCTGAGCATGCGCGGGTTTAAAACGTCCTTTTGAATGTTCAATTTTTTTTTGACGTTTTTCAGAAGCCGAAAAACGATGTGAAGCCCACACACGATCATTTTAAATTACGTTTTTAACCACTTCCATACAGGGCACCTACGCACCTTCCTGCCCAAGCCAATTTTCAGCTTTCAGCACTGTCGCACTTTGAATGGCAATTGCGCGGTCGTGCTACACTGTACCCAAACAAAATTGGCGTCCTTTTTTTCCCACAAATAGAGCTTTCTTTTGGTGGTATTTGATCACCTCTGCGATTTTTTTTTTTTGCGCAACAACTAAAAAAAGACTGAAAATTTTGAAAAAAAGTTAAATTTTTATTTTTTTCTGTTAATTTTTTTGTAAATAAGTAAGATTTCTCTTTCAATTACGGGCACTGATATGGCGGCACTGATGGGCACCGATAAGGTAGTACTGACGGGCACAGATGAGGTGGCACTGATTGGCGGCGCTGGTATGCGGCACTGATGGGCACACATAGGCGGCACTGATGGGCACACATAGGCGGCACTGATGGGCACACATAGGCGGCACTGATGGGCACACATGGGCGGCACTGATGGGCACACATGGGTGGCACTCATGGGCGGCACTGATGGGCACTCATGGGCGGCACTGGGCACTCGTAGGTGGCACAGATGGGCACTCATGGGCGGCACTGATGGATAATTATGGGTGGCACAGATGGGCACTGATAGGTGGGCACTGGGCATGGATGGGCACTGTGGGGTGGCACTGATGGACACTGTGGGGTGGCACTGATGGACACTGTGGTGTGGCACTGATGGACACTGTGGGGCGGCACTGATTTACACATGTTGCCAATCAGTGCCCATTTGTGGGCACTGATTGGCATCTTTTTTTATTGCTTTTTTTTTCAGACTTTTTTTTTTTTTTCCAAGGCTTTTTTTTTTTTTTTTTTTTTTTAAGACTTTTTTTTTTTTTTTTGCCCGCTTCCCTGGTGGTCCAGGGTGGGCTTCCCTGGTGGTCCATGTGGCGATCCGAGGGGGGGCTGCGCTGATAAACAATCAGCGCGAACCCCCCCTGTCAGGAGAGCCGCCGATCTGCTCTTCGTGTTTACATCGTGATCAGCCGTGGTTGGACACGGCTGATCACGTGGTAAAGAGTCTCCGTGAGAGACTCTTTACCGAGATCGGTGTTGCGGGGTGTCAGACTGACACCCCGCAACAACGATCGCCGCGATGCGCGCCCCCGGGGGCGCGCAGCGGCTGAGAATCCTGAGGACGTCATATGACGTCCGGTCAGGATTCTACAACCACTTTGCCGACGTCAATTTGTCATTGGCGGGCGGCAAGTGGGTAACCACTTGCCGCCCGCCAATGACAAATTGACGTCGGCAAAGTGGTTGTAGAATCCGGACTGGACGTCATATGACGTCCTCAGGATTCTGAGCCGCTGCGCGCCCCCAGGGGCACGCATCATGGCGATCGTTGTTGCAGGGTGTCAGTCTGACACCCTGCAACACCGATCAAGGTAAAGAGTCTCTCACGGAGACTCTTTACCACGTGATCAGCCGTGTCCAATCACGGCTGATCACGATGTAAACAGGAAAAGCCGGTAATCTGTCAGACGCGAGTAGAGGAGAGCCGATCGGCTGCTCCTGTGACAGGGGGGTTTGTTCTGATCGATTATCAGCACAGCCCCCCCGAGGATGCCCACTGGACCACCAGGGATGCCCACTGGACCACCAGGGATGCCCACTAGACCACCAGGGATTAAAAAAATAAAAATAAAGGTATGCCACCCTAGACCACCAGGAATGAGGACACAAAAAATGGATGCCAATCAGTGCCGCAATGGATGCCAATCAGTGCCCACAATGGGCATCACTGATTGGCAGGCATTGTTTGGCACTGATTGGCATCTATTAGTACAACACATACAATAGTGCCCATCTATGCCCATCCGTGCCACCTATCAGTGCCCTTCCGTGCCGCCTATCAGTGGCCATCCGTGCCGCCTATCCGTGCCCATTCGTGCCGCTTATCCGTGCCCAGCCGTGCCGCCTATATGTGCCCATCTGTGCCACCTATCCGTGCCCATCCATGCCGCCTATCCAAGCCCATCCATGCCGCCTATCCGTGCCACCTATCAGTGCCCATCCGTGCCACCCATCAGGGCCACATATTAGTGCCCATGAATGCCACCACATCAGTGTCACCTCATTGGTGCCCATCAGTGCCGCCTTATCAGTGCCCGTCAGTGCAGTACCATCAGTGCCCATCAGTGAAGGTGAAAACGTACTTATTTACAATGTTTTATAACAGAAACAAAAAAAACTATTTTTTTCTAAATTTTCGGTAATTTTTTATTTTTTTTGCAAAAAATAAATATCCCAGAGGTGATCAAAAACCACCAAAAGAAAGCAGTATTTGTGGGTACAAAATGATAAAAATTTAGTTTGGGTACAGGGTAGCATGACCGCGCAATTTTCATTCAAAGTGCAACAGTGCTAAAAGCTAAAAATTGGTCTGGGCGGGAAGGTGTATAAGTTCCCTGTATGGAAGTGGTTAAAAACTTTTATTTTTTTCATGCCGAAAAATGACCGTGTGTACGCGGCATCATGATTTGAGGAGTCTTTAAAATCTAGTATGTAATGGCAGTTTCTATCCTTACAAGTTCCCTTTATGGCAATAATCTTGTTTCAGGCAACAATTTTGTAAAGGAAGCATGAATGAGATTTTTGCCAAAATTATTTTGTGACAAATGACCGCAGAGCCTAATCCCACTGCTTATTTCTGCCAAAAACGTTTCTAATTTTTAATCTAACTAATCCTATTTTTTGTGTTTTTATTTTTTTGCAGCTGCTTGCTATGGAAATGGTGTATATTTTGCTGTGGATGCTAGTTATTCAGCTCACCAGCAATACTCTCCTCCAGATCCAAACACTGGAGAGAGATTTATGTATCTAACAAAAGTGCTAGTTGGTAATCATACAAAAGGGCAAAGTGGTATGAGGACCGCACCACGCCGTCAAGCAAATTATATTTTTGATGTCTACGACAGCTTAACAGATGACCAAAACAAACCAGCCATGTTTGTTGTGTTTCATGATGACCAAGCATATCCTGAGTACCTCATTACCTTTAAATAAACATGTTTAAGTAGACCTTTAAAACAAAAAGATAGGTTCCTGCCACTATAGCATTAAAAGGTTGCCATATCATCTGACCTCTTGTTTCTTTAGGTTTCTCTAAAGGTAGACAATTTACAATGGTACACTTTTATACTTTTCACTTTTTTCTAAGCTCTAACCCCTATATTCAACAATATTTCAGTAGGCCTTGGAGTGGGGACCAAATCAATAGGGACAATGTCGAAGGAATCTGACAGGACATGGGAAAGTGAATCGAATGGGAGTGGTTTCATAATTATCTGTCAGCTGTGCACCTGCAGGGCACTAATGAGGAAAGTTGCTCGGCCTGCATTCCTTCAAATGTGTTCCTATTGGAAATATCTCACCAAAATTTTTTTTTTGTGGGGAATGCCTGAAATATGACTTGTACAGTATCTTAGGCTGGCCATACATTACACAATCTTATTAGTAAATTACCTTTAGATTTACCTTCAACTATGTAGTGCAAGGGCCTGCCTGATTGCATACAAATTTAAAGGGTTTAGGTTTGACGTCCAGTGGCGGTGCATCCATAGAGGGTGCAGGAGTGCTGCCCCCTCTCTCCTGCACCGCTCTATCACCAATAGATAGATTCATGCATTGTATGAATCTATCTATTGTCGCCGCTGCCGCCCCCTATTCGGGTGTCTGGCCCCTTGTCGGGCGCCGGGCATCTGAATTACAATAACGGGGGTGTTTTTGGAAGCCGTCGGCTCTAATAGGCATCCTGATTAGAGCTGTGGGCTCTAATAGGCTTCCAAATTGGTAAAAAGCGGGTGCAACGCTGACCCGCCTCTCAGCCAATCAAGTGCACCGGGTTTGGTTACCTGTCACCTGGCTGAAGCGACAGGCGCTGTGATTGGACACCTATCAGGCGTCCAATCGTAGCAGAAGACGGGAAGAGGACGGGCGAAGACATCGAGGACTTGGAGGGAGTGTGGAGGACAGCGCCGTGACCTGAGACAGGTAAGTGCTGGGCAGGGGGGGGGGCACACTGGAAGCATTTGATGGGGCACACTGGCGGAAATACAGTGCCTTGCGAAAGTATTCAGCCCCCTTGAACTTTGCGACCTTTTGCCACATTTCAGGCTTCAAACATAAAGATATAAAACTTTAATTTTTTTTGAAGAATCAACAACAAGTGGGACACAATCATGAAGTGGAACGAAATTTATTGGATATTTCAAACTTTTTTAACAAATAAAAAACTGAACAATTGGGCGTGTAAAATTATTCAGCCCCTTTACTTTCATTCAGAGGTTCTCTGAATGATCCAATGTTGACCTAAATGACTAATGATGATAAATAGAATCTACCTGTGTGTAATCAAGTCTCCGTATAAATGCACCTGCACTGTGATAGTCTCAGAGGTCCGTTTATTATTTATTTATTTATTTATTAAAATTCTTAAAAGTACAAAAAAGTACAAAACGCAGTCAGTTACCCGTAGGCCTCGATGCGCCGAGAACAACAATAAAGCGCAGAGATCATCGTGAAGAACAAGGAACACACCAGACAGGTCCGAGATACTGTTGTGGAGAAGTTTAAAGCCGGATTTGGATACAAAAAGATTTCCCAAGCTTTAAACATCCCAAGGAGCACTGTGCAAGCAATAATATTGAAATGGAAGGAGCATCATACCACTGCAAATCTACAAAGACCTGGCCGTCCCTCTAAACTTTCAGCTCATACAAGAAGAAGACTGATCAGAGATGCAGCCAAGAGGCCCATGATCACTCTGGATGAACTGCAGAGATCTACAGCTGAGGTGGGAGACTCTGTCCATAGGACAACAATCAGTCGTATACTGCACAAATCTGGCCTTTATGGAAGAGTGGCAAGAAGAAAGCCATTTCTTAAAGATATCCATAAAAAGTGTTGTTTAAAGTTTGCCACAAGCCACCTGGGAGACACACCAAACATGTGGAAGAAGGTGCTCTGGTCAGATGAAACCAAAATCGAACTTTTTGGCAACAATGCAAAATGTTATGTTTGGCGTAAAAGCAACACAGCTCATCACCCTGAACACACCATCCCCACTGTCAAACGTGGTCGCAGCATCATGGTTTGGGTCTGCTTTTCTTCAGCAGGGACAGGGAAGTTGGTTAAAATTGATGGGAAGATGGATGGAGCCAAATACAGGACCATTCTGGAAGAAAACCTGGTGGAGTCTGCAAAAGACCTGAGACTGGGACAGAGATTTGTCTTCCAACAAGACAATGATCCAAAACATAAAGCAAAATCTACAATGGAATGGTTCACAAATAAACATATCCAGGTGTTAGAATGGCCAAGTCAAAGTCCAGACCTGAATCCAATCGAGAATCTGTGGAAAGAACTGAAAACTGCTGTTCACAAACGCTCTCCATCAAACCTCACTGAGCTCGAGCAGTTTTGCAAGGAGAAATGGGCAAAAATTTCAGTCTCTCGATGTGCAAAACTGATAGACATACCCCAAGCGACTTACAGCTGTAATCGCAGCAAAAGGTGGCGCTACAAAGTATTAACTTAAGGGGGCTGAATAATTTTGCACGCCCAATTTTTCAGTTTTTTATTTGTTAACCACTTCCAGACCGCCGTATGTACATTTACGTCGGCAGAATGGCACGGACAGGCACATTGGCGTACCTGTACGTCCCTGCGTAGACGTGGGTCAGGGGTCCGATCGGGACGTGGCTTCAGGAGCGATCCGGGACGAGAGGGCGGCTGTTCGTTTTTATCCGCCCCCTACGGATCGCTCACAGCCAATGCGAGCACTCCCCTGTGTGTCACTTCCTCCTCCTGTGTAAACACAGGAAGGGGGAAGTGATGTATTCTCTCCTCTCTGCGGTATTTTCAACCGCCGCTGAGGACAGAATACATCGCACAGTAAGTCTGCACAACACTACACTGACACACACTACACATAGGCACATTAACCCCCCCGATCACCCCCCCCCACCCCCCTGTCACAGTGTCACTGAATGCAGTGATCATATATGTACTGATCACTGCATTTAGTGTCAGTGTGACAGTTAGTGTGACAGGCAGTTAGTGTTAGGTTCAGGGTAGCCCCCGTACCCCCCCTAATAAAGTTTTAACCCCTTGATCACTGCCCTAGTTAACCCTTTCACTCCCTATTGCCAGTGTCACTAAGCGATCATTTTTCTGATCGCTGTATTAATGTCACTGTTGCCGCTAGGTAGCTAATTTTTTTTTTATTGCGATTTTTTTTTACTAAAGACATGTGGCTGAATAAATTTTGGCCTAAATGTTTGACTAAAACTTTAGTTTATTTGATTTTTCTTATAACAAAAAGTAAAAAATATTGTTTTTTTTTCAAAAATGTCGCTCTATTTTTGTATCTAGCGCAAAAAATAAAAATTGCAGAGGCGATCAAATACCACCAAAAGAAAGCTCTATTTGTGGGAAGAAAAGGACGCAAATTTTGTTTGGGAGCCACGTCGCATGACCGGGCAATTGTCTGTTAAAGCGACGCAGTGCCGAATTGTAAAAACCCCTTGGGTCATTTAGCAGCATATTGGTCCGGTCCTTAAGTGGTTAAAAAAGTTTGAAATATCCAATAAATTTCGTTCCACTTCATGATTGTGTCCCACTTGTTGTTGATTCTTCAAAAAAAAAATACAGTTTTATACCTTTATGTTTGAAGCCTGAAATGTGGCAAAAGGTTGCAAAGTTCAAGGGGGCCGAATACTTTCGCAAGGCACTGTAGATGGGGCAAACTGGCAGCAATTGATGGGGCACACTGGCGGAAATTGATGGGGCAAACTGGTGGCAATTGATGGGGCACACTGGCGGCAATTGATTGGGCACACTGGCAGCAATTGATGGGGCACACTGGCAGCAATTTATGGGGCACACTGGCAGCAATTTATGGGGCACACTGGCAGTAATTGATGGGGCACACTGGCAGTAATTGATGGGGCACACTTGCAGCAATTGATGGGGCACACTGGCAGCAATTGATGGGGCACAGTGGCGGCAATTGATGGGCACAGTGGCGGCAATTGATGGGCACAGTGGCGGCAATTGATGGGCACACTGGCAACAATTGATAGTTACAGTAGCTGCGTTTGATGGCACAGTGGTGGCAATTTATGGGCACAGTGGCTGCGCTTGATGGGCACAGTGGCTGCAATTGATGTTTTTTTGCGCCCCCCAAATATTTTGAGCACCAGCCGCCACTGTTGACCTCAAATGATATGGTTTTGAGAAGTTGGGATGTTGGCATTGTGCAAAGTCTCTAGGGGGAAAAAATGCATGGTACAGGCTGAAAATGCTCTGTAGCACAAAATCAGTGCCATCTTAATAGCATCATGGGCCCCTGGACAAAAAAAATCACTTTCTTTTCTATATTGGATAGTGCAAGAGAGGGTTATAATCCCTGTCAGATTTTTTTTGCCATCTGTATACCATCGCAGAGATTTCCCTTCACTTCCTGCCCCATACAAACAGGAAGTGAGAGGAAATCTCTGCAAATTAAGGGAATTTCTTGGGGACCCATTTTGTACTTTGCCCATAACTGACTTTACTAAATGTTTTGTTTGAGTGAAAGAACACCCTAAACTAGTTAAATTCTTTGTTCATTATCATTATGTCATTAAAATGCTTTGTTTTCAAATGTTATGGTTATGGTGGTTTCTGTTGTACTTCATTCCTACAAAAAATTTGATGGATTGCTTATATATGTAAACAGTCATTTTGATTCATTGTATTCTTTATTATAGTTAAGGCTCCATTCACACATGAGTGTAGCAATTTACTGGCGTACCTCTAAACAAAGAGCGACAATTTTGCAAAAAAATATACTTTTTTTATACTTTTTGCTATAATACATATCCAAAAAATATATATAAAAAAAAGTATTCATCAGTTAAGGCTGATATATATTCTTCTACATATAGGCGTATACTGATTGGTTTGCGCAAAAGTTATCACGTCTACAAACTATGGGATAGATTTATGGACTTTTATTTATTTTTTATTATTTTTACTAGTAATGGCAGTGATCTGCGATTTTGTGCGGGACTGCGACATTGTGACGGACAAACCTGACCCCAATTGACACTTTTTGGGGACCAGTGACATTATTACATTGATCAGTGCTATAAAAATGCACTGATCAATGTAAAAATGACACTGGCGGGAGAGGGTTATCACTAGAGGGTGATCAAGGGGTTAAGTGTGTTCCCGAGGCGTGTTCTAACTGAAGAGCTCACTGGGACACGACATGACAGAGATCGTGGTTCCTGATCCCGATTGGGAACAGAAGATCTCTGGCATGTCCCCTGTCAGAACGAGGATCTGCCTTGTTTACACTAGCAGATCCCTGTTCTGTCACTGTGCTAGGCGATCGCGGGTCGCCAGTGAACATCGAGTCCACCGACCCCTTTAGCCAATACAAAGCACTGGGGGGAGGAGAGGCAATTAAGGGTGGAGTGCTGCTGTTTGAGCAGAAAAGGAGCGAAAAAATGCTTGTAAAATGCTCAGTCTATGGGGCCAAAAACGCTTGTAATCTGCCAAAAAGAACATTCATATGAGAACAGGGACCATTAAAATGAATGGATTCGGCTTGTTAAACATTTTTAGAGCTACACGCTTCAAGCAGAAAATCACTCAGGTGTGAACGGGGCCTAAGGGTAATTTTGTCTAAGCAATGTAAAAGTTATGCATTGGTTCTGTTTAATGGCAGTTAAATAAAGTTCCAGGTTTCAGAAATGATTACCGCTTTCTATTGCTTATTTCACAAATGTCACACATATACACAGTCAATGCAAAAGCGTTCAATAGCTACTGCACTCTGAGGTTCAAGTAGATAGGAAATTATAGCAGAAATAGGGTTTGCTTTTATTTTAGCGTAAATTTACATAACAGTAATCCAGGCAAGCCACAATTTCATGTGAATATGTCAACAAACTACTCTCTCTAAATAACACTTTCTTGTACTGAAGTATGAATGCATTTTAAAAATGTAATTAGATATATAAAAACAATATTGAAAAGCTGGGCAAGTAGATCAGTTGGGTCATTTTTCCCCTTATACTGATTAAATACTGTGGGCCAGATTCACGTAGAATCGTGCAAAACTGCGGCGGCGTAACGTATGACATTTACGTTACGCCGCCGCAAGTTTTACAGGCAAGTGCTTTATTCTCAAAGAACTTGCCTGTAAAGTTGCGGTGGCGTAGTGTAAATCCCCCGGCGCAAGCCCGCGTAATTCAAATGAGCCGGGTAGGGGGCGTAGAGCATTTAAATTAGGCGCGTTCCCGCGCCGAACGTACTGCGCATGCGCCATCCCTAAAATTTCCCGACCTGCATTGCGCTAAATGACGTCGCAAGGACGTTTCGACGTGAACGTAAATGGCGTCCAGCCCCATTCACGGACGAGTTACACAAACAACGTAAATTTTTTAAATTGTGACGCGGGAACGACGGCCATACTTAACATTGGATACACCACCTAGGGGGCATGTTTATCTTTATGCTGCGTATCTCTTACGGAAACAGCATGTTTAAGTGTATCTCAGTTTGAGAATACATTTAAACATACGACGGGCTTAGATTCGGAGTTACGTCGGCGTATCTACTGATACGCCGGCGTAACTCTTTGTGAATCTGGCCCTGTATATCCCTCCCTCCGGACATAACCCTCCTCCCTGCGGCATGCAGCCTCAGTTTGTAAGAAGCCGTACAAACCTAAAAAGGAGGGGTGGGTGCTGTGTCTGTCCATGGACGACAGAGAAAAGGATTTTACGGTGAGTACAAAAATCCTATTTTCTCTATCGTCCATGGACGGACACAGCCTTCTCAAGTCTTGACAAGTGGGACGTCCCCAAGCAGTGTCAAAAAACGAGGGGTGGGAACAGTATCAGTAAAAACAAACAACTTCACCACAAACAAGCAGAGCTCCTCAACGGAGGAGGTGCAACTTTAAACAGCCAACTGCAAAACCTTGCGGCCGAAGGAAGCATCTGAAGATGCACTCACATCAACCTTGTAAAATTTGGAAAAGGTGTGAACGGACGACCAGGTCGCCGCCTTAAACACCTGTGAGACAGACGCTTGATGTTCGGAAAGCCCAGGAAGTACCAATTGCACTGGTCGAATGTGCCGTGACCGGAAAGGGGGGCGCCCGCCCCTTAAGAGCATAGGCCTTTATGACGGTCTGCATGATCCGCCGAGAAATGGTGGCCAATGAGACCGCCAGGCCCTTTTGTGGACCAGACACCAACACAAAAAGGGAGTCAGACCTCCGAAATGGAGCGGTAGCAGACAGGTACACCCGCAAAGTGCGTACCACGACTAAAGTATGTATCGCGACCTCCTTAGGGCAGCACAGTGGTGCAGTGAGTAGCACTTTCGCCTAGCAGCAAAAGGTTCGCTGGTTCGAATCCCAACCACGACACCATCTGCCTGGAGTTTGCATGTTCTCCCTGTGTCTGCGTGGGTTTCCTCCGGGTACTCCGGTTTCCTCCCACACTCCAAAGACATGCTGGTAGGTAAATTGGACCTCGTCCAAATTGGCCCAGTATATATGTATACATGTGTGTATGACTGTGTGTCCCTAGCGTGTCATGATCCTACAGGGTAAAAATGACCGCACCAGCCAAGCAGATACTGGCTGGAAAAAGCGCCCAGAGGCGATTCAGTTCGCATGCGTTGCGCTATACAAGTCATTCATTCATTCATTCATTCAGGAATGCGCCGGCCGAGGATACAAGGATGGAAGTACAATGTCCTCGTTCCGGTGAAAGGCCGAAAACCACCTTCGGAAGAAAGAAAGGTTGCCGGCGCAGCACCGCCTTATCCTTATGGAGGATCAAGTATGGTGACTTGCAAGACAAGGTCGCCAACTCAGAAACATGTCTGACAGAAGTAATGGCCACCAAAAAGGCCACCTTCTGAGATAGTGTCAAGAGAGGAATCTCTCTGATGTTTTCAAAGGGAGGTTTCTGAAGAACTGAGTGCGCCAGATTCAGATCCCATGGAGGAAGAGGTGATTTAAGAGGGGGAAGAATATGACGAATCCCCTGCACAAAGGTACCCACCAGAGAATGGGCCGCCAAAGGCCGCTGAAAGAACACAGCCAAGGCTGAAATCTGTCCCTTAATGGTGCTTAAGGCAAGTTTCTGATCCACTCCAAGCTGTAAAAACAGCAGGACCCTGGAAACCGAATACATCCGTGGACACCACCCCATCTCTTCGCACAAAGAGGTGTAGGCCTTCCAGGTGCGATGGTAGATCTTCCTGGAAGAAGACTTCCGTGCCCTCAGCATGGTTGAGATGACCGAGTCGGAAAGACCCCGGTCCCTTAAAGGGTTTGTAAAGGTAATGTTTTTTCCCTAAATAGCTTCCTTTAACTTAGTGCAGTCCTCCTTCACTTACCTTATCCTTTGCTTTTAAATGTCCTTATTTCTTCTGAGAAATCCTCACTTCCTGTTCTTCTGTCTGTAACTCCACACAGTAATGCAAGGCTTTCTCCCTGGTGTGGAGTGTCATGCTCGCCCCCTCCCTTGAGAGGGGAGGGGTCGAGCAGGAGAGTCAGGACGCCCACTAACACACAGCTCCTTTCTCTATCTGCAAAGTAGAGAGCGTCCTGACTCTCCTGCTCGCCCCCTTCCCCCTCAAGGGAGGGGGCGAGCACGACACTCCACACCAGGGAGAAAGGCTCACATTACTGTGTGGAGTTACAGGTAGAAGAACAGGAAGTGAGGATTTCTCAGAAGAAATAAGGACATTTAAAGAAAAATCGAAGGATGAGGTAAGTGAAGGAGGACTGCACTAAGGTAAAGGAAGCTATTTAGGGATTTTTTTTTTACCTTTACAACCCCTTTAATACCTGGCTTTCAATAACCATGCTGTTAAAGCCAGGGACTGTAAAGCAGGATGAAGTATGAGACCTTGACAAAGAAGGTCCTTCCGCATTGGCAGCCGCCAGGGTACATCCGCCACCAGGCGCACGAGATCGGCATACCATGGACTTCGAGCCCAGTCTGGAGCGATTAGAATCATCAGGATCCCCTCGGCCTCCACTCTGCGGAGCAGCCGAGGAAGCAACTTCAATGGGGTAAAGGCATAAATTAGCCGATACTGACCCCACGAGGCCACCAACGCGTCTGACGCATCTGCCCAGGGGTCTTTGGACCTGGCCACGAACCTCGACACCTTGCAATTGAGGCGAGAGGCCAGGAGATCCACGTCCGGTGTGCCCCACCTCCTGAAAAGGAGTGGAAACACCTCCGGATGCAATGACCATTCTCCCTGGTCCAGTATCTGGTGACTCAGGTAGTCTGCCTGCCAGTTTTCTACGCCCGGAATGTAGACGTCCGACAGAGCTGGCACGGGTCTTTCCGCCCACCTTAGAATGTGAGCGACCTCGGACGCTGCAACCGAGCTCTGTGTTCCCCCCGATGGTTGACATAAGCTACCGCCGTGGCATTGTCCGACTGAATCATGATTGGGCGACCTTGCAACCTCCTCGACCACGAGGAGAGGCATAGCCTGATTGCCCGAAGTTCCAGGACATTGATCGGCAGACGGGATTCTTCTAGAGTCCAGCGACCCTGGGCCGACTGGACCCCCCAGATGCCCCCCCAACCCGTGAGGCTGGCGTCCATCATAATCACCGTCCACTGGAAGGGAAGAAATGACTACCCAGAGCGAAGAGCCGGGGATCTCAGCCACCAATTCAGAGAGACTCTGACTATGTGACTTACCTGAATCTGACGATCCAGAGACAATGGAGATTTGTTCCATTTGGACAGGATCTCCCTCTGCAATACTCGAGTGTGGAACTGGGCATACGGTACTGCCTCGAATGAGGCTACCATCAGACCCAGAACTCGCATGCAAAATTACGGCTACAAGGCCGAATTACGGCTACAAGGCGGTTCCTTAACTCTGGGAGGACGTCCATGGATGTCCTCCCAGAATCGCGCTCCCGTGCACCCCCTGGGGCGCGCACATGGGAGTGTCTGTGACCGCTGGGTCCAGAGGACTCGGCGCATCATGGATCGTGATAAATTGCCGCTGATAGCAGCCATTTACCACGTGATCGCTCCGTCCAATGACGGAGTGATCACATGTAAACAAACCGGCGTCATTTGATGACGCCGGTTCCTCCCTCCTCTCTCTGTACTGATCGGTACAGTGTGAGAGGGAGAGAGCGGGTGTCAGCAGCGCTGTGGGCTGGATCTGTGACTATTGCAGTCACAAATCCAGCCAAACCCTGCTCAACCATCCCTGCAATACCCTGTGCAATACTCTGCAATACCCCTGCGCAATACTCTGCAATACCCCCTGCGCAGTACTCTGCAATACCCCCGCACAATACTCTGCAATACCCCCGCGCAATACTCTGCAATACCCCCTGTGCAATACCCCCTGCGCAATACTCTGCAATACCCCCTGCGCAATACTCTGCAATACCCCCTGCGCAATACTCTGCAATACCCCCTGCGCAATACTCTGCAATACCCCCTGCACAATACTCTGCAATACGCCTTGCACAATACTCTGCAATACCCCCGCGCAATACTCTGCAATACCCCCGCACAATACTCTGCAATACTCCCGCACAATACTCTGCTATACCCCCAAACAATTTTCAGATATTGGCACCATAGCTTGTAGACGCTATAACTTTCACAAAGACCAAATAATATTCACCAATTTGTACTTATTTTTACCAAAGATATGTAGCAGTATAAATTTTGCCCAAAATTTTTTAAGAGAAACAAAGAAATTCATTTTTTTACAGAATTTTCAGTCTTTTTTCTTTTATAGTGCAAACAATTTAAAACCCAACAGTGATTAAATACCACCAAAAGAAAGCTCCATTTGTGGGAAAAAAAGGACAAAAATTTCATATGGGTGTATGTATGTCTGAGTAATTGTCATTCAAAATGTGAGAGCACCAAAAGCTGAAAATTGGTCTGGTTATTAAGGGGGTTTAAGTGCCCAGTGGCCAAGTGGTTAAGCAAAACTGCTTTATAACTGGCTCTGTGAGTAATGCTTTATAACTCGCTCTGTTATTCCGCAGAGTTCCCCTTATACATCTGAATGCGCAGAGTTCCCTTATACTGTAAGATAAGTCTCTGCAGACTGATGTAAGGGAGAACTCTGTATAATCTAACATAAGGGATGGTCTGGGAACCCTGATTTAAGGGGGGAACACTGAGTACTCTGATACACAGAGAGGACTCTAGTGTAAGGGGGAATACTGTGGCCTCTGGTGTAAAGGGGGATATAAGGAGTGCTCTGAGAACCCTGATTTTCCTTAGTGTACTCACTCAGAGGCAGGAGAGAGAAGGGGGGAGACTTCAGTCATGGACATGGATGGATGGTGAGCTCACTTTCCCCTTGGCAGTCAGCACCTCTCATCCAGATTAGGGATGAGCCGAACACCCCCCGGTTCGCATCAGAACCTTCGAACGGACCGAAAGTTTGCGCGAACTTTAGAACCCCATTGAAGTCTATGGGACTCAAACGTTCGAAATCAAAAGTGCTATTTTTAAAGGCTAATATGCAAGTTATTGTCCTAAAAAGGGTCTGGGGACCTGGGTCCTGCCCCAGGAGACATGTATCAATCGAAAAAAAGTTTTAAAAACTGCAGTTTTTTCAGGGGGGCAGTGATTTTAATGATGCTTAAAGTGAAAAAAATAATAATATTCCTTTAAATATCATACCTGCTGGTTGTCTATATTATGCCTGTGAAGTGGAATGTGTTTAGAACTGTCTCTGCACAAAATGAGATTACTATAAGAAAAAAGTCATTTAAAACTGCTTGCGGCTTTAATGTAATGTCTGGTCCCTGCAATATGGATGAAAATCATTGAGAAAAATAGCATGGGGTACCCCCCCAGTCCATTACCAGCCCCTTTGGGTCTTGTATGGATATTAAGGGAAATCATTAGCCAGCAATGCACTGCAATGCCGCAGTAAATTATGGGCCGCGACGTGCCACTGGAATTTGGTGCGAACGGCCCATAACGTTCGCAATTCAACGAACGAGCGAACATACGATGTTCGAGTTGAAGCTCATCCCTAATCCAGATGTATCTGAGGCTGCTGGACTTCAAATTTACACCCCCACTTTACTTTTCTGAGGCACAGTGCCTGGGATTGGAGTGTGGGCAGTTACAGATGGGTGGGGGAAGGAAGAGGAGCAGTTCAAGCCCTCTCTCCTCTCCCATCTGTAGGCGGGGAGATTTGTTAGTCCTGGCTTTGGGCAGTGTGAAAGAGACAACAGCGTCTGTCAACTTTGCAGGCAACTTTACCAGGAACTTTGCCGGCAACTTTACCGTGAACTTTTCCGGCAACTTAGATGGGAACTTTGCCGGGAACCTTGTCAGGAACTTTGCTGGCAACTTTACCTAGAACTTTCCGGCAACTTAGATGGGAACTTTGCCGGGAACCTTGCCAGGAACTTTGCCGACAACTTTACCGGTAACTTTGCCGGCAAGTGGGCCGGCAACTTTGCCAGCAACTTTACCGGCAACTTTGCCGGTCACTTTCCCGGCAACTATACTGGTAACTTTGCCAGCAACTTTGCTGGAAATTTTTCCGCCAACTTGGCCGCCAACTATACCATCAACTTTACTGGGAACTTTCTGGCAACTTTTTCCAGGAACTCTGCTGGCAACATTGCAGGGAACTTTGTCGGAAACTTTACCGTGAACGATGCCAGCAACTTTGCCGTGAACTTTGCCGGTAAATTTTCTGGCAACTTTACCGGGAACTTTGCAGGCAACTTTTCCAGGAATTTTGTCTGAGACTTTTCCGGCAAAAATGCCGAAAACTTTTCCGGCAACTTTGCCAGAAATTTTTCCGCCAACTTACCCGGCAACTTTACCAGCAACTTTACCGGCAACTTTTCCGGGAACTTTACTGGCAACTTTACCAGCAACTTTGCCGGAAACTTTACCGGGAACTTTTCTGGCAACTTTACTGACAACTTTTCCGGCAACTTTACCGGCAACTTTGCCT
Organism: Rana temporaria; assembly: GCF_905171775.1. NCBI lineage: Eukaryota > Metazoa > Chordata > Amphibia > Anura > Ranidae > Rana > Rana temporaria. Next base: position 398,851,266 of record NC_053489.1, on the reverse strand, counting down.
GCCACTTTGCTGGCATTTATACCAGTAAATTTGCCGGCAACATTGCCAGAAATTGTGCTGCCAACTTGGCCGGCAACTTTACCAACAACTTTACTGACAACTTTACTGGCAACTTTGCCGGGAACTCCGCCGGCAACATTGCCGGGAACTTTTCGGGCAACTCTTTTCCGGCACCTTTACCGTGAACTATGCCGGCAACTTTGTCGTGAACTTTTCCGGCAACCTTGCCGGTAACTTTACTGGCAACTTTGCCAGGAACTCTGCTGGCAACTTTGCCGGGAACTTTTCTGGCAACTTTACCTTGAACTATGCCGGCAACTTTGCCGGTAACTTTCCTGGCAACTTTGCTGGGAACTTTGCCGGCAACATTACAGTAAAATATGCCAGCAAATTTTCCGGCAAATTTGCCGGTAACTTTCCTGGCAACTTTACTGGGAACTTTTCCGGCAACATTACAGTGAACTATGCTGGCAAATTTTCCGGCAACTTTGCCGGTAACTTTAGTGGAAACTTTGCCGGCAACTTTACTGGGAACTTTCCGGCAACTATGCCGAGAACTTTTCCAGCAACTTAGAAGGGAACTTCGCCGGGAACCTTGCCGGCAACTTTTCCGGCAACTTTACTGGCAACTTTTCCGGCAATTTGGCCGCCAACTTGGCCAGCAACTTTACTGGCAACTTTGCCGGCCACTTTGCTGGCAACATTACAGTGAACTATGCCGGACAATTTGCCGGTAACTTTACTGGTAACTTTGCCAGGAACTTTGCCGGCAACTTAGATGGAAACTTTGCCGGGAACCTTGCCGGGAACTTTTCCAGCAAGTTGGCCGGCAACTTTGCCAGCAACTTTACCGGCAACTTTGCCGGTCACTTTCCCGGCAACTATACTGGTAACTTTGCCAGCAAATTTTGCCACCAACTTGGCCGCCAACTTTGCCATCAACTTTACTGGGAACTTTGCCGGCAACTTTTCCGGCAACTTTGCCAGGAACTCTGCTGGCAACATTGCAGGGAACTTTGCCGGAAACTTTACCATGAACGATGCCAGCAACTTTGCCATGAACTTTGCCGGTAACTTTTCTGGCAACTTTACCGGGAACTTTGCAGGCAACTTTTCCCGGAATTTTGTCTGAGACTTTTCCGGCAACTTTGCCAGAAATGTTTCCGCCAACTTACCCGGCAACTTTACCAGCAACTTTACCGTCAACATTGCCGGGAACTTTACTGGCAACTTTGCAGGCAACTTTACCAGCAACTTTGCCGGAAACTTTACCGGGAACTTTTCTGGCAACTTTACCTGCAACGTTAATGACAACTTTTCTGGCAACTTTTCCGGCAACTTTACCGGCATTTATACCAGTAAATTTGCCGGCAACATTGCCGGTAACTTTCCTGGCAAGTTCACGGCAACTTTACCGTGAACGATGCCGGCAACTTTGCCGGTAACTTTCCTGGCAACTTTGCCGGCAACATTACAAGGAACTATGCCAGCAAATTTCCGGCAACTTTGCCGGTAACTTTCCTGGCAACTTTACTGGGAACTTTGCCGGCAACATTACAGTGAACTATGCCGGCAAATTTTTCGGCAACTTTGCCAGTAACTTTAGTGGAAACTTTGCCAGCAACTTTACCGGGAACTTTGCCGGCAACTATGCCGAGAACTTTTCCGGCAACTTTGCCGGCAACATTACAGTGAACTATGCTGGCAAATTTTCCGGCAACTTTGCCGGTAACTTTACTGGTAACTTTGCCGGGAACTTTGCCAGCAACTTAGATGGGAACTTTGCCGGGAACCTTGCCGGGAACTTTTCCAGCAAGTTGGCCGACAACTTTGCCAGCAACTTTGCCGGCCACTTTTCCGTAAATTTTACCGGGAACTTTCCGGCAACTTTACCGGCTACTTTACTGGCAACTTTGCCGGACACTTTACCGGACACTTTTCCGTCAATTTTACCGGGAACTTTCCGGCAACTTTACCGGCTACTTTACTGGCAACTTTGCCAGGGAACTCTTCCGGCAACATTGCTGGGAACTTTTCTGGCAACTCTTTGCCTGCAACTTTGCCGGCCACTTTTCCTGCATCTATACGTAACTTTTCCGGCAACTTTACCTGCAACTTTACTGACAACTTTTCTGGCAACTTTTCCGGCAACTTTGTCGTGAACTTTGCCGGCAACTTTGTCGGTAACTTTACTGGCAACTTTGCCAGGAACTCTGCTGGCAACTTTGTTGTGAACTTTGCCGGCAACTTTACCGTGAACTATGCCGGCAACTTTGCCGGTAACTTTCCTGGCAACTTTGCGGCAACATTACAAGGAACTATGCCAGCAAATTTTCCGGCAACTTTGCCGGTAACTTTCCTGGCAACTTTACTGGGAACTTTGCCGGCAACATTACAGTGAACTATGCCGGCAAATTTTTCGGCAACTTTGCCGGTAACTTTAGTGGAAACTTTGCTGGAAACTTTACCGGGAACTTTGCCGGCAACTATGCCGAGAACTTTTCCAGCAACTTAGAAGGGAACTTCGCCGGGAACCTTACCGGCAACTTTTCCGGCAACTTGGCCGGCAACTTTTCCGGCAACTTGGCCGGCAACTTGGCCGGCAACTTGGCCGGCAACTTGGCCGGCAACTTGGCCGGCAACTTGGCCGGCAACTTGGCCGGCAACTTTGCCGGCAACATTACAGTGAACTATGCTGGCAATTTTTCCGGCAACTTTGCCGGTAACTTTACTGGTAACTTTGCCGGGAACTTTGCCGGCAACTTAGATGGGAACTTTGCCGGGAACCTTGCCGGGATCTTTTCCAGCAAGTTGGCCAACAACTTTGCCAGCAACTTTGCCGGACACTTTCCGGCAACTATACTGGTAACTTTTCTGGCAACTTTGCTGGAAATTTTGCCGCCAACTTGGCCGCCAACTTTAAAAGCAACTTTGCCGTCAACTTTACTGGGAACTTTCCGGCAACTTTCCTGGCAACTTTGCCAGGAACTCTGCCGGCAACATTGCAGGGAACTTTGCCAGCAACTTTACAGTGAACTATACCAGCAACTTTGCCATGAACTTTGCTGGCAACTTTGCCGTGAACTTTGCTGGCAACTTTTCTGGCAACTTTACCCGGAACTTTTCTGGCAACATTTTCAGGAATTTTGTCGGAGACTTTTCCAGCAACTATGCCGGAAACTTTTCCAGCAATTTTGCCAGAAATGTTGCCGACAACGTTACATCAACTTTCCGGCAACTTTGCCGGGAACTTTTCTTACAACTTTACCGTGAACTTTTCCGGCAACTTAGATGGGAACTTTCCTGGGAACTTTACCTAGAACTTTTCCGACAACTTGGATGGGAACTTTGCCGGGAACCTTGCTGGGAACTTTGCCGACAACTTTACCGGTAATTTTGCCAGCAAGTTGGCCGGCAACTTTGCCGGTCACTTTCCCGGCAACTATACTGGTAACTTTTCCGGCAACTTTGCTGGAGATTTTGCCGCCAACTTGGCCGCCAACTTTACCATCAACTTTGCCATCAACTTTACCGGGAACTTTCCGGCAACTTTGCCAGGAACTCTGCTGGCAACATTGCAGGGAACTTTTCCGGCAACTTTACCGTGAACGATGCCAGCAACTTTGACGTGAACTTTGCTTACAACTTTACCGTGAACTTTTCCGGCAACTTAGATGGGAACTTTCCTGGGAACCTTGCCGGGAACTTTGCCGGCAACTTTACCTAGAACTTTTCCGACAACTTAGATGGGAACTTTGCCGGGAACTTTGCCGACAACTTTACCGGTAATTTTGCCAGCAAGTTGGCCGGCAACTTTGCTGGTCACTTTCCCGGCAACTATACTGGTAACTTTTCCGGCAACTTTGCTGGAGATTTTGCCGCCAACTTGGCCGCCAACTTTACCATCAACTTTGCCATCAACTTTACCGGGAACTTTCCGGCAACTTTGCCAGGAACTCTGCTGGCAACATTGCAGGGAACTTTTCCGCAACTTTACCGTGAACGATGCCAGCAACTTTGCCGTGAACTTTGCCGGTAACTTTTCTGGCAACTTTACCGGGAACTTTGCAGGCAACTTTTCCAGGAATTTTGGCTGAGACTTTTCCGGCAACTTTGCCAGAAATTTTTCCGCCAACTTACCCGGGAACTTTACCAGCAACTTTACCGGCAACTTTTCCGGGAACTTTGGCGGTAACTTTACTGGCAACTTTGCAGGCAACTTTTCTGGCAACTTTGCCGGCCACTTTTCCGGCATTTATACCAGTAAATTTGCCTGCAACATTGCCAGAAATTGTGCTGCCAACTTGGCCGGCAACTTTACCAACAACTTTACCGACAACTTTTCTGGCAACTTTGCCGGGAACTCTGCCGGCAACATTGCCGGGAACTTTTCGGGCAACTGTTTTCCGGCAACTTTACCGTGAACTATGCCTGCAACTTTGTTGTGAACTTTTCCGGCAACTTTGCCAGGAACTCTGCTGGCAACTTTGCCGGGAACTTTCCTGGCAACTTTGCTGGCAACTTTGCCGGAAACATTACAGTGAACTATGCCAGCAAATTTTCCGGCAACTTTGCCGGTAACTTTCCTGGCAACTTTACTGGGAACTTTTCTGGCAACATTACAGTGAACTATGCCAGCAAATTTTCCGGCAACTTTGCCGGTAACTTTCCTGGCAACTTTACTGGGAACTTTTCCGGCAACATTACAGTGAACTATGCCGGCTAATTTTCCGGCAACTTTGCCGGTAACTTTACTGGAAACTTTTCCGGCAACTTTACCGGGAACTTTTACGGCAACTATGCCGAGAACTTTTCCAGCAACTTAGAAGGGAACTTTGCCGGCAACTTTACCTGCAACTTTTCTGGCAACTTTGCCGGCAAGTTGGTCAGCAACTTGGCCGGCAACTTTACTGGCAACTTTGCCGGCCACTTTTCCGGCAACTATACTGGTAAATTTCCTGGCAACTTTGCTGAAAATTTTGCCGCCAACTTGGCCGCCAACTTTACCAGCAACTTTGCCGTCAACTTTACCAGGAACTTTCCAGCAACTTTACTGGCAACTTTGCCAGGAACTCTGCCGGTTACATTGCAGGCAACTTTGCCAGCAACTCTTTCCGGCAACTTTACCATAAACTATGCCGGCAACTTTGCCGGTAACTTTTCTGGCAACTTTACCGGGAACTTTGCCGGAAACTTTTCTGGTCATTTTGTCGGAGACTTTGCCGGAAACTATGCCGGAAACTTGTCCGGCAACTATGTCAGAAATGTTGCCGCCAACTTAGCCGGCAACTTTACCAGCAACTTTACCAGCAACTTTTCTGGCAACTTTACCGGCCACTTTTCCGTCAATTTTACCGGCAACTTTACCGGCAACTTTGTCGGGAACTTCGACGGAAACTTTGCTGACAACTTTTCCGGCAACTTTTCCGGCAACTTTACCGGCAACTTTGCCGGCCACTTTTCCATCAAATTTACCGGGAATTTTTCAGCAACTTTACCGGCTACTTTACCAGCAACTTTGCCAGGGAACTCTTCCGGCAATATTGCCGGGAACTTTTCCGGCAACTCTTTGCCTGCAACTTTGCAGGCCACTTTACTAGCCACTTTTCCGGCATCTATACGTAACTTTGCTGGCAACATTGCCAGAAATGTTGCCGCCAACATGGCCGGCAACTTTACCAGCAACTTTGCCATCAATTTTACCGGGAACTTTCCGACAACTTTACCGGCAACTTTACTGGCAACTTTGCCGGGAACTCTGTCGGCAACATTGCCGGGAACTTTACCGGGAACTTTACCGGGAACTTTTCCGACAACTCTGCAAGCAACTTTGCCGGGAATTTTTCCGGCAACTCTACCGGCAACTTTGCTAGTAACTTTACCGGCAAATATTTCCGGGAAACTTTACCGGGAACTTTGCTGGCAACTTTACCCCGAACTATGCCGGAAACTCTGCCAGCAACTTTGCTGGGAACTTTGCCGGCAACTCTACCGGCAACTTTGCTAGCAACTTTACCAGCAAATATTTGCGGCAACTTTACCGGGAACTTTTCTGGCAACATTACCGGGAATGTTGCCGGAAACCTCACAATGAACTATGCCAGCAACTTTGCTGGTAACTTTACTGGCAACTTTACCGGGAACTTTGCCGGCAAGTTGGCTGGCTACTTTACCAGCAGCTTTACCAGGAACTTTTCCGGCAACTTTTCTGGCAACTATACCGGTAACTTTGCAGAGAACTTTCCGGCAACTATGTCGAGGACTTTTCCAGCAACTTTACCAGGAACATTTCTGGCAACTTTATGGGAACTTTTCTGGCAACTTTACCGGGAGCGTTGCCGGAAACTTTACAGTGTACTATTCCGGCAACTCTGCCTTTAACTTTTCCGGCAACTTTACCGGGAACTTTTCCGGCAACTTTGCTGGGAATTTTTCCGGCAACTTAGCCAGGTACTTTGCCGTGAACTTTGCAGCCAACTTTTCCAGCAACTTTGCCAGAAATGTTGCCGCCAACATAGCCAGCAACTTTACCAGCAACTTTACCGGGAACTTTTCCGGCAACTTTACTGGCAACTATACCGGTAATTTTTCCGGCAACTTTCCCAGGAATTTTGTCAGAAACTTTACCCGGGACTATTCCGGCAATTTTACCAGCGACTTTGCCGGGGACTTTGCCGGCAACAATGCCAAGAACGTTATCGGGAACTTTGCCGGCAACTTTGCCCACAATTTTACCGGCAACTTTGGAGGAATCAAATTAAACACCACATCCCAATAAATTAAGAAAACATTTAAGGGACTAGAGGTCACAAGCCTCGGGACTTTATAGGTGTTAAATGTAGGGATATAGAATCACTAATACAGCATATAAAATTAAGAAATCTTTATTACAAAAGATAAAAAACAACTTTGTATTCATATCAATACCACTCTCAACATGTTTCACTCGGCAGAGCTTCTTCAGGAGATTTTGGTGTGGCGTCTATGCTATAAACAACAAAAGATGAAATTAGTATATATATATATATATATATATATATATATATAGATAGATATATATATAAAGATTATGCAAATATGGTAAGAAAAAAATATGTAGAATATCAAAATATGGGGCAATATAAGAATATCACTTTTGGTAATCCACTGCCAGCGCTCTCCACTTATCCCTGCTTTGGGTGCTTATTCCTGAGATGAGATATGTGTGTCCATAGACATACACAAAGACAGTAAGCCAGCACCCCTCCCTCCTCACAAGAGTTTGAATGACAGCCTATAACTCCCACCGCGTCAGGTAAGTGTTTGTGGGGGGAGGTGTTGAAGGACAGGGAATGCATTAAGGTAAAAGTTTTTTTGAGTTTAGAACCACTTTATGCTGCTTCTATTACAGGTTTCTTTTCCTATGGTAATATGACTGCTTTATATTTATAATTAACCTTAAGGATAGGTTCACACTATATGCAGGTGAGGGACTGCATATAATTGCACTCTTTCCTGCACCCGCATCATAGATGTGCTGTTGTTAGAAGACACACAGGGGCAAAATTAATGGCACCCTATGCCCTGGAAATGAGAGTGTGTTTTCCCATGCTGGGAACCTCATATCACTATGAAGTTTCCCTGTGGCTGCAATTTTGTATATGGTGCAGGGACCTTTTTTATGTGCTTTCCATAGGTACAGCAGCCTATTCCAATAAATTTGTTGGCTGTGCCCGTGCAAATGCGGGGACTGGGAAACCTGTATAGTGTAAACCTAACCAAAATCCCCAAAATGCAACCTTAAAAAAATAAATAAAAATTATCTTCCATAACAAAGATCTTTAAATGAAGAGATGTTTTGTTTAATGTATACTTAGTGTGTTATCTAAATTCTGAGACACAGAACAAAAACAGGAAGATACAAGGTAGCCAACACATTTCAGGGGCCAAACAATTCCCTTTCCTCAGGGCAGAAACAAGACACGTCAATAATCTTGGTAAGTATGGAAAAGGAATCAAGGACAAGATCCTAAAAAGAAAAAGACTTGATGTTTATAAAATAAAAAAAAAACGAATTGTAATTAATATAGAGCATATAAATCAATAAAATACCCCAAAAAATGAAAAATTTGTATAGAATTATTATGTATGTGTCAGATACTGTAACTAAATTACAATATTTATACACAGTATATCATGAGTATAAAGCAGTTATCAGGATGTCCACCAGGGGGCACATGTATGCACAATAATACAGCCACTGCCTATTTCTAATGTAATATACAGTATGTTTCAAAAAGCTCTCTCCATATGTATGGATATAAAAAACACAGAAAAAACACAGAAAAACACAAAACAATCAAATATCTGGAGAGTTAAATATCTTATTCCAAAATAATCAAGTAACTCAAACGATGGGATGAGTATGGATAGTTAGGAATGAACATGCTTTAAAAGGAAAAATAAAACACACAAGAGGGAGCAAACACCTAGTACATTACCAGAGATTTAGGGGCAGATCCAGAAAGAATTGCATGGGCGCAGTGTATGTGAGATACGCTACGCCGCTGTAACTTACTTGTTGTAGTTTTGAATCCTCAAAGAATTTGCGCCGTAAGTTACGGCGGCGTAGTGTATCTCTCGCGGCGCAATGGCGCCTAATTCAAATCGGCGAGTAGGGGGGCGTGTTTCATTTAAATGAAGCGCATCCCCGCGCCGAACGAACTGCGCATGCGGCATCCCTAAATTTCCCGCCGTGCATTGCGTGAAATGACGTCGCAAGGACGTCATTGTTTTGACTTGGACGTAAATTACGTCCATCCCGCGATTCACGGACGACTTACGCAAACGAAAAAAAAAATTCAAATTAAACGCGGGAACGACGGCCATACTTAACATAGCAGGTCTAACTTTACGCCACGAAATAGCAGCTTTAACTATACGGCGGAAAAAGCCGACTAGAGACAACGTAAAATAATGCGACGGCCGCTCGTACGTTCGTGGATCGTCGGAAATAGCTAATTTGCATACTCGACGCAGAAAACGACAGGAACGCCACCCAGCGGACGCCGAAGAATTGCATCTTAGATCCGAAGGCGTACGAAGACGTACGCCTGTCGGATCTAACCCAGATGCCGTCGTATCTTGTTTTGAGGATTCAAAACAACGATACGACGCGGGAAATTTGAAAGTACGCCGGCGTATCAGTAGATACGCCGGCGTACTCTCTCTGTGGATCTGCCCCATATATATAAAAATATGGAAAATAACAAAATGAGTACTTACATAAGTAGGAGTTACAAAAGCATTAAAACCATGAGGCACCATGTAGTGCAGGAATCGCATGACCAAACAAGCAACCCTGCTAGGTCGGCGAGAGCTAGCTATGCTAGTCATTAAGGAATATATATAATCACTCAACTAATCTCAATAACATTTACAGGAGGCGGTGAGGTCTGAGGCACTGACGGGTCAAAGATCCACTTTAGTGGTACACAAACAATGTATGAATCCCCAAAAAATATTTAAAAAGAAAATAGAGATGAGAATATGGCCCACTGCATTAACGACTAAGGAGTATATGTTACGCAAAATATGTAAATAAGTATAGCCCTCCCCTTATGTGAAGGTGATGCCAATCATTTGTTAATATGGCGAAAAATGAAGATGTGGCCCAGGGTTGCCAACTTACAGTAAATTTACAAACTGTTTGTAAAATCCGTAATTTTTGCAACTGTCCACACTCTGCATGTCCGTAAGGCCACTTTCACATGTACGGATCCCGTGAGGATCCGTACATGTGTATCCGCTGAGCCGGCAGATGACAGGGCGGTCCCCGCACACTGGGACCGTCTCCCGTGTTCACCCGATCCGCTCTGCAGACGGATGGAAAAAATAGGATTTTCCTCCATCTGCAGAATCGGAGCATTGCGGACACCGTTGAGATCGGGTGTCAGCGGATGTTCATCCGCTGACACATGCTATCTCATAGGGATTAATGTATGTCCCCTTTTCATCCGTAAACGGATGGATGAAAAAGCGGACATACGGTCCACATGTGTGAAAGGGGCCTAATAGACATTCATGGCCAGATGTAAAAATTACAGATTTTACAAACGTTTTGTAAATTTACTGAAATTTGGCAACCCTAATATGGCCATAAATGGTGGCTGATGGAACGCAAGCCCGGGTCAGCTCCAAACTGTTCAAGAATAGAATGGACAGAGATGCAGCCATGGCTAATGGCTGCTGGAATACAGCCATTAGTCAAACACTTGGTGCCGGGACCATGCTAACAAAAACAAAAAGGCCAAGTCACAGCACAAACAGTGCACTGTTAAGCCACCAGTCATGGCCAAATCTTCATTTTCCCCATGATTGGACAATGCACAGGAGTTACAAATTATTGATAACACCATACTTGCATTTGTTGTCTTACATATTCTCCTCATATTCTCAGTTTGTGTATGCAGTGGGCCATATTCTCATCTCTAGTTTTTACTTTTGGACACATACAGGGCCAAATTTAGAAAGGAGATACGACGGCGTATCTCCAGATACACCGTCGTATCTCTGAGTCTGGCGGGTCGTATATATGCGCCTGATTCATAGAATCAGTTACGCATAGATTTCTATTAGATCCGACCGGCGTAAGTCTCTTACGCCGTCGGATCTTAACTGCATATTTACGCTGGCCGCTAGGGGCGTGTAGGCTGATTTACGCCTAGAATATGTAAATCAGCTAGATACGCGAATTCACGAACCTACGCCCGGCCGACGAAGTACAGTTACGCCATTTACGTTAGGCTTTTCCCGGCGTAAAGTTACCCCTGCTATATGCGGCGTACCAATGTTAAGTATGGCCGTCGTTTCCGCGACGAAATTTTAAAAATTTACGTCGTTTGCGTAAGTCGTCCGTGAATGGGGCTGGACGTCATTTACGTTCACGTCGAAACCAATACGTCCTTGCGGCGTACTTTGGAGCAATGCACACTGGGAAATTCCACGGATGGCGCATGCGCCGTTCGTGAAAAACGTCAATCACTTCGGGTCAGGGTTGATTTACATAACACACGCCCACCTCTTCACAATTTGAATTAGGCGGGCTTACGCCGGCCCATTTTTAGGCTACGCCGCCGCAACTTTCTTTTAAGAATACGGCACTTGCCTGTAAAAGTTGCGGAGGCGTAATGTAAATAGGATACGTTACGCCCGCAAAAAGAAACGCCATTCTACGTGAATCTACCCCACATTGTTTTTGTACCACCAAAGTAGACCTTTGACCCCGTCAGTGCCTTAGACCTCACTGCTTCCTGTGGGCGTTATTGAGACTAGTTGAGTGAGTATATATATAACTTAATGGATATGCTGGCTAGTTTAGCTCTTAAGAAGGGGGTATGCCCCCGAAACGCATCAGCTCACATGCCTAGCAGGATTGTTTGTTGGGTCTCGCAATTCCTGCACTACACGGTATCTTGTGGTTTTAATGCTTTTGTACCTTTTACTTTTCTAAGTACCCATTTTGTCATCTTCCACATTTTTATATATTAAAGTGGAAGTTAACTTCCATGCATGACTTTTACCATGGTAAGATTATAATAAGGCTTACCTATAGGTAATAATGGAAATATCTCCTAAACATGCACTTTTTAGGAGATATTTAGTTTACATGCAGCCAGTGACATCACTGGTGCATGCGCTCTGAAGGAACGGCCACCTGTGCCGTGATCCGCAGCGCGATCAATCATCGCGGCTCCAGTCAGTCACAGAGCCGAAGCCAGTGAACCCGGAAGCAAGATGAGTTAAGATGTAAGCAGTTTTTTAGGTGGACCTGAACGGGTGCTCTGGGCTCCTCTATGGAGCCACGGATGTCAGCGGTGACATGCCCGCTGACATCCGACCCGCTCCGATCCGCCAAAGTGTGACGGAGTTAAACTCTACTTTTGATTCCGTCGGGCAGATCGGATCGGGGTGACAACAGACTCTATGGTCCGTCGTCATTCGATCCCCCATAGGGGAGAGCTGCGCTCTGACAGGTCGGTCCCTGCATAGTGTGTAGAGACAGGCCTATCATCTACCTGCTCAGTGGGGATCAATGAAGCGCACGGACAGCCCCGTGTGAAAGGGCCCTTACTTTGCAGGGTAAAAAGAAAAATGTCCAGCTGTTTACAACTGCTTTAAATTTCTGGTAATTCACTAGGCGCTTGCACTCTCCTGTGGGCTAGATTCAGGTAGGGGCGCGCAATGTTACGGCGGCACAGCGTATCGTATTTACGCTACGTCGCCGTAAGTTATAGAGGCAAGTGCTGTATTCACAAAGCACTTGCCTTCTAAGTTACGGAGGCGTATCGTAAATGGGGCCGGCGTAAGCGTGCGGAATTCAAATGTGGATGAGGGGGCGTGTTTTATGTAAATTCTTGGTGACCCGACGTGATTGACGTTTTCCCGAACGGCGCATGCGCCGTCCGTGGAATTTCCCAGTGTACATTGCTCCAAAGTACGCCGCAAGGACGTCATTGGTTTCTACGTGAATGTAAATTACGTCCAGCCCTATTCGCAAACGACTTACGCAAACAACGTAAAAAATTCTAATTTTGACACAGGACCGACGGCCATACTTAACATTGCATGCGCCTCCTAATAGCAGGAGTAACCTTACGCCGAAAAAGCCTAACGTAAACAACGTAAAAAAATAGCGCCGGGCGTACATAAATTTGTGAATCGGCGTATCTAGGTCATTTGCATATTCTACGCCAAAAACTACGGAAGCGCCACCTAGCGGCCAGCGTAAATATGCACCCTAAGATACGACGGTGTAAGAGACTTACGCCAGTCGCATCTTAGGCTAATGTCGGCGTATCTTGCTTTCTAAATACAGAAAGAAGATACGCCGGCGCAGATTTGAATTTACGCGGCGTATCTATAGATACGCAGGCGTAAATTCTCTCTGAATCTAGCCCAGTGTGTTTTCTTTAGAGTTGTATATTGGATTCCCTGATCTGAGGAGGGTTGCATCAGCCGAGCATTCCTGACAAAAGTCCTACTGTTGCCATTTATGGATTATTACTTATTTTGACTGTGGCGAATCTCTGAGAGCTAAAAGTGATTGTGTGTTTCATTTTTTAAAAGGATGTTGGAACTTAAATATTAGTCCATAGTACATGGTTGATTATTTAATGAACATAATGTATAAAATGAGAAAAAAATATTAATTATACATTTTTAGAATTTGGAAGGAAAACATGATCTAGTTTTTCAAACCAGGACATGAAAATGTCAAAACAATGAGGTAACCAATAAAACCTCAAGGGACCAGATGGAACAACATCCAGTTAAACATTGAATGTTGTATACTTTGTTGTTGAAATAGGACACCTAACACTAGGTTCACACTATTGCAGCTGTGACTTGATCTGATTTTCAGTGTGATTTTGTAGTGTGACATTTTAATGCATTTTTGATCCAGTTTTCATTATTTGTTATGTAGTAAAATGTGAGCTTAAAAAACACTGTCCATAAGGGAAGTACAGAGACAACCATTGTGGGCTTCCTAAAAAAAGTTGGAGTCTAGCTAGTTGCCTGGCTGTGTCCGACTAAATCTGAACTGTTAATTTAACCACTTAAGGACCCCTTCACGCCGATATACGTTGGCAGAAGGGCATGGCTGGGCACAAGCATGTACCTGTACGTCACCTTTAAGAGCCTAGCCGTGGGTCGCGAGCCACAGGAACCGCAGAGGTGATCAAATACCACCAAAAGAAAGCTCTATTTGTGGGTAAAAAAGGACGTCAATTTTGTTTGGGAGCCACGTCGCACGACCGCGCACTTGTCAGTTAAAGGGACGCAGTGCCAAATCGCAAAAAGAGGCCTGGTCTTTTAGCTACAAAATGGTCCGGGGCTTAAGTGTGAGTGTTTGTAAAGGCAGAAGGTTTTTCATTATAATACATTCTATGCATTAACATAAAAAAACTTCTGTGTGCAGCAGCCCCCCTCAGCCCCCCCCTAATACTTACCTGAGTCCCATCTCTATCCACAAGTCCCTCGGCCATCCAGCACTCCCCCTCCCCATTCTTAGAGACACAGAAGCATCGCCATTGGCTTCCACAGCTGTCAGTCAAAGTCACTTAGCCAATCGGGAGAGAGAGGGGACGGGGCCAAATGGCAACTCTGTGTCTGAATGGACACACAGAGCTGTGACTTGGCTCGGGTGCCACCATAGCAAGCTGCGTGCTGTGGGGGCACTTGACAGGAGGGAGGGGCCAGGAACAGCGAAGAGGGACCTGAGAAGAGGAGGGTCTGGGCTGCTCTGTGCAAAACCACTTCACAGAGGAGGTAAGTATAACATGTTTATTTTTATTTTTTTTATAAAGAGACTTTATGGTCATTTTGATGGAAATAAACAAAAAGAACACCAGACGGTCATCTTATTAGTTCATCGTCATTTATTGTTGGTACAATTAAAACAACAGGAGTATATAAATATCCAACACTTTTCTGGGGCCAAACAATCCCCTTATTTAGGAATGAAACAAAGCACATCACGAATTGTTGTAATTATGGACAATAAGAAAGATGTATGCAAACAAAAACAAAAAAATCACTCAAATAATGCATTAATGTAGAGAATAAAAAGCATCAAAATACCACAGTAGAGAAACATAAGTATATAATAAAGTTAATAGGTGTGTATAAGGCCTTGTACTCACGGCAGGACATGTCCGATGAAAACGGTCTGCAGACCGTTTCCATCGGACATGTCTGGCCGGGGACTTCTGTACGATGGCTATACACACCATCGAACAGAAGTCCGCGCGTAAACAATACGCGGGGCGTGTCCGCGGTGTCGCCGCGTCGATGACGCGGTATCGCCGCGACAATGACGCGGCGACGTGGGCGGCCCGCCTTTAAAATGCTTCCACGCATGCGTCAAAGTCATTCGACGCATGCGAGGGATGGCGGGCGGCAGGACATGTACGGTAGGTCTGTACAGACGACCGTACATGTCCGGGCGGACAGGTTTCCAGCGGACTGTTTTAAAGCAATGCCAGGAAACAGTTGTCCGCTGGAAACCTGTCCGATCCGCCCGAAAATGGTCCGCTCGGGCCAACACACGGCCAAACATGTCTGCTGAAACTGGTCTGCGGACCAGTTTCAGCAGACATGTTTGGTCGTGAGTATGGGGCCTCACAGAACTGCATGACTCTATTTATATATACATTATGAACACAAAGTAATTGTCGGGATGTTCACCGGAGGACACGTACCATACTGTATATGGCAATCACTGCCTAAAACGGGTAAAAAAAAAACTCTGCATTAGAAAGAGGGACTCATCTATTCAACTTTTTACAAATACATCTATAAAAATATGGGCATGGATATAAAAAAATAGAAAAACATTAGGTGGAAAGTTATGTCTCTTTTGCAATAAGACACATTTACTTGCCTGCTCACGGTCTTCTAATGGATGTACATGCAAAACTCAGAATGCATTCCCAGCACACGCTAAGGCCCTGTACACACGGTCGGACAAAACCGATGAGAATGGACCGAGGTTCAGTTTCATCGGTCCAAACCGACGGTGTGTATAGCCCATCGGTCTGTTTTCCTTCGATCCAAAATTTTAAAACATGCTTCAAAACCGAACCGATGGACCGCTGCCCGATCGGTCCAAACCGATGGTTTGTACAGAAAAGCATCGGTTCAAAACCCGCGCATGCTCAGAATCAAGTCGACGCATGCTTGGAAGCATTGAAATTTGTTTTATTCAGCACGTCGTGTGTTTGACGTCACCGCGTTCTGACCCGATCGGTTTTTGAAACTATGGTGTGTACACACATCAGGCCACTTCAGCGGTGAACCGATGAAAACGGTCCGTCGGACCATTCTCATCGGTTTTGTCCGACCGTGTGTACGGGGCCTTAGCTATGCCAGGATGACTGACTCCCATGCACATGTGCAGGATAATGTCTTCCCCTGCTGGCCAATCATAAGGCTAAAAACCCAGCACCTGGATATAGCATGAGCAGAAGATGACAGCAGCTGGCGAGGGATGCAAGGGTCGCATATCTGGAAGGTGGATGACAAATAAATACAAATTGGTTGTTTTGAATTACTGGTCGTTGCACAGATGTCTTTACCTTAATGAATACATCAGAATGGGGTTGATTTACTAAAGGCAAATAGACTGTGCACTTTCCAAGTGCAGCTGCACTAATTTTCCTTAGTAGATGTGAATGCGGTAAAGCTTCACTTTGTATAGAATACCTAATCAGGTGCAAGGAAGAAAAAAAAAAAAAAAGCATTTTTGCTTGCAAATGATTGGATGATGGAAATCAGCAGAGTTTTACCACATTTACTAAGCCATGGGGAAAATGAATGCGACTGCACTTGCAATGTGTACAGTCTATTTGCCTTTAGTAAAGCAACTCCAATGTGTAGGAATAGTACACATAAGCTGTATACTGAACATAGATTTCAGATTTGTTTTAATAACACTTTCTGGTAACACTTTGGTTTGGGTAAAGGAAGGCACATCAGCTTTCCAAGGAAAATATATGGATGAAATGAGCTCATCCTTTCAGAACAAGCTGTGCTCTGTATGACCTAGAGACAAGCTGTTTTTCCTATTTCATTCATTAAAGTGTGATGTTTAAAAAAAAAATCAAAAAACGCTTTGAAGATTTTTCACATGCTGCCTAAATATGTGTTATATGTTGGAACAGGGTCTTTATCATGTTGTATTTGTATATTCGGAGACAAGTAAAAGCGTATTGCTCATTTCTTATTATAACCATTAAAAATAGGAAAACATATAATTAAAAGAAACACATATTTAGGTCTATTTCTGAGGCCAGGTTCACACCTATGCGAATTGAGTGCGGCTTAAACTGCATCCAATTCGCAGGACATTTCAAAATACATTGTTTTCAATGAGGCTGGTTCACATATGTGCGATGCATTCGCACTGCGCATTGCCTCCAAACCGTGTGCGGTTTTTATGTCTTGCGGTGCGGCTCAGGTGCGAATTCAAGCCCATTATCTTCTATGGGTACGCAGCTAATTCGCAGATGTGTTCAGTTCTCTTCAGGAATTTCTCTCATTCAGCTCAATACACTTCTCCCCCACTCTCCTCTCACCCGGAACTTCTCCCAGGTCTCCAAATTCGCATCTTAGGCCCCATACACACGATAGAATCCATCCGCTGAAAAATCCCAGCGAATGGGTTTCAGCGGATAGATCCTATGATGTGTACACTCCAGCGGATCTGTTTCCGCGGATATTTATCCCCTGGGATGGATTCCAGCAGATAAATATTTGCTGACATGCTAAACAAATCTATCCGCTGGAATCCATCCCAACGGATGGATCCGCTGGTCTGTATAGACTCACCGGATCCATCCGTCCGAAGGGATCCCCCGCATGCGTCGTAATGATTCGATGCATGCGTGGAATTCCTTATATGACAGCGTCGTCATAATCGCGGCGACGGCGCGACACGTCATTGCCAGAGGATTTTGCCGCGGATTTCAATGCGATGGTGAGTACACTCCATCGCATGGAAATCCGCACAAATCCTCGAGAGGATTTATCCGCAGAAACGGTCCGCTGGACCGTATTCGCAGATAAATCCTCTTGTGTGTATGGGGCCTAAAATGTTGCTAATCTGCTGAACACTTCTCTGATCTCTCTGCAGAGATAAGAGAGCTGAAATTCGCACCGCACTAGTGTGATTCCAGCCTAAAAGTTTTTACACAAAATTCAACAACTTTCACACAGAATTTACTTTTTTTTCTCTCTATTAAATCTGATTAGAAAAATATGTGAATCTGGCATAAAAGTTGTAGAAATGTTTGGGTGAAATCATTTTTAATTAGACCCCATTGTATTACAAAATGTGCCACTATGAGCAGAACTATATTCTAAGGACATTCGTTTTTATCAATGACACATTCTATGGCATTATACAGGTAAAACTCAAAAAATTTGAATATCGTGCAAAAGTTCATTTATTTCACTAATGCAACTTAAAAGGTGAAACTAATATATGAGATAGAAAAAAAATGAAAGAGCGCAGCAATAATATAGGCATTAAAAAAGAAATTAATTAAATGAATATAAAGTGCATAGTGTCAACAGAAGATCAAAGGTCTATATGGATAATATGTAAATTCGGGTCTTTTAATACTCCAACACCGTGCTTCCTAAAAGTGCAACGTTCTTCAAACAAAGTGCTTCACCCGAAGTGCCATATAATTGTGCTCACCAGATATCCAAGGCCATAGAATGACCACCAGGCATATAAAGTAAAATTTCCTCCGTAGGTATTTCCTCCTTCAAGCCTCACACAGGCTAAAATCACAGATATTGGCAGGTCTTTAATCAATTATAATGTGAGAATAACTTCTTCAGTCAGCATAACCATATACATGCGTGGCCCCCCTTTTTATTCAATCTGCAGGGTTTTGGCTCCAGCAGAAAATGAGCCACAGAGAGGCAAAAATAGCATAGTACTGTCTTTTTAATTGGTTAAAATCACTTACAAGACTTGTAACTTGTGTCAGGTACAGCAGGTTTGCAGCGCAGCTTGAGGGAAGGCAGAGGCCAGTCCGTCACAGGCGTGTGATACAAACGACGCAGCGTGCGCCTCAGCTGTATCAATGGGGGTGGAGAGCTTCTAGTATCATGCGTGCCAAGCCTCACTCTCAATGCATTTCACACTCGTGAGCGCGTCAACAGGAAAATTGTGCGCGCATGAGCATGGAGAAGAGCATATGTTCCCACCCCCCCAGGTACAGTTTGGCATACGATGGGGCACAGGAGATCACCATCGCAACTCCCTGCACCTGGAGGTAGTGGGAATCTTTAAAGGTGAAGACATTGCCTGTCAAAATATGCTCCAAATTAGAAAGAATACATTTACTAAAAGGACCATGTGTCCTGAGTTAACTCACTTAGAATGTCCAGTATGATAGACAGGCCCGAAGAGTGTGGAATACTACTATACAGGGCTTCGATGTCAATAGCCACTAGAATAGTATCCGTTG
Organism: Rana temporaria; assembly: GCF_905171775.1. Classification (NCBI taxonomy): domain Eukaryota; kingdom Metazoa; phylum Chordata; class Amphibia; order Anura; family Ranidae; genus Rana; species Rana temporaria. The sequence goes on along the minus strand of NC_053489.1, from coordinate 398,832,241 downwards.
GTACTTGAATATTTTCCAGATGTCGTAAAAGATCTTAATACTAGTCCCTTTTGCCACCAAAACAGCCCTGACCAGGGCTCAAGTCCTGCGGGAACGCTTGGGAACGGAGTTCCTGCACTTTTTTCACAGCAGGAACGCAGTTCCCTTTGCAGGACTGGAGCAGCCGAGCCAATCCTTCACTAAGCGGCGATGCCCAGCTCGAGTCACTGTCAGGGGCAGGTGAACCTTAGTAATCCTTTGTTACTGGCCGCTTCCTGTATATGGATTCATCGGGTAGTGTGCGGGTATTCTGTCACTTCCTCGATGCCGCAATGTCTCCTGGGAGCTTTTATCATTGTTCCCAGGAGACATTGCGGAGGTCTGCCGCGAGTTATCGCAGGATTTAGAAAGAACTTGCTTAAAAAAAACATGCGGTTTAGTAATTATGCATATGAGCATATCATTTATTTATTTTTGATGGGGGAGGGGGATCTTGGGTGGGGTTCCCACACTTTTTTCCCAGGACTTGACCCCTGGCCCTGACCCATCATGCCACTAGACCTCTTAATGTATGCTGTTGTATTTGGCACCAAGCCATCAGTACCAGATCTTTTAAATCCTGTAAGTTGCGAGGTGGGGCCTCCATGGATCAGACTTGATTAAGATATGGAGAATTTAGAGGCAAAGTCAGCACCTTGAATTAATTGTTGTATTCTTCAGACCAATGAAGGGGTGTACTTGGTCAGCAACAATGTTTAGGTAGGTGGTACGTGTCAAAGTAGCATCTACATGAATAGCAAGACCAAGGTTTCCCAGCAGAACATTGCCCAAAGTAATCACACTGCCTCCGCTGGCTTGCCTTTTTCTCATACTGCATCATAGTGCCAACTCTTCCCCAGGTTAGCGACGCACATGCACCCGGCCATCCATGTGATGTTCTTCTTCCTTTCATCTGCGGTCCATTTCTGATGTTCAAGTGCCCATTGCAGGTGCTTTTGGCTGTGGACATGGGTCATCATAACTTGTGGACACGTGCCACCATACACAACAAACTGCGATGCCCATTTTTTCTGCTGAAAACACATCAACTTTTTCATTACATAAGAGACAACAAATCCCCATGTGATGCATTTTGGTGACAGGTTCTCCTTAATGAGAAAGACCCCTGATGTCTCAACTGCGCTATATTGGAGCTAATGGAGTGCAGATCGTGGTTGACATTCTAGGTAACATTTTTTTTGTGAATGAGTAAGGGTACTATGTACCATTATTCATTCATATAGGAGAGAGGCAGTATCTGGGATCCCTTTTTATTTTTTTTAACGGGGGCTTCAAGATTTCCCCTGCAGACTCCCACAATCAATCATAGGATTTGTGTCTTTTTAAAATAGAAATGAAAGGGGAGGTGTAATTTCCAGGCAATTAAAAAAAATCCTTTGTACATGTCAGTGCTTTAAATAATTACTGCTTTTGTGGGGTCTGGGTTTGACATCACTTTGAATTTTGTTGAACCCTGTTTGAATTAATTACCTGTATCTGACCTCCAGGGTCGTCTTAATAGCATTATGGGCCCCTGGGCAAAGTAATGCTCTGGGGCCCCTACAATGATGACAGTGCAGGTAAACAGACATCAAGTAGGTAGGAGGCAGATTGCCTCCCCTGTGTATCTATCACTCTCAGTGCCATCATGGGGCCCCCAATTTCAGGGCAGCGTGGGCTCAAGAACCAGCTGCTTTGGGGAAAGTGCAGGGGCCCCCCATGCAGCTGGGGCCCCTGGGCAGTGCCCAGGTGTGCCCTCTCATTAAGACAGCCCTGCTGACCTCTACTTGACTACGATCCTGCTGTCTATGTGTTGCTGACCTCAGCTTTCCCCCTAATCCTGACCTTTCATCCCTAATTATACCTGCGTTCCAGGTTGTCAGTTGCTCTGCCTCTAGCCTATCATAGGTTCTGGTACCACTGTCAGCTTTTGTTCTAGTCTGCACCTCTGTAATATCTTTGCCTGGTTCTCCAGAGATATCTTCAGAAGTCCAAAAGAACACCTCCTTGCCAAGTTACTGCACCTACCAGAAGTGATCACCTGTGGCCTGAACCTGTGCCACTTTGTGCCCCTTCACTCCTTGTCACCATTGCACACACCCCAGGATAATACAATGAGAACAATTAAAACGTTGAGAATGGTCATAAAAAATGTTGATAGGGATTTAAAACACTGAGGTCCACGTTCAGTCAGTTATCTCTTGTGTCAAACAGAATAATATATTTTTTTACAGAATTATACACACAACCCACTCTTCTTATCTGACCAACGTTCTCACTTTATTGCCCTGTGTTGTGTGTGTATTTTTTCAAAGATTGTTCTTAACATTTTGTTAAAGGTTTGTACGTCAGTACTACTAGGAAGTTATAAGAAAGCAGAAGACACCCTGAAAGCTTGCACTAAAAATGTAAATGTTAGAAAAAATAATGATCACTGACAGTACTTTTATGCCGCGTACACACGATCGGTTCGTCTGATGAAAACGGTTTGTTTTCATCAGACGAACCGATCGTGTGTGGGCCCCATCATTTTTTTTCCTATCAGTGAAAAAACGTAGAACCTGTTTTAAAATGATCTCATGGTTAAAAAAACGATAGAAAAAAACGTTCGTCTGTGGGGAAATCCATCGGTTAAAAATCATTTTTTTAACTGATGGTGTGTAGGCAAGACTGATGAAAGTCAGCTTCATCGGATATCTGATGAAAAAATACATCAGACTGTTTTCATCGGATGAACCGATCGTGTGTACAGGACATTAGTTGTTGCAAGTGCAAATGCTACAATCTACTTAAAAACGCTTACTAAGATGTAAGAAATGGTTGGATATGGGTCAATATTTTTAGTCTCTATAAAGACATTCTGCAGTGTTCTCATGTTGGCCTAATATGAATTTATTGATGGCATTTAGTATAAACGGTTAGCTGAATGTCTCTCCCTATAGGACCTTGCAATGGCATAATAAAATCCTCCAGTATTGTACAGGTTTGGCGATTAGGCAGTTAAGTGCAGTTGGCTTTCTAAATGTATTTATCTGTCTTTAACTTTCTAAATCTATTTCTGACACAAAACTAACTAACTTGTTTTTAAGTTTACTGCTTCTTCAGCATAGCAGAAGTTTGACAGCTGAGAAATAATGATAATTGTTATTGGATACAAAAAGCAATTCTTCGGCAATTTAGTTTAATAGATTCCCGGTAAGAGCAGTCTAATTTTGAAATGTAATTTTTTTTACATACAGTATATTATTACTTTATAGTTACTCAAAAATACTTTACAAAAAGTAAATCTCTGTGCAGTTAAAGGAACTATGTGGGCCAGCACACAATATGAATGTTACATTTTAGAAAGTGGATAAAATACCCCTTAGGCCCTGTACACACGATCAGTCCAAACCGATTAAAACGGACTGAAGTTCAGTTTCATCGGTTCACCGATGAAGCAGACTGATGGTCTGATGTGTCTACACACCATCAGTTCAAAAACCGATCGAGTCCGACGCGGTGACGTAAAACACAAAGACGTGCTGAAAAAATTAAGTTCAATGCTTCCAAGCATGCGTCGACTTGATTCTGAGCATGCCCGGGTTTGGAACCGATGCTTTTGCGTACTAACCATCGGTTTTGACCTATCGGTCAGGCGTCCATCGGTCCAATTTTAAAGCAAGTTCTCTGTTTCTGGACTGAAGGACTACAGACTGATGGGGCGTACACACGGTCGGTTTGGACCGATGAAACTGAACTTAGGCTTAGGCCCCGCCCACACACGGTCGGACAAAACCGATGAGAATGGTCTGACGGACCGTTTTCATCGGTTCACCGCTGAAGTGGCCTGATGGTCTGATGATGCGTACACACCATCGTTCCAAAAACCGATCGGGTCAGAACGCGGTGACGTCAAACACACGACATGCTGAATAAAACAAAATTCAATGCTTCCAAGCATGCGTCGACTTGATTCTGAGCATGCGCGGGTTTTGAACCGATGCTTCTCTGTACTAACCATCGGTTTGGTCCGATCGGGCAGCGGTCCATCGGTTCGGTTTTGAAGCATGTTTTAAAATTTTGGACCGAAGGAAAACAGACCGATGGCCTATACCAGTGATGGCGAACCTCGGCACCCCAGCTGTTTTGGAACTACATTTCCCATGAAGCTCATGCAATCTGCAGTGTAGTGGAGCATCATGGGAAATGTAGTTCCAAAACAGCTGGAGTGCCAAGGTTCGCCATCACTGGCCTATACACACGGTCAGTTTGGTCCGATGAAACTTCGGTTCATTCTCATCGGTTCGGTCCGACCGTGTGTACGGGGCCTTAGAGTTCTAAAAACGTTTTTTTTTTAGTCTTCTTTTTGTGCTACTAGTTCCAGACTCTGGACCTTGCTTATACACATTAACAGAATTTGTAAATGCACATTCCGCTAATTCACTACAACTAGTATTACAACTACATAAAGAAGGATTGGGTAGTGATTGAGTGGACAGCAGGACAATAATGTTTATATTTTATTTGCCGCCTTATCATTTTAGAACACAATAATGCAAGCATATGAAAGGTGGTTGAAAGAGACATGAACAACTCCTAGAAAGCGGGCATCCGGAAGTGTGGTGATAATCACAATCCATTAAGAAAACTAGTGTACCCATTATAACTAGAGTTGAGCGGACACCTGGATGTTCGGGTTCGGGTCCGAACACGAACTTCAAACCCCATTGTAGTCAATGGGACACGGACTTTTAGAAAAAAAATGCGCGGAGGTCCCCGCAAATTCAATAACCAGACCCTTTAGGTCTGGTATGGATATTAAGGGGAACCCCGCCGTCAATAAAAAAAAAAAATACAAGACAACGATGGATCAGGGAGCAGCATGGATCGTCTATTTTCACCGCTGGATTTTTATTTGGTTTAATTAATAAAGTATTTTTTCAGATAACTACTATTTTCACTTCCTTCGTGAAATGGTAGGGGTACAGTGTACCCAATTACCATTTCACACAGGGGGGGTCAGGATCTGGGGGTCCCCTTTGTTAAAGGGGTCTTCCAGATTCTGATAAGCCTCCCGCCCGCATACCCCCACAACCACCGGGCAAGGGTTGTGGGGATGAGACCCTTGTCCCCATCAACATGGGGACAAGGTGCTTTGTGGGGCACCTCCGCGCATTTTTTTTTCCCGAACTCCGAACCCGGACCCGAACTTTTTCCAATTATTCCGGTTCGGGTCCGGGTTCGGGAAAAACCCAAAGTCCGTACCGAACCCGAACTTTACAGTTCGGGTTCGCTCAACTCTAATTATAACTAAAGAGTTGGGAAATGTGAATACATTTTGGGAACCCTAATGGCCCGTACACACGATCCAAAAATCGGACAACAGATGGTCTGACTTTTTTCATTTACTAGTTGCAAGTAGAAATTAAATTGGTTACGAAAGTCACGAATATTCCCATACGACAGGAAAAAAAAAATCAGAAGTGATGTCATGTGTTGTAATGTATTTGTATTGTATTTTCGGATGACAACTGTACTGACTAAACAAAAATTGTACGATCTGGTATCGTACGAGGAAAAAAATGTTTGCTTGTCAGATCAAATAATATCAGATGATCGAAAGAGAGATAAAGCTGCGCCAACAAAACAAAAAACAAAAACACAGATAGTGATGATAAACCAAGTCCACTCAGGCTCAGATATATATGTATATAGAGTCCCAATAAACACTTGGTGTGTATGCAAATAAACGATCCTGAAGACAACACCACCGTGATCTCTTAACTGTTTCCACACTGAAGTGAAGACCCACCACGAGTTTAAAAGCCGCTTACCAGAGGGCAAGCTTAATTTGCAGTCGACTATAGCCCAGCCGCGGCCTTTACTTTAGTGGACTCACAGGGATACAGGTTCCAGGGAAGAACTTCCGGCGTGATCACAGGCTCATCCAGATGACATGGGTAGAGAAAGGGCGCACCATAGTGTAATTCTGTAAAACTTGTTTTTATTTTGAGAGATTAAAAGGTACTTACAAAAGCAGGTAAAACCATGCAGCATAAAAAACAGATGCCGGCCGGCAACAAGCGGAGCCCTTCCTCCTTAGCGTAGTGACGTCACTGCGCGTCCTTCCAGGCGCGTTTCGTCATTACTCAGATGTTTTCAATGGGATAGGCTCTCGAAAGGATCGAAACGGCTCTCGAAAGCCATATTTTTCTTTTGATTTTCGGATCGTGTGTACGGGCCATAAGGGTCTGTTCACATTTAGGCTTTCCTATTTTACAGGCATTTTTCTGGCGTTTTTCAGGCATTTTTGAACAGAAGTTTTTAAGTTCAAAAGGTCACCAATGTAAAAGAATTAAAACGCCTTTGATCTGCCAGAAAAAAAGCTCATGCACTTTTTTGAGCTGTGGGTATTTTGCTTTAGGCGACAGAACGCACAGATGTGAACAGGGGAAATTAATGGGATTTGTCTTGTTGGGCGGTTTTAGAGCTGAGGCTCAGAGCAAAAAAATGCACAAAAAACGCCTAGATTAGCTGGGCCGTGTCTGCTCTAGTATATGCAGAGCGGACACGGACACAACCCACTATACTTTTTTTTTTTTGCAGATTGGATTGGAGGTAGGGCACAAGTCAGTTTATATCTGCCACTTCTTAGAGGTGAATGGAGGTTTTAATTGGGTCAAACTGACCGTGTGAAAGGGGCCTAAGGCTGCTTTCACACAGATGCACTGCAGTTTACCCACATTGCTGGTGCAACGCAGTGTACCTTTGGCTTTCCTGCACTTTGCAATATACTTCTATTATATTCTGCAGGTTTGGTGCACTTTCAGAAAGCTGACCAAACTCGCAGGTAATAACAGAAGTCTATGGCTCAGTGCAGGTAACCCGCAGGTGCGCTGCTCTGCACCTGCGGATCAGTTTGAAATCAGCCCAGTAACCACTGCAGAACAGATATGCCCATACATACACTGTGGGCCTGATTCTCAAAAGAGATACGCAGACTTAACTGCTGTTCAGCCTGCTTATCTCTGTGCCTAACTTTGGAAACGATTCTCAAAAGGCTTTTTCCAAAGTTAGGCAGAAAATCTGACATGTGTAAGACACTTACACGGTCAGATTTTAGGATGCAGTACCGCATCCGCCACTGGGGGCATTTCTCATTGAAATGCAGCTTTGCGTATGCAAATGAGGACTTAAGCAGATTTTCAAAGCATTTCAGCACTTTGATTTCTGCGTAAGTTCCGAATTTGCCTGCGCAAAACTAGGGCTGGTTTTATAATGTGGAAAGTTAGTCACACATTGTAAAGGCCCATTCCAGCGACGGCATTTGGTATGCATTCCCGAGGGAGAACTCCACGGCAATTTTAAAATTCAAAACCGGCATGGGTTCCCCCCCAGGAGCATACCAGGCCCTTAGGTCTGGTATGGGTTGTAAGGAGACCCCCCCACGCCGAAAAATTGACGTAGGGGGTCCCCCTACAATCCATACCAGACCCGTATCCAAAGCACGCTACCCGGCCGGTCAGGAAGGGAGTGGGGACGAGCGAGCGCCCCCCCCCTCCTGAGCCGTGCCAGGCCGCATGCCCTCAACATGGGGGGGTTGGGTGCTCTGGGGCAGGGGGGCGCACTGCGGGCCCCCCCACCCCAGAGCACCCTGTCCCCATGTTGATGAGGACAGGACCTCTTCCCGACAACCCTTGCCGTTGGTTGTCGGGGTCTGCGGGCGGGGGCTTATCGGAATCTGGGAGTCCCCTTTAATAAGGGGGCCCCCAGATACCGGCCCCCCACCCTAAGTGAATGGATATGGGGTACATCGTACCCCTATACATTCAACTGGAGGCAAAAAGTAAAAGTTACAACACAAGGCTTTTTAAAATAATTTATTATTCTGCTCCGGATGCCCCCCCTGTCTTCTTTATTAGCTCTATTTCCAGGGGGGGCTTCTTCTTCCGCTCTCCGGGGGTCTTCCACTCTCCGGGGGTCTTCTTCCACTCTCCGGGGGGGGGTTTCTTCTTCCGCTCTCCGGGGGGGGGGCTTCTCCGCTCTCCGGGGGGCTTCTTCCATCTTCTCCCCTCTTCCGCTGTTGACTCGGCGAACCCCGGTTCTTCTCCAGCTGTCCGGTGCCTTCTTCTTCAGCGCTGGCTGCCTGCTATGTTTGTGTGTTAGCTCAATTAGTAACAGGCAGCCGGCGCGGTCTTCTGTGACGTCAGGGTCTTCTGTTCTTCTCCCCTCTTCCGATGTTGACTCGTCGCATCTTGTCGCTGTAATGATGGAAGCGCGCCTTGCATCCCATTTATATAGGCATCACCGTCCCATCATGCTCCGGCAGGTACCCACGTGGTGGGTGCACGTGGGTAGGCACCCACCACGTGGGTACCTACCGGAGCATGATGCGACGAGTCAACATCGGAAGAGGGGAGAAGAACAGAAGACCCTGACGTCACAGAAGACCGCGCCGGCTGCCTGTTACTAATTGAGCTAACACACAAACATAGCAGGCAGCCAGCGCTGAAGAAGAAGGCACCGGACAGCTGGAGAAGAACCGGGGTTCGCCAAGTCAACAGCGGAAGAGGGGAGAAGATGGAAGAAGCCCCCCGGAGAGCGGAGAAGCCCCCCCCCCGGAGAGCGGAAGAAGAAACCCCCCCCCGAGAGTGGAAGAAGACCCCCGGAGAGTGGAAGACCCCCGGAGAGCGGAAGAAGAAGCCCCCCCTGGAAATAGAGCTAATAAAGAAGACAGGGGGGGCATCCGGAGCAGAATAATAAATTATTTTAAAAAGCCTTGTGTTGTGTGTTTACTAACTTTTACTTTTTGCCTCCAGGTGAATGGATAGGGGTACGATGTACCCCATATCCATTCACTTAGGGTGGGGGGCCGGTATCTGGGGGCCCCCTTATTAAAGGGGACTCCCAGATTCCGATAAGCCCCCGCCCGCAGACCCCGACAACCAACGGCAAGGGTTGTCGGGAAGAGGTCCTGTCCTCATCAACATGGGGACAGGGTGCTCTGGGGTGGGGGGGCCCGCAGTGCGCCCCCCTGCCCCAGAGCACCCAACCCCCCCATGTTGAGGGCATGCGGCCTGGCACGGCTCAGGAGGGGGGGGGGGGCGCTCGCTCGTCCCCACTCCCTTCCTGACCGGCCGGGTAGCGTGCTTTGGATACGGGTCTGGTATGGATTGTAGGGGGACCCCCTACGTCAATTTTTCGGCGTGGGGGGGTCTCATTACAACCCATACCAGACCTAAGGGCCTGGTATGCTCCTGGGGGGGAACCCATGCCGGTTTTGAATTTTAAAATTGCCGTGGAGTTCTCCCTCGGGAATGCATACCAAATGGCGTCGCTGGAATGGGCCTTTACAATGTGTGACTAACTTTCCACATTATAAAACCAGCCCTAGTTTTGCGCAGGCAAATTCGGAACTTAGGCAGAAATCACAGTGATGAAATGCTTTGAAAATCTGCTTAAGTCCTCATTTGCATACGCAAAGCTGCATTTCAATGAGAAATGCCCCCAGTGGCGGATGCGGTACTGCATCCTAAAATCTGACCGTGTAAGTGTCTTACACATGTCAGATTTTCTGCCTAACTTTGGAAAAAGCCTTTTGAGAATCGTTTCCAAAGTTAGGCACAGGGATACGCAGGCTGAACAGCAGTTAAGTCTGCGTATCTCTTTTGAGAATCAGGCCCTGTATTCTTTGTATTTATTTGTTCTTTTGCATTGGTACATGTCCCTATAGGCAGTGCTCGGCTTTCAATGCCTTTGTGACAGTAATTTGCCTATTGGCTTTATTAGCTCTTAAAATTGCTAGATTTTAATCAAAACAATTTCCCACATCATACACTTCAAAGGGATTCACTGTTACCTGTAAATTTGGGTTTTCTGAATTTCAGGAAAAGGATTTGCTGAATGCTTAACAATTTGATTTGCTCAACCCTAATGCCTATCTAAAAAACATAAAAAAAAATATCTGTTGCCAGGTCATTGCATTTTGCAACCTTTCATCATATAGTCAGAAGTAGCATAAACTGAATATTTTAGAAAATACAAATGTTTATGAAAAATTGCTTATTTGGCCATTTTTAAAAGATGTGCTCATGGTGCTAAAAGAACATGTGAGCTAAAAATATTCTTATTTTCATATATGTTGATATGTAATGGTGTTTGCAGTTTTGCAGTTTTCAAGTTTCTAATGACATCATCATGGCTGCCTAGACTATCAGTGAACATTGTCTAAAAACAAGTTTTGGTTATCTAAAATTAAATATTAATATTTTTGCTCTTGAATTCTTCGTTAATTCTTTGAGAAATGCAAATTTGTGTAGGTGATAAAAAGTCTAATTGATATACCGTTGCTATCTGTATTTTATATTTGTATCCAAACATTGATATTTTATTTGTTGCACATCACATATTTGATTCCTGTAAGCCATCCTTCATTCTACGATGCCTGACTGGCCAACAGTGGAAGAAACAGTCAATGATGTCAAGCTTGATGAATTCATGCAATAATGTTGGATTTAAAAGTCTTCCTTTTTCCACTTTGTGGTTATCCAAATCAAAAACAAGAGCTAGAGGCACGTTAATCCACTGCCAAATACTGTTAATAATATAAGGGTCAAGGGAAGTATAATCCTCCAGAGATGTATAAACTTGAAGACTGAGCCAGAATGTATTATCAGCCCACAGGCATACGTATGCAATAAATAGAAAATCTGTACAGAATTATTTCTTTGTAACCCTAATGCCTTGTACACACGGTCTGACTTTTGACCGTGCTAAAGTCTGTCGCGAGTCAGTCGGAAAGAAAGAGAACAGGTTCTCTATCTAAGGTCCGATGGAGGCTACACACGGCCGGACTTTCCGAGGAAAAAAAGCCCGTCTGACTTTTTTTCCTCGGAAAGTCCGGCCGTGTGTACAAAGCATAATGCAGCGTACACACAATCGGACAGTCCGACAACAAAACTGTGGATTTTTTTCTGATGGATGTTGGCCCAAACTTGTCTTGCATATACAGGGTCACACAAATGTCAAACGAGATGAGAAATGAAGTTCAATAGCCAGTGCGGCTCTTCTGATTGATTACGAGCATGCGTGGAATTTTGTGTGTCGAAATAGTGTACACACAAAACTTTTTGTCATAAAATTTGAGAACCAGCTCTCAAATTTTTGTTGTCGGAAATTCCGACAGCAAATGTCCGATGGACCCTACACATTTCCGACATTCCGACAAGCTCCCATTGAACATTTGTTGTCGGAAATTCCGACAGGCTAACCATATCTGGAAAAAATGTGACTATTTAATAAATTACGCACTTTTTATACATCTGGCGGTAAATTTATAGAAATTACCAATCATAATCCGTTTACTGTACTTGCTGATTTTCACTTTATGCAAGTGTTATATATGACTAATTACTTTAGTCATTATTGAACCTCAGTGTTTGCAGATCCAAGTCTTACTGGATTTATAGGCAACTGTTTAAAGGATAACTAGAAGAATATTAAAGGAGAAGCGTGGAAGTAAAAACAAAAAACATTCTCATCTCCCTGCTGCAGCATTGGCGCAATGCTGCAGCTGTGCCTCACTGGTTCTAAAACTGAATACTGAGTGATCACACGACTGCTAATCACTCAATTTTTGGTCTTCTTTGAGCAGAGAGCTGTAAGTAACTGTCAGTGTACCCCGTCAGTGATCACTGGAGCACCAGGATGGGGTGGGAGCAGCTGGCTCCGGCTCTCATAGGAGCACTGAGAGGTTGAGAATGCTGCCGGTCAGGCCAGCTTAGTTGTGCTACCTGGGGTAGACCATTGCTCTTGGCCCAGGTCTATTTGTTTATAGGGTTTTAACTATAGTTATTGTTTAATGCAGTGGGATGCAATCGATTTCAAGTAATATTTATGCAACTTTATACAAATACATACCAACAATATTTATGTTGCTCATTTTACTGCAGTGAACAGTGAACCAGCATTCTTTTTTTGTGCAAAGGCAAAATGATTTTGTTTTTAAAATGAAATTCTTCCAAGACAAAAAAATATATTTTAGACTTTTGAATAGATTAAATGGAAGGATTATCTTTTCCCATCAGCAGAAGTTGGCCACCTATTTTGTTATCGATGCGAACCATACAATAGCAAGGGCCTGGAAGAAGCCGGCTGTCTCGTTTGCGGAGGTGAAGAGCATCTTAACGACTCCCATGATTAATGAGAAGATGTCTAGTATTCTCCATGACTCCCACGCCAAGTTCATCAAGGTTTGGGGCCCCGTGGTGGTCCTACGCTCTTTCCACTTTGCATCTGACCAGCCTAGGCCTTGCTAATTGACCTCCTCTACCCTCCCGACCTGGGGGTACCCTTTTCCTGCCCAATTTCCCTGCTCTGCACCTCTTCTTTGCCTCTGTCTTTCCTTCTCGTCTCGTGTCCTCTTTTCGCCATCTGGCCCTCTCCCCCCCCCCTTTTTCTCTCTCTACCTTTTTTCCTCTCTCTCTTTCTCTCTCTCTCACTTATTTTTCCCATTCGTTTTTCCTTGTGTTTTTTCAGTTTTGTTTTTTTATTTGTGTGTCCCCCATTTTAGTTTTACTTTACACATTTTAGTGGACTACTCCACGCTTTACCCTCTGAGCAATAATGCTCAGTTACCCTATGTTGACCCCTGGCCTAGGCTGGAGGGCTGTTGATGTTTGATTATTCCCTCTATCGAATATGCTTTTAATATGCACTATTCAGCTGTGCCATGCCATGTTTATTGTTTATATCCCCTGCGTGGGATTATTGCAGTTGTTCTCACTTCTCAAAAATTTTAATAAAAAAGATTGTACCAGAAATGGAAGGATTACAACATCTGTCTGTTTTTTGTTTTTTTTTACTTTTGGTGTCCTTGTTGAGGAGAGCTTACTGTTTGACATGCTGTCCAGTGTCATTAAAAGTGAAAACATTTCATTCATTCTAAATATATCAAACAGGTAGATCCACGGACAACAGCGCATTATTGCGCCGGGTGTAATGTATCTAAGATACACTATGCCGATGTAACTTACTTTGTTTTGAATCCTCAACGAATTTGCGCCGTAAGTTACGGCGGCGTAGTGTATCTCTTGCAGCGTAAGGGCGCGGAATTCAAATGGATGTAATGGGAGTGTGTTTTATGTAAATACGTCGTGACCCGACGTAAACAACGTCCCAGTGCGCATGCTCGAAATTTAACCGGAACAAGCCAATGCTTACGACGGTGACGTCATTCTACGCAAATTCCTATCCGCGAACGACGTAAAAAATTCAAAATTGTACGCGGGAACGACGGCCATACTTAACATTGAGTACGCCACCATATAGAACCTTTAACTATACGCTGGAAAAAGCCGAACAAAAACGACATAAAAAAATGCGCCGGGCCGACGTACGTTCGTGGATCGCCGTAACTAGCTAATTTGCATACTCGACGCGGATTTCGACGGGAACGCCACCTAGTGGCCACCGAAAAATTGCAGCTTAGATCCGACGGCGTACTAAGACGTATGCCTGACGGATCGTTCCCAGATGGCGTCGTATCTTGTTTTGTGGATACAAAACAAAGATACGACGCGGGAAATTTTAAATTATGCCGGTGTATCAGTAGATACGCCGGCGTAATCCTTTTGTGGATCTGCCCCTAAGGGTCTGGATTTTTTCAAATCAGCAATGTAGTGAACCTGCTATTTTTTACTTATTTCCACTTACCTGTAAAGAGCCATTCCAATGTAGCTGTTTCATTCAATCTGGCATAATCTGAATAGCAAATCTTTCTATGTTTCATTTTATTATGTGTTTGGGGTTTTTGATTTTGTAATCTTCATGACTCAAATTTAAAAACTGGCACATAACATGCCTTTACAGCATAATGAGCTGCTACTATTTGACTAGCATCTGACATCATCTTTCCAATCCACATTTATTCATAAATGATAATATTGTTCAATGTTTCTACCTTAATGCTGAAAAACATTGTACAGATTGTGAAATATATACTAAATTTGTATCAAAACATTGACATTGAACCCTGCATTACATTACCAGTTGTACATCACATACTGTATATTAACAAAACACTTGTTCTGCCAAGGCTTCGTTCACATTATAGTGTTTAATGAACGTGCACAAAATCATGCAAATCTGTAATTAGCAACAAGAATTATTAAAAAAGAGCTATACTCAAAAAATAGATCTGAGCTAGTTTATCAATCCAGCTTCATTATATATGTAAATAAGGCTGCACCGGCTCCCTTAGGTTATAAAGTAACGCAAACTCTGCTGGTGATGAAAAAACGATGTTAGGTCAGAGCCTTGATCAGAGACCTAAAGACAGCATCTGTCAACAAAGGTTTCTAAGAATGGGACATTAAGATTACATTAAAACAATAACAAGAAGGAGGAGGTTTGGGACTTTGAATGAAGCACATAAGTGGAGCAGTGGATCAGTTTGAAAAAAGCAAGTTTAATAAAATAAACACAAGTTATACAAATATCTTGGCCAGCAGGCTCCGTATAAAAATATGTTGACATCAAATATTAAAAATAGCTAAGTCACATCATATATGATAACGTAATGCATCTAGGATGGCCTGTAGGTTCGAATGGCCTGTTGGCTCGACGCATTTTGGCGACTATATCGCCTCATCAGGAGCAAATGCATATAATCTGAAAGAACATAGTACATATGTATGATGGCCAGTTAAATGTATTTAAGACTCTCTACAGATAGGGTAAAATAAAATGTAAGATGGAAAAAAGGGGACAGATAGGGGTAAGGAGGAAGGAGATAATCCAGCCTCCTACTTACACTTTAAAGCACTGGATGTGCTGGTGGCGCCGTAAAGGCGGAAATCGTCATGCATCCCACCCGGGAGCTGAGGGGACAAGGAGCCCCAAGGGAAACTGACACCAACATTGAACCTCCAACGCGATGGTGACGCCCACACTGGCACTGTTGATAATGCCGGGAAGTGACCTTGGAAGTGTCTAAGGAAGTATAGGGAGAAAGGTTGTTGGGGATGTAAAAAAAGGTGTGCAGGTTTATAGGCTCATAGTGATTAGCACTGTAGTTATGAAGTGACTAGGAGTGGGATAACACTGAATTAAAACAGATCTGGGAATATGAGTGAGGGGGAGGGAGGATATTAGAATATGGGAAGAAGGTATATGTTGTGTGAAGGGCACAATGATATAATGTATATATAGAGAGGTAGGGGGTGAGTGGTAGAAAGCGTTATAAAGAAGTAGCCACTATTTCCAACTGGGGTCCACAGAAATTACCTGGTATGTGCCAAAACCATGCTCAAAATGGTGAAGTGGTCACACACACAACGCATAGCTGGACAAGCTCGCCCACCCCCCAAATACAGCATACCAGCTGGGGGGAGGAGGGAGGGCGCCAGGAGCGCATCACAGCTCCCGGGCACAAAGAGACAATTAGACAAACACTGCCTGCACAGTGCCACCTAGTGCAAGCTACATAGAAAGGAATAAAAATACTGGGAAATAAAAAATGAACACAAGTAGACCATGACAATGGACAAAAAAGAAAAATGAACAAAAATATTAAATCGCTAACGAGAATTGTATATAGCATAAGGATATACAATAGGCTTTCTTATATGAATACAACATTTTTGGAAAACATTAATCGGATATCCACCTATGTGCCTCCATCCCTAATTTGGTAATATTAAGAGGGGGAGAAAATGCGGGACTTTAAATGAGACGTGTCGAGCCAACGAGCCATTCAAACCTACAGGCCATCCTAGATGCATTACGTTATCATATATGATGTGACTTAGCTATTTACAATATTTGATGTTAACTTTATACAGAGCCTACTGCCGAAGATATTTGTATAATTTGTGTTTATTTTATTAAACTTGCTTTTTTTAAACTGATCCACTGCTCCACTGTGCTTCATTTAAAGTCCTGAACCTCCTCCTTTTTGTTATTAAATTGATTAGGGATGGAGACACTTACCTAGGGTGTCTCATTTAAAGTCCTGCATTTTCTCCAACCTCTTAATATTAAGATTACATTGTTACAATATGCACTGCTTCCCCCAAAATTTCACCTCAGAAAGTAGAGCTGTACGATGAAAAAATTGGTTTTGTTTCAGTTTCATTTCTTCAGTAAATCATTTTGTTTTGTCATTGTCATGTTAGAATTATTGTTTTTCAGCATTTGTTTTGTATTTTCGAACGGTTTCGTACATTTGTTTTTCCGAATCAATTTGTATTTTCTAAAGTGCTGTTATTCTTTTGTTATTTTGGAAGATTCACTATATCCCTGCTAGTCTGACCAACAAAGAGAAATGGAATGAGCTGATTGGATGATATCAACTTGAGTCAAGTGCATTCAAAAAAAAAAACGAATTGAACAAAATTTAATTTAGATTTATTCATTATGTAATGATTGGGACATTCTCATGGATCCACATCCATCAAACTCAAACACAAACATTTTAATTTTATACCTTACTGTATTTATTTCAATATGTTTCCATTACATATGTAGTGCATGTTTCATAATAATGTAAAATGTTAATGCAAAAAGAATTGGCTGATTATCCAAGAGACTACTGAGCTGCTCTCATCGGAATAAAACAAATGAATCTGAATGTATACTTATTCATTCATTATGTTATTAAGTTGAATTCATTTCCTTATTCCCAACTGACTTTGTTTGTTGGGCCCCACACATACAAATTAAATGAATGGTCTCTCAAGTTCACCCCAATGTAAAAAGAATCTATTGGATTATTCATGCTACGCTCACTAGAATAAAAACAAATGAATCCAAATGAATTTGGATTATTCGTTTTGTCAATCCGTTATTTCAGATGCTTCAAACATTAACAAAAAAGCCCACACTGCATCTTGTAAGCTAAATAAAACGTATTGAATACAAATAAATTCTTTGTTTTCATAATAATTTATTTTGGATTCATTGAAATTTGTTAATATTGTGATTCAAAAATTCGGATACATCCGAATCTCTGAATCATGCATGTTTTGTTCCTAATTTCGATTCACAACAAGACTAATCACACATGTCTACCAGGCAGCAGGTTTGACTAAAAACCTTAAGGCTCGGTTTCCACTAGTGCAACTTGTCGTTGATGCATGATCATTGTAGGAACAAAACCATTACTGCATGTTTGAAAATTGACTTCTCTGAATATTGTTCTATCCATTTGTCTATTCATTATGATTTTTCTGTGTCACAGCTCTATAGGCCCTGATGAAGCGGGATTATCCACGAAACGCGTAGGTCTCTTCTACGATATACCACCAGGATCTACACACACCCTGGACCAAAGAAATAGTAACAAATTGTAACTTGCAATTAATTGTGATCTATTTATTGTTTTAAACAGCTCCATCTAAGGATGGTGAATTAAACTTTTTCTATATACTTTTTAAAAATAAAAATTGTGAAATGTATTCATTTTGGTTGACTCCATCTTGGCACACTCAAAGCCTCACTCCATACTCTACATTTCATATTTTTATACGTTGCAGGGGCGGTGCCTTCATAGAGTAATAATTATCTCATGTGTACCCCCACCCCACATATGATATTGTCATGAGACTTGGGACTGCAAAGTCGCATGACAAGTCGTACCCCATTAAATCCAAGTTGCAGCAACTTCAAAGTAGTCCCTGCCATACTTTGTTCCCACTTTGATGCGATTTGAGATCAATAGACCTCAAGAATACACAGGCATTGCTTCAAGTCTCATCAAAATCACTGCAAAAATCGCTGTAAAATTGCAGGAAAAAATTGTGGTAAATTTGCGCGATTTTGGGGTTGCAAGAGTGGAAACAGAGCCTAAAGTTATTCAGATGACTGTACAGTCCAACATGCACCAGACAATTTCCCTCAGTAAGCAGCACTCAGTAAGAAATGTGTTTCCCAGCTGTACCAGCATAGATCACTGGAGTGGGAAGGCAGAAAATAGCAATTTCACTAAGATCAAAATTAATTTTAACCATTTCCCTTCCAGCCTAGTAAAATGATGGCAGGATGGGTGTTCTCCTATCATCGGTAGACATCATATGATGCCCTTTCAGTTGCACCCAGCAGACACAGTAGAAATGATTGATACCAGGCTGCTGTGATCATCCCAGGTACCGTGCGATTGTTGCTCACCAAATACCTGTAAATAACTGTCACTAATGGCAGCCATTCACGATTCATTATTTAATATTATAATGCTGTGATTGGTCACTGTGATCACATGGTGTACATTACCAATCACACCTGCTATGTACCATATGATAGTTGTGGCCAATCACAGCATTATAATAGTAAACAAAAGTAAAACAAGTCATTAATAAAAGCCATTCAACACAGTTGAATCATTTTCAGCCAAGGAAGCTGCCATCTTAGCCTCTGCATGATCTAAAACTGCCATGATTCTGCACATGTGATCAGTTATGTGACCAGACATTTGATGATTTATCAGTTTGCTTCAGAGCACATGCAAATATGACAGTTAGCATTCCCAGCATGCTGGGAATGTAACCGTTTTTTTTAAAACAGTTAAATCGATAGGTTTAGTTACACTTTAGCAATTACAGTGTAATAAAAAATCCTGATCACCTTCCTAGATTAGTACAGTGTCACTATGATGATGCTGAAATTTGCGGATTTTTGCTGCTGGAATGAGTGGGTTATGCGATCAGCAGCATGTAGCCGTACAAAGAGCGTTTAGAAACAGATATCCGAGCCTAGACATTTGTCCGTATCTGCAGAAAAAAAATATGTACTAAAATCATTAATGATTGCAGAAAGTTCATACTAATCTAAGCTGTAAAACGCATAATTATAAAGCTTGACATATGCAATTTGTGGAATTCACTCCACTTCTTCAGGAGCGAATGCAAGGTCTGTATAAGACAGCTCCAGATTCAGCATGTGGTGTTGCAAATTGAGGCCTGGCAGAGATGTGTCTGTCCCTGGAGCTGTGACAGTGGTCCATGGAAAACCAAGGTACACACGTGCAAACCCCCAGAGGAGAATCCATGTTATAGTTATAAATGCAGGTGACAGCTTTAGTGAATTTCTGGTGATCCCACATGTTAGAAACGTAATCCAGGTGTGGTATGCAATGTCCTCAGAGGAGAAAGAAACAATGTTCTCTGAAGAGCCATCCATATTCAGATTACTTTTCATAGGGCATTTGACAGACATTGAGGTGGCATATTGCCTCCTCACCACGTGCTTTAACCCCATGGACCCCGCACAAATAGCCCCATTCAACTTGAATGAGTCACAATCGGTGTGAGTACAGGGGTATAATTCCTGCCACAGCTGCAAGCAAAGCATCGCAGTCACAGCATGTACTAAACAAAAACGTAGCATACTAGCCCTGACCTCTTTGTTGACCACATTTCTGCCTGTTACCTATATCGATCCTTTGGCTGTTTGCTGACCATGTCTCAGCCTGCTCCTGAACTGACCCATCTGCACATGCTGCTGACTACATTTCTGTGAGACACCAGTCCCAGCTATTCCCTGTGAATAACTGCTCTCCTGGAACCACAAGAACTCTTTTGTTCTTCCTTTCTTTAGCCTCCTGTACCTCCTAGCCAGTTAACATGGCATTCTTGGGGGCAGCCAAATACCAGTAGGCTATGCTTGCTTGGCTTGAAGCTACACTAAGCTATATTCCCTGACCACTGATATAGAGAATGTTTATTTCCTTTCCTGCATTTTTCAAAAACGAATGTCAATAAATTACATTTTCAAAAGATTCATTATGCTTCTTAGAAAACAACTTGGTGTTTTTCCTTTCCAAAACGGGGTCATTTTGGGCAGTATTTGTACTGTCCTGGCATTTTAAGACCTCAAGAAATGAGGCCGTCAGTACAACAGGACTGATGAATTTTCAAATATATTTAATAGCTTGTAGACTTGGGACAAAAAGTTACAATTTTAAAAACTCACCATACCTCTTACCGAACACCTTGGATTGTCTACTTTCCAAAAAGGGATAATTTGGGGGGTATTTGTACTCTCCTGGCATGTTGGGCCTCAAGAAATTATATAGGCCGTCAGTACGTCAGGATTGATGAATTTTAAAAAATATTTACTAGGGATGCACCGATACTTCGGCCGCTGAAACATTTTAGACGAAAATTGCCTTTTCAGCATTGTGCGAAAGATAACTATTGATGATAATTGAGCCGAAAATATGACGTGACCTGGGCGGGGCCTCTGGTGCCACCCCTGGTGCCGCCCATTACAGGGGTGTCTTTCTGGCGTGGTGCGCTGCACTTTCTTCTCTCTTCTCCTCCTCCCCTCCCCTCCCATCCCTCCTTCCTTGCGGCGATCTCCGTGTGTCATGGAGCTTAACTACACAGGCCGCAATACCAATGTCCCGCCTCCTGTGACAGACGGCACACTGATCCAATGGTGGAACTTTGAATCAGTGTGACGTGATCACAGGAGGCGGGACATTGTTACTACAGCCTGTGTAGTTAAGCCCTGTGACACACAGAGATTTCCGTGAGGAGGGAGGGTACTGGCAGGCTACATGATGGGCAATGGAAAGCTGCATGACGGGCACTGGCAGGCTACATGATGGGCACTGGCAGGCTACGTGATGGGCACTGGCAAGCTGCATGACGGGCACCGACAAGCTGCATGACGGGCACAGGTGAGGCTGCCTCTTTGGGCACAGGTGAGGCTGCATCTTATGGGCACAGGTGAGGCTGCATCTGAGGGGCACATGCAGGCTGAATGATGGGCACTGGTGAGGCTTCATGACGGCTGCATCTGACAGGCACTGGTGAGGCTGCATTGATCTCTTGTACCATGTCCCCAGTCCCTGACCATCTCCTGTACCATGTCGGTAGTCTCTGACCACCTCCTGTACCATGTCCGCAATCTCTGACCACCTCCTGTACCATGCCTTCAGTCTCTGAACCCCTTCTGTACCATGTCCACAGTGTCTGACCACCTTCTGTACCATGTTCCCAGTCTCTGACCATCTCCTGTACCATGTCCCCAGTCTCTGACCACCTCCTGTACCATGTCCCCAGTCTCTGACCACCTCCTGTACCATGTCCTGTACCATGTCCCCAGTCTATGACCATCTCCTGTACCATGTTCGCAGTCTCAGACCATCTCCTGTACCATGTCCCCAGTCTATGACCATCTCCTGTACCATGTCTGCAGTCTCTGACCATCTCCAGTACCATGTCCACAGTCTCTGACCACCTCCTGTACCATGTCCCCAGTCTCTGACCACCTCCTGTACCATGTCCCCAGTCTCTGACCATCTCCTATACCATGTCTGCTAGAGGTGCACCCCATGGAAATTTTGCTAATACTATTAGCAATGTGTTAAATAAAACAGTAATTTTTGGTATTGGACATTTTCGGTATCGGTTTCGTTTTTCGGCCTAGTGTATTTTTCATTTTTTGTATCGATTTCAGCACCAAAAAAAAAACATTTAGTGCACCCCTAATATTTACCATAGCTTGTAGACTATAACTTTTTCACAGAGTAAATAATATACACTGATTTTGGATAATTTTACCAAAGAAATATAGCCAAATACATTTTGGCCTAAACAGTGGCGTAACTAGAACCTTTGGGACCCAATGCAAGAAACCATGAAGGGGATCTAGGGGAGATAAATGATTAAACCTGGGACCTATGTTTACAATCGGGGCCTAATACTTCCATTTCACAGTCGCACAGGTTATCTCATTTGTTTTTATTACACAGGGCTTACTGCACACAAATCCAATTGCATCGATGGGGAAGGAGAGACTCCTTTATATTCCCCAAATGTTGCAGGGAGGAGGGGTCTCTAGTTCACCTAATCTGGCGCTGTCCCAAATTACATTGGTATTGGGGTGAAATTACTGAAGTCATTTCCAAAGTTTATCAAGTCAGGGTCCCTTTTTGATCCACTAATCTGTGTCCTAATCTGTGAAGAAATATATTCCCCCCTATCAATATAGCAGTGATCAGACTACTATACTTAGCTGGAAAGCTGGTGGCCAGGTTCTGGCTTTCCCCTCATATCCCCATCGTAAATCAATGGGTAGAACAGGTTAACTATATCCTTATCAGGGAGCATATCAGCATAGAAATGCAGCTCGAAAATTTTATTCATATGGCAAGCCTGGTTGGAAACCCCTGGGGTGGCTCCCCGCAACTGGTCTTGCATAGGTTGCTACAAGTATAAAAGGCATATAGGGTTAAGAGGAGGGTGGACATTACTCTGGATATACATGACTAGGTCATTGAACTTATGCACACACCCTCTGATAGCAGAGGGGGAGTTTCCATAAGAGCAGGTGGATTATGGGCAACATTGCTTACTTTGTGGCACGTTGGCCCTCTATTCTGCTGTGTTGAGTCGGCGGGTTGATGCTAGTCTGCCCGACACGGCTTCCTTTTCTTTTTCTGTTAAGATATGTCATCATTCTTGTTCTTGTTTCGTTTTAGTTTTTTTTTAGAATGAAAAGTTGGACAGCAAATATAGTTTTTCTACAAGAAACTCATTTTAAATATTCCACTAAGGTGGGACTGAACTCTATTGGCTTTCCAGTATGGATGCATGGCTACTCCCCTGACAAGAGATCTAGAGGAGTGGCCATAGGCTTTGATAGGAACACCCCATTTACTTTAAAGGCAATGGAGTCAGATCCCGAAGGGAGATTTTTGTTTATAAAAGGATATCTGTTTAATAAAGAATACACGTTGGTGAACATTTACTGCCCTAATGTATATCCCAGTTTGTTTCTAAAAAATCTATTGAAAAAACTAGAGAACTTCAGGGAGGGAAGGGTGATCATGGCAGGGGATCTAAACTTTGTGTTTGATCCATGTTTGGATACCCAACCCATATCCCTCAGATCAGAGGGTAAACATCTAAGGTCAGTTAAGCAAAAACTATATCAGCAGCACCTGGTGGATGTTTGGAGAGTCCTGTACCCAAAGGGTAGGGATTTCACATACTACTCCCAGGTACATTCTTCCTACTCAAGAATAGACTATATCTTTCTAGACCATTTGCTATTAGAGGGATTGAAAAAGGCAGAGGTGAAGTCGATCACCCTCTCTGATCATGCACCGGTTGTAATCAGCCTAGAGCTGGAAGATATACTGGAAAGGCAAGGATCCTGGAGGCTGGACGATAAACTCTTTTAGATAATCAGAATATAGCAGATGATCTGGGAAAGGAGTTAAATTTCTTTTTTGCAGAAAACAACATAGAGAATATTGCACCAACCGTCTAATGGGAAACGCATAAGGTTTTTATGAGGGAAAGATTGATTGCAGAGGGAGCAAAGAGGAAAAAAATTTGGACAGCCCAAAAACAACAATTATTACAGGATATCCAGGACTTAGAACAGAAACACAAAAGAATAAATGATAAGGAGGTAATGATTAAGCTGTTGGAAAAAAGGGAAGCCCTGAGAGATATGTTAGAATTAGACACTAAACGTATTTTTAATAAAATGGCTAAAAAACAGTATAAATGGGACAATAAACCCGGGAAAATGTTGGCAGGACAGATTAAACCCAGGAGGAAACCAAATTATATAGCTAAGATAAAAAACAGATCGGGAGAAATGAAACACTCTACCAAAGATATCAGCGGGATTTTTATGGAATATTACCAACAACTATATAGAGTAAATGACTTACAGGACTCTGGGGATATTCAAGATAGAAAAGATAAAATAAGCAAATATTTAAGGGAAATTAAATTGTCAGAGATAACAGAGGATGATTCAAGGAGGCTAGATAAGGATATTACTAGAGAGGAAGTAGAGCTGGCCATTAAAAATAGTAAACTGGGGAAAAGTCCCGGTCCTGATGGTTATACATCTTTATGCTATAGGAAATTTGCTGATATTCTGTGCCCACATTTTCACCTATATATGAACTCTATAGGGGAAGGTCTGAAATACGGGGAGAAGCCCTAGGTGCCTATATATCCCTTTTGGCAAAAGATGGAAAAGACCCTACAATGTGCTCTAGCTTTAGGCCAATATCCCTTATTAACGAAGATATGAAAATCTATGCAAGGATACTGGCTGAGAGATTAAAGCTCTTTATGCCAGAACTCATAGGAGAAGACCAAGCAGGCTTTGTACCGGGTAGAGAGACACGAGATAATATTCTAAAAACAGTTCTCTTAATACATGAAGCAAAGAAAAGCTGAAGACCAGCCTTGTTTCTGTCAATAGATGCCGAGAAGGCCTTTGATAGACTAGACTGGGACTTCATGCTACAGACTTTATATAAATATGGATTTGGTCCTCGCATGATTAAATGGATAGGGGCTCTCTATTCCATCCCAACGGCGCAAATCCAAGTTAACGGGACCCTCTCGGAAAGTTTCAGGCTTTTTAATGGGACACGTCAGGGCTGTCCATTGTCCCCTTTGCTCTTTGTGCTGTCTTTGGAACCCTTCCTGACCTCGATAAGAACTAATCAAGAGATCCAAGGTATAGAGGTGGGAGGACAAAAATATAAAATATCTGCTTTTGCAGATGACATTATGGTGTACTTAACAAATCCTATGCAAACTCTCCCAAAAACTTTGGAGGAATTGGAAAAATATGGCCTAGTATCAAACTTAAAAGTGAATATGGAAAAGACAGAAATATTGAATATCTCGGTTCCAACAAATCATAGTGGGGACCTCCAGAGATTGTACCCATTTAAGTGGAAAACAAAGGGGTTGAAGTACCTGGGGGTGCTACTATCAAAATCAAATATAGATCTATATCAAGATAACTATCTACCCCTGCTGAATAATATTAAAAGTGAACTCAAAGGATACCCTGCCCATAGACAATCATGGTTCGGACGTATAAGCGTAGTTAAAATGATGATCCTTCTAATGGCTCTATATATCTTCCAAAGCTCACCAGTAGATATTCCTGGGGCATTTTTTAAAACATTAAGATCAGTAATACAGAGATTTGTATGGAATAATAAAAGTAATCGTATTGCCTTTCGGATATTAACTAGGACTAAAGAAAAGGGGGTGTTTTCCTCCCTGATTTTGAAAAATACTATGAGGCAGCGATTATACGGCGGGTTATGGATTGGGCATATGCCCCTCAGCAAAAAAAAAAAAAAAATATGGGTAGATCTAGAGGAGAAAATCTCTAAAGTAGCGTTGGGACAGATCATCTGGATCCCAAGGCAGTTTAGAGGTTTGATGGAAGTAATGGCCCCAATTACTTTAGTAGCATTAAGCATTAGTGTTGAGCAGAATATGCCATATTCGATTTCGCGATATATCTCGAATATATATTCGAATATTCGAGATATATTCGCTAAATTCGAATATTCGTGATATTTTATCGAAATTAAATGATTGCGATTTTTCGCTATTGCGAATGCGAAAATAATTGCGATTTTTTGATAACTGCGGTAGGAGCACTCTGATTGGCTCAGAATATTCGTGATATTTTATCGAAATATCGCAACATGCGAATGCGATATTTATTGCGCAATTTCGAGAAATGCTGGAGGAGCGCTCTGATTGGCTCAGAATATTCGTGATATTTTATCGAAATATCGCAACATGCGAATGCGATATTTATTGCGCAATTTCGACAAATGCTGTAGGAGCACTCTGATTGGCTCAGAATATTCGTGATATTTTACAATACAAAATAATTGCGAATATTCGGCAAATGCGGAAGGAGCACTCTGATTGGCTCAGAATATTCTTGATATTTTACAATACAAAATAATTGCGAATATTCGGCAAATGCAGAAGGAGCACTCTGATTGGCTCAGAATATTCTTGATATTTTACAATACAAAATAATTGCGAATATTCGGCAAATGCAGAAGGAGCACTCTGATTGGCTCAGAATATTCTTGATATTTTACAATACAAAATAATTGCGAATATTCGGCAAATGCGGAAGGAGCACTCTGATTGGCTCAGAATATTCGTGATATTTTACAATAGAAAATAAAAAGTGTTTTGCATTGGTGGTGATTCTTTACTCTATCCATCTGTCACAGCCGTTTGTCAATCAAACACCTTGAAGATTGAACACGTTCATGCTGCATGCTTTGGACTTTTTTTCACTTCACATATCAAAGACATTTTTATGAAAGATTATTTTTCTATTATTGGGACTATATTTCTTTATATATTTGTTTCACTGTGTATTTCACAAGTTATTTGCGCTTGCTTATTTTATAATTTGCCCACATGTCTTGTCACTAGACATATTTTTTATTCTTGTAGAGCGACTCCATTTTCTGTCTTGTATTAATTTATGTTGTATAACATTTTTGAGTTGCTGCTGTATTCTCCCCTTTTTTAAGGTATGCGCAATTTTTTCCTTCTTACAAAAAATAATAATATCAAACATACAAATATTCATAACATACACATACACAAAGCCCCCCCCTTTTGCATCAGAGACAATCAGAGTTCTCCTACCACAGTTATCGAAAATTCGCAATCATTTTCGCATTCGCAATAGCGAAAAATCGCAATTTTTTTTTTTTCAATTTGGCAACATAAAAGGATCGCCTCAGCTTAGCTACTCGGCCCAGGGTCTCTAATCATACCAGCAATGCTTTTAGACGTCGATAGGATGTGATCTGTTTTAAAAATCAAATTGAAAAAATGCGAATATTCGGAATTGCGAATATTCACCGCGAAATTCGAAATATAGCGCGATTTCTCGAATATGCTATATTCGAGTCGAATATTCGCAATGCGAATATTCGTGAGCAACACTATTAAGCATATGGGATAAATTAATTAAAAACATACATATACAACAAAATAGTCCCTTAATGCCCCTAACAGGAAACAACTATTTTACTCCGGGGAAGGACAATAAATTATACCTAAAATGGACTACAGCACCCTATTTAAGATTAAGGGATGTAATGAACGGAATCTCTACCATTTATAAGCTTTTGATAACACAATTAGAAGACGGAGCTATGTGCCCAACGAGGAGCTGGGAAAGAGAATTAAACCAAATATTACCAGAAATTATGAGAAATAAAGTTGTGGATTTTGTACACTCCACATCGATAAATACTTGAATAAAATAAATTAATTTTAAATTGCTAGTTAAGTGGTACTATGTTCCAGCAAAATTACACAAGATAAACCCCCAGGTGTCACCTCTATGTTGGAGGGAGTGTGGGGAGGTGGGAACCCATGCCTATATTTGGTGGCAGTGCCCCAAGATCCAAAAATACTGGAAGCAAATAATAGAACTAATTAAAGAGATCAGTAAAACAGAGATTACCCTAGACCCCTGGCAGTGTTTGTTCCACGCAACAGCCATACCCAGGAAAAAATATAAAACATCAATTACTCCAATCTTACTAAATATAACAAAATCATTGATCCCGAAAAGATGGAAGGAAATACAGGTCCCGTCCATACAGGAATGGTTAAGGGAAGTAGAAAGGACAAGAAATATGGAAGAATCCCAGTACTGGGAACCTAACCAAAGAGAAGTAGGGATTTGGAGAGGTTGGGTGGACTTTAAACAATCCCAGCTCTATTTAGACTATATGTGCAGGGAAGACAGGACGTAGGTACTGTTAAGAGTTTGGTAAAATTCAGATGCATTAAGCTCCAAACCCCCCCCCCCCTTTTTTTTTTGTTTTTTTTGTTTTTTTCACGAGTGGACTTAAAGGGGATTTAATTCCCCCCCCTAAAAATAAATAGATTTAGTCACAGGGAATAAATATATGGTTACATTCACATAAAGACACTTTAACCACTTAACCCCCGGACCATATTGCTGCCCAAAGACCAGAGTACTTTTTGCAATTCGGGACTGCGTCGCTTTAACAGACAATTACGCGGTCGTGCGACGTGGCTCCCAAACAAAATTGGCGTCCTTTTTTCCCCACAAATATAGCTTTCTTTTGGATGTATTTGATCACCTCTGCGGTTTTTAGTTTTTGCGCTATAAACAAAAATAGAGAGACAATTTTGAAAAAAATGAATATTGCTATAATAAATATCCCCCAAAAATATATAAAAAAAAAATTTTTTCCTCAGTTTAGGCCGATACGCTTTCTTCTACATATTTTTCGTAAAAAAAAATCGCAATAAGCGTTTATTGATTGGTTTGCGCAAAAGTTATAGCGTTTACAAAATAGGGGGTATTTTTATGTCATTTTTATTATATTTTTTTTTACTAGTAATGGCGGCGATCAGCGATTTTTTTTCGGTATTGCGACATTATGGCGGACACTTCGGACACTTTTGACACATTTTTGGGACCATTGGCATTTTTATAGCGATCAGTGCTATAAAAATGCATTGGATTACTATAAAAATACCACTGGCAGTGAAGGGGTTAACACTAGGGGGCGGGGAAGGGGTTAAGTATGCCTGGGTGTGTTCTTACTGTGGGGGGGGGGGTGGCCTCACTAGGGGAAACACTGATCCTCGGTTCATACATTGTATGAACCGAAGATCAGCATTTCCCCTGCTGACAGGACCGCTTACACACACAGCTCCCGGTCCCCGCTCTGTAACGAGCGATCGCGTGTGCCCGGCGGCGATCGCGCCCGCCGGGCACACGCACAGCTGGGAGAGAGGATGTCATACTACGTGCTCTCGCCCAGCCGAGCCAACTTGTCGACGTATAACGGCGGTGGGCGGTCAGATAGTGGTTAATAGGGATCATGAGGAGAATGGGAAAGGAAGGTAAAGAAAAAAGGGGAATTTTGTCCCCCCCTAAAATAAATAGAAATATAGGAGTTATAGAGTACTAACTAGGGGATAAATATACACGTAGTATTTCACAAGACGGGGGATGTGTTTTTTTTTTTTTTTTTATGGAGGGAGCCCGGGGGGGGGGAGGATAAGAGAAGGGGGAGGGTAAAGGAGAAAAACAAAAGGTGTAGGATAGACCCATATCGACTGTGTTGTTATTATTGTTGTTATGTATATTTATGTAATGTTGAATGTACTTAAACATGAACTTTTGTATATGTTTAATGTAATATAATGTGAATTGTGTACATGTTTTAAAAACTTTTTGAATAAAAACAAATAGAAACAAGATATGTAATCATAACTCCTGTTGTGCCATTGATTTATTTGTCTTTATGGCAGATGGCAGAGTCAATCACCTGATCTCAAGTGAGCATTCATTTCACTTGCTGAAGGCAAAACGAAAGGCAGAAAGACCCACAAACAAAGAACAACTAAAGACAACTGCAATTAGAGACTGGCAAAGCATCAGAAAGGAGGAAACCCAGTCTTTGGTCCATGGGTTCTAAACTTCAGGCAGTCATTGCCAGTAAAGGATTCTCAACATTTTGCCTGGTGGTTTTTGGCAGTTTTCCTATACACACGGCCGGGATTCCTGGCCAAAGCTCCATCGCAGTTTTCCTGTCGGGAAAACCGGCCGTGTGTAGGGGGAAAGACTGCCCAAGCAGGTTCTCGGCTTTCCCCTCTGGATTTCCAACGGGAACTTTTCGTATCGGAAATCTTGCACATGTGTATGGGGCATAATTGTCAAAGTGTGACAGTGCTGAAAACGTAAAAATAGCCAGGGCAGGAAGGGGATCAAATGTCACAAATCATAACTTGTAGGGGGTACATAATTATAAAGAGATAAAAAGATGTGAGACTTTAATTGGACTTTAAATGCATGTTTTATAAAATGTTGATCATTTTTTGGCAACTTTTTTATGTGTGGATGCTACTCTTCAGTTTCAAATGCTAAAATTATGATTTAGAAAATTACACAGATGTCCAAAAATGCTCTTAGTAGCACCAAATATAATTTGTATTTCTTTGAAAATTAAATAAAGTAAAAAAAATACTTTTTTATTTTTTACATACTTTATATGCTCTTTATTAACTGCTAACCATCTGCTTTTCTAATTTACACTTGTCTGCCTTGTAGGATGGATGACAGAGCCAAGTAAATGTTTCCACATTCACAGTGCAAGGTACTTTATAAATTCACTTTTTTTATTTGCACTGTCTATTTGCTTTCTTAGTAAGGTTGTTAGAGGAGTATGATACAGATATTGAACATTCTGTGTAATTACTGCTTTCCTTTTCCACATTGGTCTTTCCATCCTGAAATATCCATAAATATAGTAGTAAATCTCTTATATCAGTATAAAGCTAAATTTCGGATATCAAAACAATATCTGCTAACAGGACTTTGAAGTACATGCTGTAACTTGAAAACCAAAAATGTAGAAAAATGTATGGGACTTAGGATGTCAGGAAAGAATTAAAATTTACCACATAAAAAAACATAATTTATTATGTTCGTAGAATTAAAACAGATAATCCACAAAAATAAAAACACACTTAAATTGAAGTGCCACTCGGAATCATGAAATCTATACAGGAATAACACCTTGTGCAGAGCACTCCAGCCCCCCAAATCAATTATTAGGATAGACCATATAGCCAACATATGTTATGCATAGGGTGAAAACAGAAGACTTTACACCATCACTGTTAAGCCTTGTACACACGATTAGTCCATCCGATGAAAACGGTCTGAAGGACAGTTGTCTTAGGTTAACCGATGAAGCTGACTAATGGTCCGTCACGCCTACACACCATCAGTTAAAAAAACGATCGTGTAAGAACGCGGTGACGTAAAACACAATGATGTTCTGAAAAAAAATAAGTTCAATGCTTCCAAGCATGCGTCGACTTGATTCTGAGCATGCACAGGTTTTTAACCAATGGTTTTGCATACTAACGATCGGTTTTGACCTATCGGTTAGCAATCCATCGGTTAAATTTTAAAGCAAGTTTGCTTTTTTTTAACCGAAGGTTAAATAACCTATGGCGCCCACACACGATCGGTTTGGACCGATGAAAACGGTCCATCAGACTGTTTTCATCAGTTTAACCTATCGTGTGTACGAGCCTTTAGAGTGCTATATTGCCAAGGGGTGGAAGTCAGATCTCGACATGTTGTACGGTAAACAGCTTTGCGTGGAAACACCAGGATGAAAACAGAAATTACAAATCACTAGACAATCAGCTAAAAAGTGGCATTGGTCAAACTCTTGTTTCCCTTTCCCAGATACTCCCCTTTTGTCATAGCTCATCACGCGCATGGTTAGAGTATACACTGCTGAAACATTATTTGAGTACAAGGCTCTTTATAGACCTCCCGACGTGACCTTGCACTGCTTTTGAATCCCTGCTATCACAATCTTTTAGACCAGACCACACACTTTTGCAGATATACCAGATCTTGTTGGGTCATACCCAAACCATTGCCATTTCTTTTGAAATGAGAACAGGAACTGCAAATATCGTTGGACGATATGGATTGGGACAAATTACTGTTTGTTTCATACAAATTCTATAGGGGTTATTGACAAAAAGAAAACCCACTTTGCACTACAAGTGCAAACTACAAGTACAAAGTGCACTTGAAATTGCACTGAAAGTACACTTGGAAGTGCAGTCGCTGTAAATCTAAGGGGTAGATCTGAACTGAGGGGAAGCTCTGCTGATTTTATTATCCTATCATGTGCAAGCTAAAATGCTGTTTTTTATTTTCCTTGCATGTCCCCCTCGGATCTACAACGACTGCACTTCCAAGTGTACTTTCAGTGCATTTTCAAGTGCACTTTGAACTTGTAGTTTGCACTTGTAGTGCAAAGTTGATTGCCTTTCGTAAATAACCCCCTGTATATCTTCTCACGCCCATGAGCATAATTATTTAATCTTGTCTAGATAGTATTGCTGCCCTACACTTCTACATAAAATTGATCCATCTACCCCTGATACTTGCTGGCGATGCTTGCAGGAACCTGGCACCATGACCCATATGGGGCATCGGTCCAAACATTCTCCCATTTTAGGATACAATATTACACTTGTTTGACAAATTGGTGGAAGATAAAATCCCAAATGAATTTCAAATGATTGTATTGTCCATGTTATCAGGTTCCTATAGACAATATAAAAGGAACGTAGGCACTTTATCACAGCGGCTCATTCTGTGATATCCAGGCATTGGTGCCAGGCCAAGACTCCATCAATGGCTAAATGGGCTTGTAAATTGGACAAGATTGCGTTAGTGGAACATATGATCCAATGAGATGAGGACCATTCTGAATGACACAAACTTATGTGGACAGTGGTGTCTCATTTCAGATTCCTTTATCTCGATGTAATGTAATGTAGTAATGTCTGATGTCCTGATCATGTCCCAGTTTCTCCCTTGGTCTTTTTTCATTATCCCCTTTCACTTTATCCCCCCCCCTTTTTTTTATTCCTCTCCCCTCCTCTCTCTCTAAGCTCCATCTCTTTTTCTCTTTTTCCAATCAATGTTATTTTTCTTGTACTTCATTTGGAAGCTGTCCTGTCATGCTGCCTGCTAACCCAGTTGTCGTGTCTATAGTTGAACGGGATATTACTGTTTGGTATCCCTCTTGGTACAGTACATACCTTTTATCCTATACCTACTGTTTTTTAATGTAGTCCAATGACTTCTGATGACTTGTAGGCTTTTTACACTATACTTGATATCAGTTTTTGATAACCACTGTTTAAAGATATTGGGCCAGATCCACATAGATCGGCACCGGCGCAGCGCATCTAAGATACGCTATGCCGCTGTAACTTACTTGGCTTTGTTTCAAATCCACAACGAATTCGCGCCGTAAGTTATGGCGGCGTAGTGTATCTCTGGTGGCAGAATTCAAATTGGCGATTAGGGGGCGTGATTCATTTAAATGAAGCGCGTCCCCGCGCCGAATGAACTGCGCATGCTCCCGCCGTGCATTGCACTAAAAAACGTCATTTTTTAAACTTAGACTTGACTTACGTCCATCCCGATTCACGGACGACTTACGTAAAAAAAAATTCAAATTTCGACGCAGGAATGACGGCCATACTTAACATGGCAAATCTAACTATACGCCGCAAAATACCAGCTTTAACTATACGCCGGAAAAAGCCGACTAGAGACGACGTAAGAGAATGCAACGGCCGCGCGTACGTTCATGGATCGTCGGAAATAGCTAATTTGCATACCCGACACGGAAAACGACGCAAACTCCACCCAGCGGACGCCGAAGTATTGCATCTACGATCCGAAGGCGTACGAAGCCGTACGCCTGTCGGATCAAACCCAGATGCCGTCGTATCTTGGTTTGAGGATTCAAACTAAAGATATGACGTGGGAAATTTGAAAGTACGCCGGCGTATCAGTAGATACGCCGGTGTACTCTCACTGTGGATCTGGCCCATTATTTTGTTCTTCATTGTATTTTGCTCATCATATCTGGGATGTACAAGTCTGTATACAATTGTTCAATTGTGATTTGTATTTGTATTGAAAGCCTGTATGATCTGCAAATACTTAATAAAAAAGATTAAACATAAAAAGTGGCACTATGCAGTACATGGCCAGGTAAGGAAGAATTGGTTGCAACTGTCTCCGGACCAAGGAAGCAGGATGAATGTCCAGGAGCTCTAGTCAAAGGGCTGCCATACCTTTGTAACTGTTAACCATTTCCTGCAAAGCGACACACCCGTACATCCTCAGTTTTTTTTTGTTTGTTTGCAAGCTAGCTGCTGCCATGACCCCGGTATTAAACATTAAAGTAATGGCGTAAATGTACTGTGGGCAGTCAGCATGTGAAGGCTCCCTCTATTTTTTTTTTTTTTTTGTACAAATTGTTAAATATTGAATATGTTTACATGACTAGAGTCCTTGAAGACAGATTTTATAATACCTTGTTTAAAAAAAATTCAATATTTAACACAGCAAGGCTTCCATTAACTGGCATCATAGGTGTTGCATTAGAGCAGTGGCGGCTGGTGAAGTTTTAGGATGGGTTGGCGCCAGACCCCACCCTTCCTTTTTGACCCCTCCCACTTGGTGGAAATGGGCGTGGTTTCAGCAAAATAGTGGGCGTAGCTCTAAGGTGGTGTGGTTAGCATCTGAGATGAATGAGGGATGGAGGGAGAGGGAGGGATGGAGGGAGAGAGAGAGAGAGAGAGAGGGAGGGACAGCAGACCCAGATCATACACAGCAATAGAAATATGTGTATTCTAGAAAGTTTAACAATCAGCAGATAAAGATACTTCAATCATCTCGGCACCATGGTTGTTATGGTGTCAGGATGATTGAAGCCCATTATTTCTATTATTACATTGTAATATAAAATGAAATCATTCAACTCACCATAATGCAGAATCAGTGGGAGCCCCGAGCGTGTCGCCTGCCACCGGATGCCATCAGGTGTCCCCAGCGGAGTCCCTCCTTACATCAGGTGCCCACAGCGGAGTCCCTCCTTACATACAGCCCTGTGTCACATCAAATGCAGCCCTGTGTCACATCAAATGCAGCCTGTCCCCCATCAAATGCAGCCTTTCCCCGCATCAAATGCAGCCTTTCCCCCCATCAAATGCAGCCTGTCCCCCATCAAATGCAGCCTGTCCCCCATCAAATGCAGCCTGTCCCCCATCAAATGCAGCCTTTCCCCCCATCAAATGCAGCCTTTCCCCCCCCCATCAAATTCAGCCTTTTCCCCCATCAAATTCAGCCTTTTCCCCCATCAAATGCAGCCTTTCCCCCCATCAAATGCAGCTTTCCCCCCCATCAAATGCAGCCCTTCCCCCCATCAAATGCAGCCTGTCCCCCATCAAATGTAGCCTGTCCCCCATCAAGTGCAGCCTGTCCCTCATCAAATGCAGCCTGTCCCCCATCAAATGCAGCATTTCCCCCCATCAAATGCAGCCTTTACCCCCATCAAATGCAGCCTGTCCCCCATCAAATGCAGCCTGTCCCCCATCAAATGCAGCCTTACATTACAGTTAATAAGCGGGGGGGTGCGCCAAACGCCGAGAAGAAGATCACTTAGCTGTGTGTGTGTTGTCCTCCAGGCTCCTTGTGTCTTCTTCCACTGGTCCGCTCCTCATACTTCACGTATTCTCTCTCTCAGGCACAATGAGAGAGAAAAAACAGGAAGTGACATCATGATGTAACAGATGTCAATCAAACTGCCCGGCCGTAGTAATAGATACTACGAGCACCGGGAAGAAGCTGTGGCGCTTCCGAAAGCGCCACAAGGCAGGATAAAAGCCTACAAATTAAGCGATGCGTCTGCAATCTCATGATTGCATTGACGTGGCGCTTCCCATAATGCACGTGGCCAGTGCCACATAGTGCATTTACTGTAGCAAAAGGACATTTTTTTGCAGTTTGTTTTTTAAAGGGGCAGTATTAAAAAAAAAAAAACTTTTATTTTTATTTTTATTTTTTTGTGACTTCAGGAGGGGGGGCGGCACCTGGGCGCACCCTATGGACTTGCCGCCACTGCATTGGAGTTTGCACCCCAAAGCTCAAACACACATGTGTGTGTATATATATATATGTGTATATATATATATATATATATATATATATATATATATATATATATATATATATATATATATATATTATATGTACATACACACTAAATTACCAAAAGTATTGGGACACCTGCCTTTACACGCACATGAACTTTAATGGCATCCCAATCTTAGTCTGTAGGGTTCAATATTCAGTTGGCTCACCTTTTACAGCTATAACAGCTTCAACACTTCTGGGGAGGCTGTCCACAAGGTTTAGGAATGTGTCTGTGGGAATGTTTGACCATTCTTCAAAATCACATTAGTGAGGTCTGATCTTGGATGAGATGGCCTGGCTTGCAGTCGGCACTTTAATGTGAAGGCCAGTCAAGTTCCTCCACCCTAAACTTACTCACCCGTGTCTTTATGGACCTTGCTTTGTGCACTGGTCCAAATCATTTGGTGGAGGGAGGATTATGGTGCAGGGTTGTTTTTCAGGGGTTGGGCTTGTCCCCTTAGTTCCAGTAAAGGGAACACTTAAGGCGTCAACATACCAAGACATTTTGGACAATTTCAT
This sequence comes from Rana temporaria, assembly GCF_905171775.1. Classification (NCBI taxonomy): domain Eukaryota; kingdom Metazoa; phylum Chordata; class Amphibia; order Anura; family Ranidae; genus Rana; species Rana temporaria. The sequence goes on along the minus strand of NC_053489.1, from coordinate 398,796,313 downwards.
GCTCCCAACTTATAACGTATAAAGCCCCGTACACACGGTCGGATTTTCGGCCAACCAACTTCAAAATCCGGCACTTTTCAAATTTGTCCGACCGTGTGTACGTTCCATCGGACCAACTTTTTTGGCTTACATCGGACAAAAAGTTGGGTCTGTGAACGGACCAACTTTATGTTCCGAAAAGTCCGATTGTGCAAAGTGCGACCGTGTGTACAGAAAACAATCGGACTTTACAAAAAAGTCTAAATGCGCATGCCCCGAAATAAAGAGCACCCGGAAGCCATCATCTGTCTAGTAAAACTAGCGTTCGTATTCGAAAATGCTCATTCGTCACGCGGCAAGTTTTGAAATCTCAAAAAGCAGCGCATATTCTCTTTTTCTTTATAATGTCCTAATATGTACATCTGCTCAACTGGTGATACGGACGGATTAAAAACAAATATATTTACTTTGGATTAGTGTATTTTCTTGATATGAATCCAGCCTTTTTTTTATATTTATTTTAAATTCCCCAAAAAAAAAATATCCACAATTCTTTATGCTGGGCAAAGTAATAACTACTCTATTTGTGTCCCTTCAATTTTAGCAAAGGGCCTGCCTACTCACAAATTGACATTTGACTTTCCACACATAATCCACGAGTTTTTAGCATCATCCTTTTATTTTTAAAAAAATGGGAAAAAGAATGACAGATCCAAATACAAAACAACAGGAAGGCAGCAATTGAAGAACTGGTTGACTTTGCAAAGCCTCTGTACCCCAGGGCATACATAAATTATGTTAGAATCTGCAAACTTGGGGACCTGAGCATGAACTTAAATATAAGGAGCCCAAGAAGATTGTGGTTTCCAAAAGATGGGGAGCAGCAGCAGCAGACATATATGTGCCCAGGCTGTGGTACTTCAACAGGCTGATATTTCTGCATACCAAACTGAACCACGACCAACACTCTCCACATTTCACACCTCATCAGCTGAGGCCTTATATTTTTTAGCACTCCCACCACAATACAAAAAACAATAATAGATTAAAACTAAAGATTTTATGCCATTATTCGCGATTTTTTTGGTAAGCCACACCTAAAATTACATACTCAACTACAAATAATAGAAAAAATATGTTCCAAATCATAATATTTCAATACAAATTAGTATCCCCTAAAATCTGGGCTCTGAGTTGGCCACTGACCCCCATGCTGCTGGGGTGGGTTGGCTTGCTGTGGTGGGTTGGCTTGCTGGGGTGGGTGGGCTTGCTGGGGTGGGTGGGCTTGCTGGGGTGGGTAGGTTGGCTGGGGTGGGTAGGTTGGCTGGTGTGGGTAGGCTGGGTGTGCTTGGAAGCTTGTCTGGGGTTGGTAGGCTGTCTGTGGTTGGTAGGCCTGTTGTACATTGGCTGTAGGTGCGTGTTCTAAATCACAGACATGTGAAATAGGGGTTAGCTCCCGTTTCCTGGCCTTGCTAAGGAGCTGGACCATGATCCCCTCACATAGCTCCCTTTGATCGGCATCAATTTCCTGTAGTTTGTTTGCTATAAAACAGCCAAACCCTTCTGCACTATCGGGTGCTGTGGTGATGACCGATGTGGCCCTACTCAAGAATTCGGCTGTTGCATCATCTAGGTGTTGCCTCTTCTTGGTCCTTTTCCTAGGAGGGTTCAGTGTAGGGATTCTACATTGTGTGGACTGTCTGCTGGGCCCAGCCTCTTCTTGGCTGGCAATGTCCTGTGTCTGAAAAAGGAGCATCATTTCTTTTTTCTTGCCATCATAACAACACATTAACATCATAGTATATCTGATTGCACATATTTTCAGGAATACTATACCTGTGTCAAGCTGAGCTCCTCCTCCTCCTCCTTCTCTTCCTCCTCCTCCTCATCCTGAGTTGGTTCAGCCTCAGTATCTGTGGCCTCTGCTGATGCGGATGCAAGTGTGGACAGATGTTTTCGTGGCTCAGTTTGGTCCTTTAAAAACATCAGGCTGCTGAAGTACCATAGCTTGGGCACATACACATCATCTGCTGCAGCTCCCGATCTTTTTGAACCCTCAATCTTCTTGAGCTCCCTCAGAAAAGTGCTCCTCAGGCTCCCAATTTTGGCTTTTATTTGTGTCTCGTTGGCCCTGGGGTACACAGTCTTTGCTTCTGCCACCAGTTCATCAATTGCTGCCTGCCTTTTATTTTTATTTGAGTAGTCTTTATTGGTTACCTGCCACAGACATGTGTGAGATCTATAGAGATCAATAAAAGCTGTGATGAAGGCTTTTGAATTCAGCTTTCCACCCTTTGCTTTCGGCATGTTTTTTATGAGATATCTGCAATAAAGGATACAATACAACCAATAAGTGCTTGCTTTAACTTCCTAACCTGCTTATACAATCTCTGTTTGCTCTAAGCTAAATCATGCAGTAACCACTAGTGTCCCAATGTATTCACCTACCTTCGTTCCGCGTATACCTTCGGCTGCACGTAGAGTCGTTCCGTTAGGTTCGTGCATGCGTCCGTGACATCGAGCGCTCGTTCTTGATTTATATAGCCTGCGCATGCGTGAAGCTTCGCTCTACGTGCGTCATGACGCTGGGGCGGGACCACATTCCTTTTTCTTCATGCGACATTCTGGGATGTGTGAGGGAGAATGTGATGGCGGAACCCACGAAAACGAATAGGCCCCGCAGTGGAGGCGTTTATAGAAAACACAAGGCCACCCCCATGAGCAAGGGGGAGATGGTGGAGATGGTTCGCATCTTTGAGAAGTACGATTACGATTGTAAACTCGAAAATTATGATAGGCCCAACAGCCATAAAGACTGGGTTCTGGAGAAGGTCCTCGCGGTATTGGAAGGAGATTATGGTGTCCAACGAACGAAAGACCAAATTCGCAAACGATGGTCAGATTTGAAGCACAGAGAGCAAGAAAATTTTGAAGCCATTCACCGCACCATTATCAAAAGAAGTAAGTACATGTAATTAGAGAATTATTTGTCTGTACATTATAGATGGCTGAAATTTAATGAGTTCTTTTTTCTGGTGGGGCCTACAGAAGAAGTTAATGGAAGTTTACAAGCAGTTCATTACAATTGTTAATTTTTTTATTTTTTTCAACAGGACAAAGGCACAGAGAAAGACACCACAGGGGACAAAGGGAGGCTTCCCTTGGCCGGGCTCCAACAGGGGAGAGAACAGGGGAGACAACAGGCCCCAAATCTGCCCCAAAACGTAAGTTAATAAAAATGCTTATGTGCTTTTGCCAGTGACAGGAGTGTTTATAGGTAGGACAAACGCCATGGGGTAAGGACAGAACTTAAGGGGTACATTACACTTTATGTAAGGCCGGGTACACACGAACAAACATGTATGGTGAAAGCGGTCCGTCGGACCGTTTTCACCATACATGTCTGCCAGAGGGCTTCTGTACGATGGTTGTACACACCATCGTACAGAAGTCCGCGCGTAAACAATACACGGGGCGTGTCCGCGGTGTGGCCGCGTCGATGACGCGGTGTCGCCGCGACAATGACGCAGCGACGTGGGCGGCCCACCTTTAAAATGCTTCCACGCATGCGTCGAAGTCATTCGACGCATGCGAGGGACGGCGGGCGCCTGGACATGTACGGTAGGTCTGTACTGACGACCGTACATGTCCGAGCGGGCAGGATTCCAGCGGACGGTTTTAAAACACGTCCAGGAATATTTGTCTGCTGGGAAAAGGCCCGGCGGGCAAATGTTTGCTGGAATTCGGCCCCGCTCGCGCCCACACACGACCGAACATGTCTGCTGAAACTGGCCCGCGGACCAGTTTCAGCAGACATGTTTGGTCGTGAGTATGGGGCCTTAGATGCGTGGCTCATCACTGACCATTAATGACACATTTGCAGGGTAGACATGGGTAGAGGAGAGGCCCTGGGGATCAGAGTCACACAGAGTCACGCCTGCTAGATTTCACATCATATAAAATATATTGCCATAGCAAACAAAAGTGATGGGTGTCATCTGCGTGAGTTGTTTAATGTGGCCTATATATAGACATGTATTCACACATTTTAAATGACATCATACTCCTGTTCCCTAGCATTGCGTTTATTTTAATAATGCATAGTGTGTAGTGCACTAGTTTGGAGCAAACTGGTTCACCAGGGCAAGGTTGGTGTACTTTAAAAGCAGCACATGTGATTATGTTAATATAATGTAATTTTGGCGAGGATTCATAGATGATTTATTCTTTCATTTTAGAGGATTGTGAGTGTGCTCAGCACCAATCTTTGCAGGATTTGGAGGATAGTGCCGGACCCAGCAAAGAGCCACCAGTCGACAGCACATCCCCAGACACCAGATATGATGAGGGTGAAGGAGTGCAAGAAATGCAAGATGAGCCTCCAGAGGTTGTTGTTTGCCCCAGTAAGTTTTTGGAACATGTGCCTTGCAAAATCAACACCTGTTTCTTGTTTCTAGGTCCACACCAGGGGCGGACTGACCATTGAGTCACTCGGGCACTGCCCGAGGGCCCCATGCCACTAGGGGGCCCCATCAGGGTTGCCAGGCTCAGTAAAACCAGGGACAGTATGTAAAAATCTGTGTTTTTTTTTTAGATCTGTCCCTGATATGTCCGAAACTGACATGCTTTTAATGTGAATTTCCCAAGATTTTAGCTGCCCTGCCTCTGCACTGCCTCCTGGCGTGGTGGCCATCTGTAAGCCAGAGGGGCCCCATAATCTTCTATTGCCCGGGGGCCCCATGAGTTGTCAGTCCGCCCCTGGTCCACACCACACACGCCTACACCACAATAGCAAATTATTTAGTGTATTCAACATTTGAGCATGTAGAAGGGAGAGGTGGCAGTGGTGTTTAGGTAGATGCATGTGAAGACACATGGATATGCACCTGGCCCAAGATTTACAGAGTATTATCTGTAGTGTGTACATTCACTAGTAGTGTAGGTGTATTATGAAGATGAAAAAGGTTGTTATGACTAATTGAGTGTCTAGGTTTAGGTAAGTATTTCATGAAAATAGACCAGATTGTTTATTTTAGATTTTTTTGGATTGCCTCAGTCACTTGACCATCAAACCCATTTAAAATTTTTGTCTTTTTCCAAGGCCACCAACTACCAGGATGCACTATTGGTCGGATCAGTGCTGATATGCTGCAGGCAATGACAGAGCTGGAAAATCTCAAGGAGGCTGCCACTGGTGTTCAGAGACGAATCCGGGATTATTACGACCTGTTAGCAAAATTTTAGTTGTTTTCTATCGTACATTTCTAATTACAAATGTTCCCTCGTGTTCAAGGTTTTATCATGGAAATATTTGTAATTAGCCTTGTTTGCACATGCTCAGTTTGTGAGAATTCAAAGAATTTGCACTAATTCTATTTGCACTACGCACATTTTTGACCATGTGACTTTTTTCACCAATACAATACTTTAATTGGTTGGTCATTACCACAAAATGACAATCTTTATGTGTGATTTCAGGGTCTCAGCTGAGTGTTTATCCACTCTTCTTCTCCTGGTGCCTACAAATGTCATTTTGTTAGTTTTTAAGGGCTAGACCTTAAAATCTGACAAAAATGCACATACAAAAATGCCCAATGTATCGAGAACAAAAGTGGAACAACTTGTCATTCTGACCCTGGGATTGCACCAGGAGAAGGAGAGTTGAGAAAGACTGTGCTAAGGGTCAGTTCACATCAGACGCAGTTCCATTCATTTTGGTGTGCATTTTTGTATGCGACAAAGATGCAGGCACAGTGTTTGACATGCACTCCATTATGGTTCCGGTCGGCTCTAGCTCACAACATGGTAGTCCGTTTCCAGTGATAAGGATGACTACATGTTGTGAGCTACAGCCAACCACAACCCACGGAGCGCATGGAGACCACTGTGCATGCATTTTTGCCACACCCAAAAATGGAACACAGAATGAACAAAAGTGCATCTGGACAGACATTTACATTAGTAAATTTGATTTTGTTGCGTGAAGAAAGCTGAAAATGGTTACATTTCTTCTCAAAACACTTGACAATGTCTAGGGCTGTGTTTTAAAAGATGCATGTTTAGCGTTTAACCCAAAAAATACACAATTGTGTTATTCCTGAACTACCAATGTTTTTGTATTTTGTAAACTGCCAAAAAGTGACATTGGATTGTGCAGGATTGAACAATTATATTTTTTCAAAGATTTTGTGGCTTATTATTTATCTGATCACTACTACAAGTATATTTGCATATGGAAAATGGGTGTAGCAGAACCAAAAGGCATAATAATACTACACATAGCTGTTTGTAAATTTAGAAAGGCTAATTCAACATTTGCTTGGTTCAAAATATTTAATGCTAATCACAGCAACATTTCATTAATCAGTAAAATAATATTAATAAACACACATAACAGCATCTTGAAACTGAAATTTGGGTTCTCAAAAGGAACATCAGAAAGCTTCTCAAAAAACTACAAGAGATCTTGCTGCCAAGGTACTGCCCCTCTACCCACAAAATAGTCCATATATTGCTCCCGCACCAGACGGGCATTCTGGGAGGAGACAGCAGGTCTAGTTAGTTGCAGGGCTGGCATCACTGCGTCTTCAGCTGGCCGTCCACCTGAGGGGTCATCAGTATGTTCGGAACCAATGTAGTTAGCAGCATTCCTCCGTAGAAAATTATGGAGGATGCAGCAGCACAACACCACATGATTAATTTTGTATTCCGCCAAGTGAATGGCAGTCAGAAAAAGCCGAAAACGACAGGACAAAATGCCAAAGGCGTTTTCAACCACCTTCTGGCACGAGATAGTCTATAGTTATATATCCGTTGCTCAGGGGTGAGGTTCCTCATTGGAAAGGGCTTCAAAAGATGTTCCCCAAGAGCAAACGCCTCATCTGCCACAAAAACAAAGTTGAGGCCCTCCACGTTGTCCTGCGCAGGTGGCAAATGTAAGGTGCCAGACGTAAGACGCTGATAGAATTCGGTATGAGCCATGACACCTCCATCAGAATGACAACCATTCATACCGACATCAACATATAAAAACTCATAATTTGCAGAAACAATAGCAAGCAGAACTATGCTGTTAAAGCCCTTATAATTATAAAAATAAGAGCCTGAGGCCGGTGGAGGAACAGTTCGGACATGTTTGCCATCAATGGCACCCCCACAGTTGGGAAAATTCCACTGATTGGCAAACTGGGCCGCAACATCCTGCCATTCCTCAGGGTTTGAAGGAAACTGTGGAGTCAAGCAAAGAAAAATTAGTTAATACTTGAGCACTAAATAGTATCAGCATTTTTAAAACATACATTATAGGGGCAAGAGAACACTAAAATATATTCAAACATTTGTTGAATAAAAATTAACAAGCAGAGCTAATAATATGCTTCCTGACTCCCTCTGGTGGCAGATTAAATACATTTTGGGGAGATAATGTTGAATGCTTAAAGCTTGGCAAGTGTTAAGAACTCTCTCCTTTTCCATGGGACCAATATGGTGAACCAATGAAGGATCAGGTTGCAACCGACTTGGGTTTTTGTGATTGTCACACCAGAGGGTAGACAATAACATAATAGATACAAATAAGACAAAAGTACAAATAAAATATTTTTGAGAAATCATGAAGTGTATCAAATGTGAAAACAAAGAAAACAACTTACCCGAATATAGTCCTTCTGCAGGACTTGAATAATGGCACAGCAAGTGTCCGGAATTATGTGTCCCAGAGCCTGGGGAGAGATCCCAGTGGTGAACTTGATGTCCTGGAGACTTCTTCCTGTGGCCAAATAACGCAAAGTGGCTATGAGCCGTTGCTCTGCAGGAATAGCAGGCCTCATACAGGTGTCCTTCTTGCTAATATATGGGGACAGCAAGTTTAGAAGACGCTGGAAGCAGGCATCTGACATCCGAAGATAGTTCCTAAAATCATTAGGATTGTTTTCTTGCAGCTCCCTCAGCAATGACATATGGGAAAATTGGTCCCGCTGAAGCAACCAATTTTTGGTCCAAACAGTCCTCCTCTTCCTGGTCCTGGTCCGGGCTTGAGCAATAGCCAGAACTCCAAGACCATAAACAGCCCGTTCTCTCGCTGGATTCCGCAACATATCGTTATCGAGCGAACGCACGCAAAGTAACGACCAAAAAGGCACGAAAATGGAAATCGGGAAAGCACTTCCTCTTTGAATCGCGTGGCAGTACGTTAAAACGTCACTACTTCGTGTTGGTTGCCGAAAAAGTCAGAGTGTGTGTATGCTATGGGTGTGATCGGACAAATCAATTAAGTCAAAAATCCAAGGGAAATTTTGTTGGATGTCCGACCGTGTGTACGAACCTTAAGACGCACTTTCTTCCCCCAGAAATATGGGGGAAAATGTCCCTGCGTCTTATAGTCCGAATATACGGTATGACACTGCCCCACACCGCCGCTGGCTCCGCCCCCTGCCACCGCTCGCATCTCCTCCCGCCGCAACCTCTGGAAGAGAGGCAAGAGAGCGGGGGGACAAACTTTCCAAACCCCCCTGTTCGCTAGGCGATCTTCCGGCTGGCTGGCTCGGGCTGCCCTGTCTTCTGCTAGGTGGAAGAGCAACGTAAGGTAAGGCTGCATTTGTGGCATCTCTCACTCTGCATTCACTATGGTCACTCTGCATTCACTATGGTCACTCTGCATGTACTATGGGCAATGGTCAGACTGCATTCCATGGGCACTGGAAAATATTTTACTACAGTATTTGGTTCAGAATCTTTTTTTTCTAGATTTTACTCCTTTAAAATTGGGTGCGTCTTATATTTCGGAGCGTCTTATACGGTGAAAAATACAGTAGTTTGGGGATGGCCCCTTCCCGTTCCAACAAGACTGCACACCAGTGCACAAAGCAAGGTCCATAAATACATGGACTTAGCAAGGGTGGTAGAAAATTAACTTCAAGTGCAAAAATTCACATTATAATAGTAACTAAAAAATAAAAAAATAAGGTACAGCAATCTAAAAAATAAAAATTCCAAAGTGCTATAATGGTGTAAACCTCCTAACTAATAAGTTGTTGCACTTGAAGTTAATTTGTATTGAAATTATCTGTAGAGGGGTTTCAACCAACCTTGCTAAGTTTGAAAAAAATAATGTCTTAGGCCCCTTATTCTCATTTTGATGTGCATTACATGTGAAATCACACATCACTGGAATTATTGCACTTGAAGTTATTCTGTATGGCAAATATCTATATGAGGGGTATCCCTTCTACGTTTCATTTTTTAATATTTTTTTCAGTTTGGTGTGCATTATATGTGACGTTACATATTACAGAGACCGGTATTGTGGGAATATTGAAGTTTATTGAGATTTCCATACATTAGAGGTTCCACCATTATTGTTAAGTTATTGATTATTAAGTTTGCGCTGCACTTTTTTTTCTGGTGTGGGAACATATAACAGTGCTTAGTGGCAGGCCTTTTACTGATTTATTTTATTTTATCTCCAGTAATTTATTGTAAATAGTAGTGTGGTGATTACCTAATATACTAAAGATCGGCAAGTGGCATTAACATCAACAGATTTCAGTTGTGCCCCACCAGGCTGGCCCCCTATGTACAATGTGCCTGTCTGCTGCATTCACTTCCCCATCCCTGCATTTAGTGCACTGATAGGCACTGATAGGTAGCACTGATTGGCACTGATTGGCAGCACTGATGGGAACTGATCGGCAGAACTGATAGGCAGCACTCATGGGCAGGCACTGATTGGAAGCACTGATTGACACTGATAGGTGGCACTGATTGGCAGCACTGAAGGGCACTGATAGGCACTGCTTGGTGGCACTGATTGACATTAATTGGCAGGATTGATTGGCATTGATAGGCAGCAGTGATGGTTCCTGATTGGCACTAATTGTTAGCATTAAGTGACACTGATTGGCAGCACTGATGGGCACTAATTAGCAGCACTGATGGGCACTGGTAGGCAGCACTGATAGGCAGCACTGATGGGCACTGATAGCTGGCACTGATGGGCATTGATAGGCAGCACTGATGGGCCCTGATTGGCACTGATAGGTGGCACTGATTGGTAGCATTTAGTTGCACTGATTGCACCACTGATGGGCACTAATTAGCAGCACTGATAGGCAGCACCGATAGGCAGCGCTGATAGCTGGCACTGATGGACATTGATAGGCAGCACTGATGGGCGTTGATTGGTAGCACTGATGGGCACTAATTGGCAGCACGGATGGGCACTAATTAGCAGCACTTATGGGCACTGATATGTGTCACTGATGGGCATTGATAGGCAGCACTGATGGGCACTAATTGTCACTGATAGGCAACACTATTTGGCAGCACTGATGGGCACTGATTGAAAGCACTGATTGGCACTGATAGGTGGCATTGGTTGACACTGATAGGCAGCACTGATTGGCAGCACAGATGGGGACTGAAAGGCGGCAATGATAGGCAGCACTGATGGGCACTGATTGATGGCATTGGCTGGCACTGATAGGCAGCACTGATGGGCAGTGATTGGCAGCACTGATTGGCAGCACTGATAGGCAACACTGATTGACAGCACTGCTTGACACTGATGGCCACTGATAGGCAGCACTGATGGGCAATGATAGGTGGCACTGATTGGATGCACTGAATGGCACTAATAGGCAGCACTGATGGGCACCGATTGGCACTGATAGGTGGCATCGGTTGGCACTGATTGGCAATGACAGGTGGCACTGATGGGCACTGACAGGTGACACTGATGGGCATTGATAGGCGGCACCAATTGGCACTGATCTAGGAGAGGGGGAGTTTCACACTGAGCAGTCAACAAGGCTTATAAGAGCCACTCCGTGCTTGAAACATGTAATGTAATTGCTTGCACAGAGAGAGCAGCTGTCAGAACTCAGCGGTGATGTCGGGGGTGGGCTGGACCAAACAGTTATCAAACATAAGCCAATGGGATAGGGGCTGGGCGGGCCACTCCGTGTATGTGGCTCTGCCCCCTTTCTATCAGCTATCAAACACCAGCCTGCCCAGCCTTTATCCCATTGGCTGGTGTTTGCTAGCTAATAGAAAGGGGCGGAGCGACATACACAGAGCTGCCCACCCAGCCCCTATCCTGTTGGCCACAATGTCCTCCGGGCACAAGCGATTGCCTGTCACACAGCAGGGACGTGGATCTGTGTGTTTAAACACACAGATCCACGTCCTGTCAGGGTAGAGAAGACCGATGGTGTGTTCCCAGTACAGAGGAACACCGCTTGGTCTCCTCCCCTTGTACCCGCCCCCTACAGTTAGAATCACTCCCTCGGTAATACATTTAACTCCTTGATCGCCCCCTAGTGTTAACCCCTTCCCTGCCAATGACATTTATACAGTAACAGTGCATTTTTATAGCACTGATCGCTGTATAAATGTGAATGGTCCCAAAAATGTGTCACCAAGAGCTCTCCTCCTGGGCCCAACATGGTAATCACCCCTCTCCCAGTGGTGGTCAGTGCTAAAAATGACAAGCAGCCAAAATAGTTTTAAAAGTGTCCGATATGTTTGCTGCAATGTCACAGTCACAATAAATATCGCAGATCGCCGCCATTATTAGTAAAAAAATTATAATAATAAAAATGACATAAATCTATCCCCGATTTTGTAGGTGCTATAACTTTTGCGCAAACCAATCAATATACGCTGTTTGCGATTTTTTTTACCAAAAATATGTAAAAGAATACTTATCGGCCTAAACTGATTAAGAATTATTTTCTTTTCTAAATGGGATATTTATTATACCAAAAAGTTAAAAATATTGAGTTTTTTTCAAAATTGACGCTCTTTTTTTGTTTATAGCGCAAAAATGTAAAACCGCAGAGGTGATCAAATACCACCAAAAGAAAGCTCTATTTGTGGGTAAAAAAAAATATCTAAATTTAATATGGGTACAGTGTTGCATGACCGCGTAATTGTCATTCAAAATGTTACAGTGCTGAAAACAGAAAATTTACCTGGGCAGGAAGGGGGTGAAAATGCCCTGTATTGAAGTGGTTAAAGGCCTTATGACTTCTCATACGTATACCCGCAGTAGATAATGCATGAATGCTGGACACTCCTTTGTCAAGTACTTTTCTGGTGGTATTCCAAAAAAAAAAACCTATGTCAATATACAATACCAAAATTGTCTGACCTAACCATATGTACAAAAATGTACAGCATTATTGTTCAGTTTAGCCTGGGAATGTAGTTTGATCCATTTAGTCATTGGTCTAAAAAGTTTGGCCCAGATCCTCGTAGATGGGCGTAAAACTCCGCGGGCGTAACGTATCTCATTTACGTTACGCCACCGCAAGTTTTACAGGCAAGTGCTTTATTCACAAAGAACTTGCTTGTAAAGTTGCAGCGGCGTAGCGTAAATCACCCTGCGCAAGCCCGTCTAATTCAAATTAGCTGGTAGGGGGCGTGGAGCATTTAAATTAAGCGCGTTCCCGCGCCGAACGTACTGCGCATGTGCCGTCCGAAAAATATCCCAGGGTGCATTGCTCCAAATGACGTTGCAAGGACGTCATTGGTTTCGACGTGAACGTAAATGGCGTCCAGCCCCATTCACAGACGACTTACGCAAACGACGTAATTTTATGAATTTCGATGCGGGAACGACAGCCATACTTAACATTGGTTGCCCCTCATATAGCAGGGGCAACTTTACGCCGCGCAAACCTAACGTAAACGTCGTAACTTCACTGCGTCGACCGCGCGTACGTTTCGGGAATTCGTGTATTTAGCTCATTTGCATACTCGACGGGGAAAACGACGGAGGCGACACCTAGCGGCAAAAAAAAAATTGCATTTAAGATCCGACAGTGTAAGAGCCTTACGCCTGTCGGATCTAATGGATATCAATGCGTATTCTAAGAATCAGTCGCATAGATACAATGGCCCAGATCAGGACTTACGACGGCGTACATGGCGTTGCGCCGTCGTAAGCCCTTTGAGAATCTGGGCCCAAGTTCTTACTTGAAAGCTGCCCTGTTCTCTCATAGTTCCATGATAGGCCTGGCTTTGCTTGGTGGAAAATATTAACTCACTTTGTTTATATTTAATCCTTTGGATTACCAGGATTAGAGGCAAAAGTGACCTTTACCAGTTTACAATATTTGGAATCAAAAACTTAAGTTCTAGCCATATAACATCTTTGTTCTGCTTAAACATTACAAAACACTAAAATTATGCTTTAAAAGTGCATCCAAACCCAACCCAACACCCAATACAAAAATGTAATACAAACATATGTAGCGCCCCCTTACTTCCAGTATGGGCACTACGCTAAAGTTAGTGGGGAATGGGAGAGTTATTTTGCTCCCATTCACAATTTGTCAAATTTGGGCTGCTGTCATTCCAGAAATGTCCTGTAGGTCAGCCTGCGCTCCAGGGGTGTTGTTTCCACCCCTGGGCGACAGGTGGTGCTAGAGGGGTTCTGGCAGAGCAACTTACTGGCAGGCAAAATGGGGGGAGCCATTGTAAAGTGCCGATAGACCTGCGAGCGACACGCCCATCGGCACTTTACAATGGCTACCCCCATTTTGCCTACATATACCATAATCCCCAGCGGTCACACACGCCCCCATGATGACGTGGTAATCCACGAAACATATGTCGGCGGCTTAGATCTGACCAGCACGCACACAGCTGACTCTGCTACCCGCTATAGGATTCGAAACCCCGGATATTCAACGATTCGTTAACAGCCACAAGGGAGCAAAAGTATATCTATAAGGGTGACACGCATGCAGTCCTAGTGCCGGGTAGGCACTCTCTCAAGTAAGAGGCAAATCAGCTTGTTTTTAAGTGTTTTTAATAAACGGTTTCACACTATGAGATCCCTTTTGTTTTCTATGGGTGGACCTTTTGGCTATCAATCTTGAAGGCATCGTTCCAGATTATGTTGCAAAGTGTACAGGCACTCAAACCTGCCGAGCATATCAGACCAACTTTTTCACTAAAGTGGTCCATACATTGTGGTAAGCGCATTTAAATCTCAAGAGCACTTCGGGTGAAGTCTAGTATATGGTGAAGGCTGCATATTCACTTGGATTTTACTGCACATGATCACCTATAGAAGAATCTCTATTGGATTTGTTTGTGGATATTATCCATATTATATTTGTTGTTGGACTTTATGGTTATGACATATATTTCCACTATTGTGATGCTAGAATAATTTTTTGTTTTATCCATTTTATTTTATTTATTTTTTGGAGTCGAGAGTTTAACTTTTTACATATATCCTGCTATTTAAACTTGTGTATCTTTTTCATATCAGGTTCTTAGTGTACTCACGCTAGGTGATTCACTCAATAGCGCCCTCTTTCACACCCTATGTAATTTGGTATTACTGAGAGCAGGATTGCTCGGTTCTTATCCAGGCCTGATACTGCAAAGTTCTCCCTTTTTCTTCATCAACCTTTTCTTCCTATTTGACGTTGATGTTGGCCATGTTGGCCTGGAAATAAAGCATTGGAAAAACCTTTATTCATTGTCTGGACATTCGCTCAATACTCTGTTCTCCAACTGCACCCCTAGACAACGCTGAGGTAGCTTAATATGCCGATCCCAACAACAAATCAGCGGCTCCTGAGGGGGTAGCGCTACACATATAGTGCAGCTTACTAGTCATTAGATGTTGTGGATCCCTTTGTTTTCATTTTTAAGATTTTTGTTAATTTTACCTGGTGACCCTGCAAGTAACACGTTTTCCATTAGGGTGACAATCATCACCCACAAAAATTGTATATTAAACAGAGAACCTATTGGAGGTTTGTTGTTAGGGTTTATATATACTTTAACTTCTACAATGTACAAGGACAAGTTATTTCTGTACTGCACAAGATGGATTGCTATATTTTGGTAACAACCCTGACATGTGTAGATCACACTATGGTTTATTAAACAGATTTATTAATGTACAGTAAAACCTTGGTTTGAGAGTAACTTGGTTTGAGAGCGTTTTGCAAAACATGCAAAATGTTTTAATAACTGTTGCCTTGATATACAAGCGATGTCTTGATATAAGAGTAGCGTCATGTCACAAGTATAAAAAAGAAGAGAGGAGCCTCTAAGTGTACCAATATGGTTACATTTAATGAAGGTACAACTATTAACAACTTATTGCTACACTTAGAGGTGCCTCTCTTCTCTTTTATGCCCTGTAAAAAGTGCTTTGATATACAAGTGCTTTGGATTACAAGCATGATTCTGGAACGAATTATACTCGCAAACCAAGGTTTTACTGTATTTTGTTTTCTTGATGGTGGAGAGTAGTTGGTTCTTTCCCATTATGCATCTCTTTTGCTGGGCAAGCAATGGAAAGGTTTAAATTGATTTCGAAAAGATTGATGTCACTTTCTGATTCTGGCAGTATCAACTTGAATACACTCCACTGTTTGTGGTACACTAAACAACCAATGTGTTTGACCCAGCAAACCAGAAAGCCACTAGACAACAGGTGAACAAAAAATTTTGTGGATCATGCCATCCACAAGTCAGTGAGACTGGAAGAGTCTTTTTCCAGTCAAAGAAAGCGTAATGGACCGGCATCATGTAGTTTTTAGAAAACCGGTTATAGTCTTCACCCTATTAAAGCGGATGTGCCACTAAAAAAAAATATTAAAAGCCAGCAGCTACAAATACTGCAGCTGCTGACTTTTAATATTAGGACACTTACCTGTCCTGGAGTCCAGCGCCGTCCGCAGCAGAGGACGAGCGATCGCTCGTCTCTCTGCTGCTCCCCCCGCCATCCTCAGTGAGGGAACCAGGAAGTGAAGCGCTACCCGGTTCCCTACGGCGCATGCGCGAGTTGCGCTGCGCCGCTGATTGGCTCCCGCTGTGCTCTGGGAGCCGAGTGTTCCCAGAGCACAACGGGAGGTGACGTCATGCCCAGAGAAAACCCGAAGCTGTGTGGCCGGAGTGGGTGCAAATACTTGTCTTTAGACAGGTATCTGCACCTCCCTCCCCCTGAAAGGTGTCAAATGTGACACCGGAGGGGGGGAGGGTTCCGATCAGCGTGAGTTCCACTTTAGGGTGGAGCTCCGCTTTAAATAAGGCTAAGTGAACTCGGTCAGCATATTTTTTGGTGTCATATATTATTCAGGCTAATTTTGGTAATCTATGCTGCGGTGTATGATGTTTTGTAGTACAGTGGAACCTCGGATTGCGAGTAACACGGTTAACGAGCATTTCGCAATACGAGTACTGTATTTGAAAAAATCTCGGTTTGTGAGTGTTGTCTCGCAAAACAAGCAAGATTCAGGCCAGAGCGGTGTGCAGTACCACGTTTGGCCTGAGTTGGGGGACGCCGGAGCCGAGCGGAGCCTAACGGCACAGATCACAGATGATTGGCGCCGTTCGGAAATGCTCAGAAAGACACGGAAAGACACAGAAATACTCCGTTCCCGAGCCTTTCCGAGGTTTGACGAGGTCAGCCAAGCTGTCCTCGGGCCTTTCCGGCCGTTTCCTAAGTTCTCCGGCGCCCCGCACCTCTGGACGCATGCGGTATTGCATGGCATTGAAATCAATGCGGAACAAATTATTTTGTTTCCATTGACTTCAATAGGGAGACTCACTTTAATATGCGAGTACTTTGGATTACGACCATTCTCCTGGAATGGATTATGCTCGTAATCAGAGGTTCCACTGTAGTTACAAAGTAGTAACATGTTTGTATCTATCCTCCCATCCGATATCCTTTGATCTGAACGTTGAAGGAGCTGGACACAAAATTGTGAGCAGAACTGAAATTGAATCCAATCAGATGCAAACACTATTCAGGTTTTCTGACCGGCTGTCAGAATACAATAGCTGGCAGTACAGATTCCTGAAACAGCCTGGATGGAGAAATATAGATTTCTTGGGCCAGATCCACAAAGATCTGCCTATCTTTAGGCAGGCGTAGCGTATCTCAGATACACTACGCCACCGTAACTTAGAGCGTAGTTTCCGTATCCAGAAAGAATTTGCGCCGTAAGTTACGGCGGCGTAGTGTAAATGTGTCGGCATAAGGGCGCGATATTCAAATGACTAAGATGTGGGCGTGTTTTATGTTAATTCATCTTGACCCCACATAAATGAAGTTTTTTTTTAAACGGCGCATGTGCGTCCGTGGGGGTATCCCAGTGCACATGCTCGAAATCACGTTGCAAATAGTCAATGCTTTCGACGTGAGCGTAATTTACGCAAAGCCCTATTCGCGAACGTTTTACGCAAAGGACGTAAACGACGGAAGATTCGACGCTGTCCCGACGTCCATACTTAACATTGCGTACGCCTCATAGAGCCAGGGGTAACGTTACGCCGAAAAAAAACTTACGTAAACAACGTAAAAAAATGCGCCGGGATACGCCGACGTAACTTCTTTGTGGATCTGGCTCCTTGTGTAAGCAAGGCCAATAAGGTAAGCTGCCATTTTTTGGGGACCAGGTTTGTGGTGCTGCAACTCCTTTCATATAGTCCAGTGGGACATTTCTAACCATTCTCCTCCTCCTCAAGAGTGCACAGCAGTATTTATTTATTTTCTGCACCTTCTAATACACCCTTTTCCTTCTACTCCACTTCAAGGGTGCATAGCAGACACCTTTTAAACTGCTGCTAATGCACATTTGTTTTGGAATTGAAATATTCTATATATTTTTTACTTTTAGCAGCAGTGCCCTGGGAGATGTCATTTTGCACAGGTCAGTGATGGGATCAGATTCTTCCATTGATCGGTGGATTTTTTTCTTTTGGCAGGTTTTCATCATGATTGATGTGGATCAGCATTGCTGGACATGTGATTGACAATGGAAGTACAATGTATGCATGTACTATGTACCCCATACTGAAGCCAAAGATTGGGGAGGAGGGGCCACTAGGGAGATCCCTCATCCCTAATTCAGTACCACATCCTAATTATATCATGCGCAAAAAGAACCCTAACTACTAATTAAAGGACTTTGACAGTACTATTGAAATAAAATATCAAGAATTTTATTGTACAAAGGTTAAAATCATCTCAATGCCATAGAAAAATATGTAAATACATAACACAGTTGTGGGAAAAAATGTCCTGTGATAGCGTTGTATATTTATCATCACCCTACTGCTGCTGGGTGGTGATTGGCTCATGGTAACATCATTTCAACGCAGGTGCGTTTCACGAGTACAAAAAGCCTGCTTCTCCAGGAAAATAGGGCCACACTACGAGCTCTAAAATGAAAAATGGATACATATCAGTTATTATGATAATTTTACATTGTATGATACCCTCCAATAGGGCAGTGTTTTTCAACCTTTTTTGTGCAAAGGCACACTTTTTTCATGAAAAAAATCACGAGGCACACCACCATTAGAAAATGTTAAAAAAATGTAACTCTGTGCCTATATTGACTATATATAAAGTAATTCTCTTGAATAGGAATCAAATAAATACAAAGAAATTATTTTATAATTACTTTATTATGAAATAATAAAGTATTTTATAATTGTTCATATTTCTGTTTACATTGACTCATTCCATTACAGACATGGTGATTTAATATTTTTTTTATATATTATAGATGGGTTATGTGGGTTATTATTGATAATGATAACTGTATACTTCAATACTGCAGTTTGGCCGCAGCGCAGGTGTAGCGGTTTTCGTGTGGTTTCTCATAAACTTCTATTATGTCTATTAATTTTTGGTACATTTTCTGAAAGCATACCAAAAATGAGGGACATAATATAAGTCTGAGAAACCACATGAAAACCGCAGGTACACTGCGCTACACCTGCACTGTGGCCAAACTGCAGTATTGAAGTATACAGTTATCATTATCAATAATAACCCACATAGCCCATAATACATTTAAAATAAATCACCATGCCTGCAATGAAGTCAGTCACTGTGAAAGTGCCAAGTGTCATGTTTTTTTTTTATATATATACACCATGCCTGTTACACTTTTCACATTTATAGTGTCATCACCTATTAATTGTTCTTCTTCCACCACTCTTTTTTCTTCCCCTACTCGTTCTTCTTCCCCCTCAGGAAAAGGCGCGCCAGGCAGAGCCTACTGGCTCTCATGTCTGCGGCTCTCACGTCACACATAACAGTGCATGCGCCCGACCCTCCCATAGCAACCGATGACGTCATCGGTTGGCAAGATGCGGTCGGGAGGCCCCGCATAGCCAACACAGCTTCCAGAGTGCCGGGAAGTGAGTTTAACACAGCAGACTGGCACCGCTGTAAAGAGTGACGCATGTTAACCACTTTAGGACCGCCTCCTGCACATATACGTCGGCAGAATGGCACGGCTGGGCACATGTACGTACAGGTACGTGCTGTACTAGTACCCAGCAGTGGGTCGCAGGCGCGCGCCCGCGGCGCGCTCCCGCGACCCGGTCCGCGGGTCCCGGAGCTGAAGAACGGGGAGAGCCGTGTGCAAACACGGCTTCCCCGTTCTTCACTGTGGCGGCTGCATCGATCGTGTGATCCCTTTTATAGGGAGACTTGATCGATGACGTCAGACCTACAGCCACACCCCCCTACAGTTGTAAACACACACTAGGTGAAACGAAACTCCTTCAGCGACCCCTGTGGTTAACTCCCAAACTGCAACTGTCATTTTCACAATAAACAATGCAATTTAAATGCATTTTTTGCTGTGAAAATGACAATGGTCTCAAAAATGTGTCAAAATTGTCCAAAGTGTCCGCCATAATGTCGCAGTCACAAAAAAAATCGCTGATCGCCGCCAAAAGTAGTAAAAAAAAAAAAATATATAAAAATGCAATAAAACTATCCCCTATTTTGTAAACGCTATACATTTTGCGCAAACCAACCGATAAACGCTTATTGCGATTTTTTTTACCAAAAATAGGTAGAAGAATACGTATCGGCCTAAACTGAGGAAAATAAATGTTTTTTTATATATTTTTGGGGGATATTTATTATAGCAAAAAGTAAAAAATATTGAATTTTTTTCAAAATTGTTGCTCTATTTTTGTTTATAGCGCAAAAAAT